>NC_041215.1:72360733-72363861 GCF_002837175.3 Physeter macrocephalus | reverse complement strand
CCATGCCGTGGAGCGGCTGGGCCCGTGAGCCATGGCCGCTGAGCCTGCGCGTCCGGAGCCTGCACTCCACAACGGGAGAGGCCACAGCAGTGAGAGGCCCGCGTACCGCAAAAAAAAAAAAAAAAAAAGGTACCCAAAGTCCTCACCAGGGAATGCTTGGTTTCACGTAACAGTTTCTTCAACTCTCATAAATATTTCTCTTTTGGTCACTGCATTGTAATAAGATATTTTGATGTGGAAAAATTTAGATGAAATCAGATATGACATAGTGATCTTATTTCAATCAGCCTATGCTAGCTTTCTTTTTTAAAGCTCCTTTTCTCTGAGTAATATATTTTCTCTTGAGAATATTTACCAATAGCTAGAAACGAACATATTCCAGTCTGTACAGATCATAACCTTAAATCCTAGATTTTCTCAGCTTCTTCTGAGTAAGCAGCCTACTCCACGACCTTGCCACCTGCCACAGCCAACTGGACTAGGTGGACAGTCAACCAAAACTGGTCCAGTTGGAATGTGTCTCCAAGGAATGTGGAGTCATTACACAGATTAGAAGACGCCGTTTCTGCTCTGAGAGACTCTTATGTGACTATCACTGAGCTATGAGGAAGAACTTGAACAAATAAATCTGATGTGCCAAAAGAAAGATGAAAGAAGCTGACTCACAAAGAGAAGCAGGTATGAAATGAAATATGAACCCGGAAAGAGAGACAGAGAGCAAGAAATAAGGGTAATAGCTTTCTTAGTGTCTATTTTATAGTTCTTGGTTCTTGTTCCCCTGACTAAATGCCATTAGGAATAAGGAAAGTTAGGATAATTATAATTGTTCTTCTTCACCAGAGTAGAATTCAAGCTTATGTTTGCATTGCCAACAACTAGGACTATACAGGCCTCATAGTGAGTACTCAAAAAATGGTTATTGATTTTAAAAACTATATATAATATATATAGTTTTAAAGACATTAGTTTGTTTAGATGTTTTGGTTCCAAGGAATCAAATAGATAATTTAGGATTCTCATAGCTCAGAGAATCATCACTGACAGAGTCCCTGATACGGGGTATGTGTTGGGCCAATGGTTTTACATTACCTTATTTTATCCTCCAACAAACCTGCGAGTAATGTGCTATTTCCAGCTTTTTACAGATGATGAAACTTAGACTTAAATAACTTTCCTAAGGTCATAGAGGCACTAAGTGGTGAAGCCGGAATACAAATTCAGGTCTCCAACTACAGAACTCATGTTCTTTTCATATTTTATTTATGTAAAGTTGGTCAACTTTGTTTATATGTACCCAGTTTTTGACTAGGCTGTTCTTCCAGTGTAATGGTAGATTAAAACACTAAGCTAAAAACTACTGAAGATGGCTTAGAATATTTGTAATTCTAAGCCTGTTAAATTAATAAAGTGAATGAAGTTGGGATTAAAGGACATATGAAGTCAAAACTAGCTAACTGCTCAAGAGTAAGAGAACTAAAATCATTCAAATGCCATAATTTAATACAGGAATCTATTTTGATTGTGCCTCATAGGGAGTAAAATGACATATTTTCAATATCTTTAATTTCAACATTATTACCTTTTATGAAGATAAAGTTAGCAACTTACTTGTTGAAAAAAATATGTACTTAGTGTTTTCTAAACATATCAGGCACAAATGAATGGATAAATACCTCTATGACAAATAAATATCTGAAAAAGATGATTCATAGAAATGAATATTTTTACAGCACTATTGAAAAAATCCACACTCAAATCGCTACAACACATTTGAGTAGATGTTTCTTACTAATATTAAAATAGGTTTATCTCTCTGTCACCAAAATATTCATGCAAAATTACAAGTACTTCATTATTTTTAATGCACTTTCAAAATTTTATTTTTTAACAAGGGTTGGTGTGAAATTTCACTTTCAATGAAGAGACTGGCCCAAATTAATGACTCAGATAAAGTACATTTGATCCCTAAATTTGATTTTTACAAAATAAATAAATGAAAATAAGTTCGACTAAGCTACTAAAATAAGTCTACTACACAATATTATTTGCAATTATGTCATTTAAAACTTTAAAAGTCTTGACTAGCAACTAGAAAATTAAAAATAATTTGCACAAATTGAGAAAAGTAATTTTTAACACATCACTTCTGAAAGATTTTAGAATAGAGACTAGAATATAATTATACACTTTAAGCCTTTGAGAAAATAATCTCTTTTAAATGACTTTAAAAGAATCCCTTTTCTTGCAGTTATTTTTTGTTTTGTTTTTAATGAAAAAGGAGACTGAAAGACCAGTTCACTCTTCGAGACAACCTCTGTATATTAAACAAATTTCAATTACAGAGAAAATCTGGGAAAAAAAAAAAGGTTTTCTAAGTGCAGCAATCTTCAAAAATAAGATAAACATCTATGGAACCAAAAGTGGAATCAGATGTGAAAAGCAGTAAGCAGAGTTGAAGCTTCAGATCTCCTGGGCTTCACCTCCAGCAGCAGGCAGAGTAGATGGGGAGAAGAAGAGATTAAAAATGTCTCACAGAAGTAGACACTAAATCCATGTTCACTATTTGAACCCAAGCCTACAAAGTGGGGCAAAGAAAAGTGGTACCTCTTCCCAAGGAAATGACATATAAAGAGGCATACCTAAAGACATGGGGAAGGAATTGAAAAATCTTCCCACTGAGAAGAGGAACCCAGCTCCTTGCTACAGGCCATGACTCAATCTGAGGTTTCCCAATATCCCCAGAAGATTAAAGTGCTAAATCGATAAGATAAGATCTGGTTATACACACAGGACTATAATGGCCAAATTAAGAAACACAAAACTACAGACAAGGAAAACTGCACAGAAAGGGGATGGGAGGAAGCAAATGCCATCATAGACAGGCCTGCAAACCAAATTCTAAAACAAATGAGGAAAAAATGCTAATAGCAACAGCTTTAAAACATCAAAATTCAAGAGATCTGTCACTTCAGATACAGCACAAAGTAATATATCTAAGATGACCTTAAAATAAGTATGTTGCAGATTCTCAAAGGCATACGAGAAAGGAAACCATGAAACACAGGAGCAGGACAATATGAAAACAACTAGTTCCAGATATCAGGTATTAAAAATGTAGTGATTGGGCT
>NC_041215.1:72321974-72360248 GCF_002837175.3 Physeter macrocephalus | reverse complement strand
CATGCTGCGGAGCGGCTGGGCCCGTGAGCCACGGCCACTGAGCCTGCGCGTCTGGAGCCTGTGCTCCGTGACGGGAGAGGCCACGGCGGTGAGAGGCCCACGTACCGCAAAAAAAAACACAAAAAAGGTAGTGATTGAAATTTTAAAAATTAGGGATTGTTTAGGTTGAAAAGGACATAGTCAAAAAAAGGACTAGAGTATTTCCTTATTATTGTAAAGAATGCACGTAGAACATAGAAGAGCCAGTAAAATAGAGAGTAAAAATACAAAAAAGAAGTTCAAAGACAGATGTCAAATGACAGATTTATTGGCAGGTTCTAATATACCTATCATATGAATGCACAAGAAAGACACTGAGGAAGTACTGGAGAAACAGTACCCAAAGATGTAAGGCTGAGACTCTTCTAGTACAGTTAGAAAACATGAATATTCAATTGGAAAGTACACAAGGAACGACAAGCAGGATAAACAAGAATTAATCACCATACCAATGAATTGTAGTAACGTAACAGTTGTAGTGCAGTAATAAGCAATAGTAACGATTAAAAAATAGTGAAAGAATAAGTAATGAAAAAAGAACTTCACATTTAGAAATGTATCAGGGCAGACTCTCTTCTACCAGGCCCAATAAATTAAATGTTCAATGTGTTCCTTTTCTAAGTGTTTTATTAAATAAAACAGTCAGAACTCCAAGTAGCAAATACCAAATATTAGGGGTTTTTTTCCTTCCTTTCTCCCCCCCAACTCCTTTTTTGTCTTTCTAATAGAGCTCAGTTTGAAAGAATTGACCACACTTTTAAATTTAAAAGTACATTACCACCATCGATCCTGCCAGTAATCTTTCTTATTTTATTTTTTCCATTCTTTCAAGATCACTATTCTTATTCCCCTCATCCCATAGCTAATGTGATTGATCTATGCCCTTAAATATAACTTTATAAGATATGTAGTATGTTTTGTGGATATTTCCAATTTACTTATATGGTATAAATATAAGAGGATTAGAGGTCTTTTTGTGTTGCTGGAACATGCTCATTTATTCTTAATATTTCATAGTGAATTTTAGTAGACATCACCGCATTTAAACATCCATCATATCTCTTACTGATAGACACTGAGGTTGCCACCAACTCCATCACCACAAACAACACCACGATCAATATTCTTGTCTTTATCTATCTATGGATGCTTCTGAGAATTTCTGTATGATATAGATCATATAGATCATGTGATCATAGGATATTATTAATATTTAATTTAGAAAAAAATTACTTTCCAGATTACTTTCCACTGTGAGTGAAAGTTAGCACTCCATACACATTCACCAACACTTTATACTTCCATCCTTTTGAAATATAATCTTTCTGACATGAGCAAAGTGATTTGTCACTGCTTTAATTTGTATTTATATGATTATAAGTATGAGAGTTTCCTTGTGTACTGTTTAGTTGTGCAGAAGTCTGATCTATGGTAGTCTGTCTCTTTTGTTAGTCCATTTTTTTCAATGGATTTTTAGTCTTTACCTTGATTAACAGAAGTTATTTCTATATAACAGATAACAATCCCTTGTTAGTTTTATTTTTGTTGTTGTTGTTTTCTTTTTGCTTGTTTTTCATTTTTTTTGTTTTTTGGCCACTCCATGTGGCACATGGGATCTTAGTTCCCCGACCAGGGATCGAACCCACATCCCCTTCATTGGAAGCATGGAGCCTTAACCACTGGACCACCAGGGAAGTCCCCCTTGTTCTTTTTAAATTTAGCCGATAGCTTACCCATTTATCAATGGTATCTTTCATTGATAGACAATCTTACTGTTGATAACATCATGACAACTGGCTTTTTCATCTCATAGTTTGTGCTTTGAAGGTCTTGCAAAAATCTTTTCCTACCTATGGTCCACAAGTTATTCTACTAATTTTCTTCTAAATATAAGAAATAATTTTCTTCTACATAGAAGAACAGTAGAAGAATAACCTTGTGGTCTATGATACGTATGGTGCGAATTCCACATCATTTATCTATAACGTATTTGAAATCTGCCTTTGTATCAGAGATAAGGAATACCCATGCTTTATTTTTCTCCAATTAGAGAAGCTGTTTTCCCTCATACCTTTTAGCCATTGATTTTGGTGCCATTTCATAATATATCATGTTTCCATAAATGCATGTATCTATTTCTAAAGTTTCTATTCTGTTTGACTTATCTATTTGTCTCTTCTGGTATAAGGATAATATTGGTTTTATAACTATAGCTTTGCAGAATGTCTTAAATCTGGTCAGTATTCTCATTTACCTTCTTAAAGTGAACCTAGCAATCTCTAGGTGTTTATTAGTCTCCAACATAAATTTTTGAATGAATCTGTTCAGTTATACCACAGATCCAGCTTAATTATTTTTGAGATTACATTGGATTTGTAAAGTAATTTGGAGAAAATTGGTAATATTTGACATATTTAGTATGTTATGTCATTCCATGAATATGATATACCTTTTTATTCATTCAAAGTTGTTAAATAAACTTAATACAACAAGCTTTTACTTTTTCTTTTATTTTTTTTCTGTGGGTGGCAGCAGTTTTAATAAGCAAGGGAGCTTACACATGAGGCTTGTCTTGGGCAACCACAAGGCAAGTAGATTTCTGCCCCCACTTGCCAGAATCTTAAGAATTTAAATAGAGGCCTTAACAAGGCTCAGTCACATATACAGTCTAGATGGCCTCAATAACACATTACTCTGTCAAAGCTGCATCCTTGATCTGGCTTCTAGTATGAGAACAGAAGATGGAACATTTATTCCAAGGCAGGGGGTGGGGGGAGATGGTAAGGAGCTTGTGGGTCAAGAGGCATTCATGTCCTCTCAATAACTTCCTCCAACAATTACTAAGAGAAGAATAGAGTATAAAATATCCTATGACATATGGTCTTTTTTAAAGATGTATATTTCAATAGAAAAAGCCTAAGTGTAAGCTCATCTTGCTGATTATCTCTGCATAGCATAATAATATCTGTTGTTATTTTTGTGTGTGATTTACTAAATTTAAAAATTTTCTACAGTAAACATGCATTATTTCTGTAAGTAGACCAGACAGACAGACAGACAGACAGACACACACACACACACACACACACAATTTATTTATTTGTTTGTTTATAACCAAGTCATAATCGAACAAAGATTTTTAACATGGCTAAACTGTAAAATGCTTATCCCCTGCATTCTTTGGGTTGATTCTCACAGGACCCCTATCTGGTACATAAGGCAAAAATTATTGTCACACCACTTAATAAATGGGTGTTTATTAAGCACTTATTATGTTTTACACTCTGGGCTGAAACATAATAATAGACAAGATAGACATGGTCCAGGCCCTCATGGAACTTATAGGTAAGGAAAAAAGTCCCACTGAGGGATTAAAATACTTATATGAGGTCACACAAGCAGAGTGACAGGAGCCATGCTAGATTTCATGTCTTCTTTAAATCACTTTACTACAAGTTTCAGGAGCACTTTTAAACAAACAGTTTAGGAAATGATTATATTCAAAGAGTGAGGTTAAAATGTTGGTGTCATTAATGCCAGGTAGATTTGAGGCTTTCACCAGTGGAAAATGAGCCATGATAGATTCCTGAACACAGGAGTAACTTTAACTGACTGAAAGGAAATTAGTTTACCATTGGTATGGGACCTTCTTTTCTTTAGCTGAGGAAACCTCCTGGCTGATTACATTTTCTCTAGTGTCCTCTTGCTCTCTGTTTCAATTCAGCTTTGATTCCATTGCCATAATTATATTTTTAAAATATAATTCTGGTCATGCCATTTAACTTTTGTGAAAGCCTTCCATACACCCCAACAATAGTAGGCTAAAATTTAAAGTAATAATATTTACAGTTTGGCTCCAGTATATCTGTATAGTTTTGCATCCATTTGTCTACACAGTCATGTGCTCTAAACTCTGTTCACTCCAATCTACTTATCTTGTCCCAACAAGTCCTGAGTTTTATTTATACAAATTTGTTTAATAAATTTAATACAAATATCTTCTTAATAAAATTACATATTCTTGCCAAGTTAGCTCCTGTTTTATAGCTTTTGTTGACTTTAAGTTGATTTAGTAAGTATTGCTGGATTTAAACATATATTAAATATAACACATATTTGTACACTATATAAATATGTCATACACTTATATACATATATTATATGTATCATATATACCATATATAACGTGGAAGGCTTCACGATGGAATTAGTGTTCTTCTAGGAAGAGACACCAGGGAGCTTGTTTGCTCTCACTCTGCCATACGAGGCCCCAGCAAGAAGGCAGTTATCTGCAAGCCAGAAAAGAGCCCTCAATGGAGAACCGAATGGGCCAGCACCTTGATCTTGGACTTCCCAGTGTCCAGAACTGTGAGAAATAAATTCCTGCTGTTTAAGTCTATGGTTACAGTAGCCTGAGCTGACTAATATAAATTTGATACCAAGAAGTAAGGTGCTGCTACAACAAATATCTATAAATGTGGAAACAGCTTTGGAACTGGGTAATGGGTAAAGACCTGCCTGATGAGTTCTGAGCTATATGCTAGAAATATGGACATTAAGAGTGATTCTGAGGAACTCAGGAAGAAAAAAAAGAAGAGAGCTGGAGAGAAAACTTCCATCTTGTTAGAGAATACATAGATAATCATAAGCAGAATACTGGCAAAAATACGGACGTTAAAAGCCATTTTGAGGTCTCAGATGGAAATGAGGAACATGTTATTAGAAACCAGAGGAAAGGTAATCCTTGTTATAAAGCAGCGAAGAACTTGGCTGAATGTGTTTGTGTGCTAGTGTTTTGTAGAAGGTAAAACTTGCAAGTGATGAAACTGGATATTTAGCTGAGGACATTGCTAAGCAAAACATTGAAGGAGCAGCTTGTTTCCTCTTGCCTCCTTATAGTAAAATTCAGGAAGAGATGAATTGAAGAAGGAATTGTTAAACAAAAAGGAAACAAACTTTAAAGATTTGGAAAGTTCTCAGCCTGTCCATATTTCAAAAAATGAGAAAGTGTATTCAGAAGATAACACCAAGAATATGGCTGGACCATCACTTGGTAAAGAGATTATGAGATTATATAAGCAGAAACACTGACAGTTTGAATTGAAGGGGATCAAGACAGGATGAAATAAAGAAAGGTTATTGGACTTCTTAGATTCTACAGGACAGGACAATAAAGATTTTCGGCTGCAAACATGCACTATTCTTCAAGAAAAGAAAAGAATGACAGTGAAAGAAAACAAGCTTATAGATACAGAGAAGAACAGATTGGTGGTTGCCAGAGGCTGGGGGTGGGGGTGGGTGATGGTGGACAGAATGGGTGAATGGAATCAAAATGTACAAACCTCCAGTATGGGCTTTCCTGGTGGCGCAGTGGCTGAGAGTCCGCCTGCCAATGCTGGCGGCGCAGTTCAGACCCTGGTCCAGGGGGATCCCGTGTGCCGCAGAGCGGCTGGGCCCATGCACCATGGCTGCTGAGCCTGTGCTCTGGAGCCCCTGAGCCACAGCTACTGGGCCCATGGACCACAGCTACTGAGGCCCGTGTGCCTGGAGCCCATGCTCCACAGCGGGAGGGGCCACCGTGGTGAGGGGCCAGCGCACCGCAACAAAGAGTAGCCCGCGCTAGCCGCAACTAGAGAAAGCCCGCGTGCAGCAATGAGGACCCAATGCAGCTAAAAATAAATAAATAAATAAATTTTTAAAATAAAATGAATAAGTCATGAGGGTGTAATGTACAGCATGGTAACTATAGTTAACAACACTGTATTGCATACTTGAAAGTTGCTAAGAGAGTAGATCTTAAAATTTTTCATCACAATAAAAAAAATTTTGTAATTGCAGATGCTGAGGGATCTTAATTAGACTTATTGTGGTGATCATTTCACTATATATACAAATATCAAATCATGTTGTACACCTGAAACTAATATTATCTTGTGTATCAGTTATCCCTCAATTTTAAAAAAAGGAAAGAATGGCCCTGCATACAATTCAGAGATCATTAAGGCCACCACTTCAGTTTCAACAGGCCATATGGCTCCCGACTGAAGCTATGGGGCTGGGGTCACCCAGAACCTTCAAGGCTAGATTCTCACCTGGAAGAGCCTTGGGGAAATGACCTCCACCTGACAGTTTTGAGGGCATGACCCCTGCCCTGCACAACTGCAGGAGCAGAACTATTGCCTCAATGGTTCTAGAAGGAAAAGCATCAAACAAAAGAGGATTATTCTGAGACTTATAATCTGATGGAATTCACTATGCTAGTTTTTGACCTGCTTGTGATTCATCACCGCTTCCTTCTTTCCTACTTCTCCCTTTTGGAATGGGGGTGTCTATACTATACTCATCCCACAATTGTATTTTGGAAGCACAGAGCTTGTCTGGTTTCACAACTTTACAGCTAGAGAGGAATTTTTGCCTCAGATAAATCATACCTCGAGCAACACTCATATCTGATTTTCTATTTAGATGAGACTTTGGACTTTGAATTTAGAATTAATTCTCAAAAGATTTAAGGCTTGGGGCTACTGGAATGGTGTGAATATATATATATAATTTTTTTTTGCGGTACGCGGGCCTCTCATTGCTGTGACCTCTCCCGTTGTGGAGCACAGACTCCGGAAGCGCAGGCTCAGCGGCCATGGCTCACGGGCCTAGCCGCTCCGCGGCATCTGGGATCTTCCTGGACCGGGGCACGAACCCGCGTCTCCTGCAACGCCAGGCGAACTCTCAACCACTGTGCCACCAGGGAAGCCCTGGAATGGTGTGAATATATTTTGCATGTGAGAATGGCACGAATTTAGAGGAGCCAGGAGTGGAACAGTATGGACTGAACCGTGTCATTCCAAAATTCACATGTTGAAGTCCTAACCACAAATGTGATGGCAGCTGGAGGTGGAGACAGATTTCAATGAGGTCATGAAGGTGTGACCCTTATGATTAGGGCCCTTATAAGAAGAGACATCAGAGAGCTTGCTTCCTCTCTCTCCACCATGTGAGAACAGTGAGAAGGTAGCCTTCTGCAACCCAGGAAGAGAGCCCTTACCAGGGAACTGAATCTTCATAGTGGACTTCCCAACCTCCAGAAATGTGAGAAATAAAAGCCTGTTGTTTAAGCCACTCAGTCTATGGTATTTTATTATGACAGCCAGTGCTCATTAATACAAGTTTTGTCCAAGTTTCTTTGTATTTCCTTCTTTATTTGTTTGTATTTCTTTCTTTATTTTGTCCAACTTTCTTTGTATTTCTTTTATTTATATTTTTTCCATTTTTCCTTTCCTGCCCTGCACTTGACAGATCAGATTTCCTTTGATGGGTTTAAATTCATACATCCTTCAATTTTTTTCTGGTTGCTGCCTCTCCTTTCTTTTTTAAAAAATTTAACAATATCTCTATCTTCCTGAAATACAGAATAGATACTTAAATATATTCTATCTTCCATGGTACCCAAGCCCTTCCATGGCCTTCTCCCCCAGCAAGTTCTTTTTTTCACTAGACTTAAAAAAAAATGCATAACAGACTAATAAAGAACTATTCTTAAAGAAAATATAGGAGCATATATTTATGGTCTTAGGATAGGGAAAAATACTCTTAAGCCAGATCCTCTCCCCAAAATGTGAGTAATGCTAACTTTTTGCATTATTTTAGATAGTCAGTGAACCAGAGTCAAGTACCAATTGAGTGGTTTCTTTTTCTCACTGTTTTGAAATTTAGATAACCAGGTCTGAAAGAATCAACTGAAGCTTTACTCAGACAGAAACCATGTCTTATTTTGGCCAATTTCTAAACCATTTTGGCCGTGACGTTTTGGAGACTAATAAGCAAATTCTGAACTCCATCTCAAGTTAATTCATACTCTGTGGAGCTCAGACTCCTGGCAGCAGTTCCACCTGAGCAGAAAGAGCAAATAAGCTTACCCTTCCCCCTCTATTTCAACCTCCTCGACCTCAGGCATACACGGGTTTTGGGGGTTTTGCAGCAGGCAAGTTGTAGTGTACTAAAAATCACCCTGAGAGCTTCCAGGTTGGTGAACAGTGGAGATTCGGGAGGAGGGGCGTGCCTGGGGAGTACCTGGGACATCCCGTCCCTTCCCACACACCTCACCCTGCCTCACGTATCTCTTCACCGGGCTGATAATTCTCAATATGCTCAAGGGCTCACCTTCCCGCAGAAGAACTTCTTTCTGGAATAGGCATGGCCTCCTTCTCTCCATCTGAGCGTTGGACCCACTGTCAGAGCGGATGGGCAGAGATGCTGCAGAGCCTCCGGGCGCCAGGCCATCTCCCAAGCGGGAGCTACAACTCCTGCGGGCGGCTGCAGATGGCCGCTGAGGCCACGACGCGCCTGCGCAGTGGCCGAGGCTGCGGTTTGAGGTTCCCGCCAATTCTCTGGGCCATCCGGCCTGGGACGAGTTCCGCGCTCTGTGGAGGCGCTGGACGCCGCCCAGCTGCCCAAGCTGCTTAAGCTTTATTACCAGAGGCTCTTTCCATATGCCCAGTACTGTCGCTGGCTCAACTATGGTGGAGTGATAAAGAATTACTGAATTACTTTCGAAACCGTGAATATTCATTTACGTTGGAAGGATATTTACTTTCACTACCAATCCTTCAACAACCAGAGTGATCTGGAAAAGAGGATGTAGACAAGTGTTCTAAGTGCTGGACTCTCATGACATCGGTCATATGGACCATCGACAGAGCCCTGAAGGAGGATTTGGGATTTAAGCATCGTCTCTGGGTATATTCTGGAAGGAGAGGTATTCATTGCTGGGTCTGGGATGAATCAGAAAATTGCCCTCTGAAGTACTTTCTGGGGTAGTTGAGTATTTGAGGCTTGTTAAGGGTGGCCAAGACGTTACAAAGTTCACCTAGGTGAAAAAATTAACCCTTTTGTCAGAAAATCTATAAACATAATAAAAAATACATTGACGAATATGACTTGATCAAGATATTCTTGAAAATAAAGCTGGAATAAGATTGTAGGCCTTGTTTCTGAAACAATTCATGATGAACATCAACAAAGCTTCCAAAATCATCACAGTTCGCTTCAGAGTTGGGAGCATTTGAAGAAGGTAGCCAGCAGGTGTCAGAATAACATCGAAAATGACAAATGTGGACCCTGGCTGTAGTGAGAGATCGCACTCCAGTACTGTTTTCCACAGCTGGATATCAGTATTAGCAAAGGAATCAACCATTGACTGAAGAGCCCTTTTAGTGTTCAACCTAAAACAGATTGCAGTGTGCTTATCGATTTACAGAAAGTAGATCAGTTTGATCCATTTACTGTACCAACCATAAGCGCCATGTGCCATGAATTGGATACTATTTCCACTAGTGAATAGGAAAAAGAGAAGGAAGCTGAATCTGATATTCAGCATAGAATCAGAGATTATAAGAAGACCAGCCTAGCTCCTTATGTAAAAGTTTCTGAACAGTTTCTTGAAAGTTTAAGTAAATCAACAAAAGGAGAAATTATTGAGAAGAGTGATTTACAGAAACACTTCTGAAGATAACAGCTCCCTTCAAACTACTGTGGATATCTTCTACCTTCAACCAAGAATCAAATACTTCAAGATCCATTTAATAAATATAGCAGAACCACATATGAATTTTATGCTCAAAGCAATCTTTTTTTCTTAAGAAATAATTATGTTGAAAAGATTCCTGAGACCACCAAAAGGTGAGTGTCAAGTTTCCTGGAAGGAGCCATAATGGGAAGAATAAGTGGATTGCAGATAAATTTGTAAAATTTAATATTGTACAAAGATAATTCTAAGATTTCTGATATGAATACACAGTTCTTCTGGTTGCCATATACAGAGGTAAGTGAGCAGTAATATGTCTAAAATTTTAATCTCAGTTCATTGGATACACCCTCCATATTTCTGGAGTGGATGTTCTAGGTGAATGAGGGCTTTGTCCTTAAGTCTTAGACACTTAAGTTAATTGTATGTGGAGCGTGTCACTTCCTAATTTTGCTCACTAATATTTTTATTGGTCAGAGTATAGCCCACTGACCATCTTTTAAAAATTATTTTGAACTACATATCTAAACCTACCAAAACTTCAAAAGATATGAGTTACTATATTACAATATTAGGGTCCAGTAGAGTATTTTTTACAGCTATTGCAATTGTAACTCCTAACTTCTTCCCTCAGAGAACAATTGGATTAGTCTACCTTAAAGAAGCAGCTTAGAAAAAATAACCAACTTCATTTCACCAACCTAAAACCTGTTGTATTTGTCAAAACACTTGGACTTTCCATATATCTAGTTACTTAAATTGAATTTTAAAGTTTTTGTTTCTTCCATGTTTGATTTTGTGTGATAGATTTTGAAGTGTCAGATTTATTTTGCTTGGTTTTACAACCAGTCTGAACAAAGCAGTTGTTCTGGTTTCCATTCTATCTTCTGAGAAACATTGAGAAACCAGCTTTTGGGCTAGTGCTTTCCGTGACAATGAAATTTTTCTTTCCTTTAACATTGTTTTCTCTGTAGGCACACAGTCTTTTTTTTTTTTTAATCTTTTGGTTTATATACAACAGATGCTATAATGTAGTCAACACATTTAAATGCCTTGCATTTCTTTCTTTTCTAATTTTTTAAAGAAATATTAAAGACTGTACAAAAACCAGATTCTCTGGATTGTGGTCTGTAGATGAGGATAAAGAAAGTGGCTCAGTAAGAAACCATCTAAACTAGAGTTTATCTGGGAGAAAACCCAGATCAGTGTTCCTTATGAGAAGCATTGAGGGTTTAGTCCCACCTAGTGTCCTAAACATGGAATCACATCTTGGAAATAAAATCTTATATGTCATGTGCAAGACTCAAAGACTAGGCAGCTAGCATGAGACTGGGCACTGACTCAAAGCAGGTGTAGTCAAAGGGATGTTTCTTGGTGTTTCTTTATTACTATCCTGAAAAACAACCATGCTAAAGAAGCTATTCTTAGATCTAAGGAATTTGCCAAATATTTACAGGGCCAATCTATAGAAGTACTCACTGATATATCAACTTTAAAAAATAGGAAGGTCTGAGATGATAGAAACCCTGATTTGGTAGAAATAAGAATGGATGGTGATGGCAGTCAGGATGGCAGTAACACCTGGGAATAAGAAAGTTCACACACATCTAAGGGTAATTTTACATATACATGAATGAGGTCATATTGTGTGGTTTTTGTTCTTTCTTTCTTTTAGTGCAAGTGGAAGATTTCAATACACCCATTTTGGAGTTGGATTGAGATAGTACACAAAAAACAGGTAGAGCTTCCCTGGTGGCGCAGTGGTTGGGAGCCCGCCTGCCGATGCGGGGGACGCGGGTTTGTGCCCCCGTCCGGGAGGATCCCGCGTGCCGCGGAGCGGCTGGGCCCGTGAGCCATGGCCGCTGGGCCTGAGCGTCCGGAGCCTGCGCTCCGCAACGGGAGAGGCCGCAGCAGTGAGAGGCCCGCATACCGGAAAAAAAACAAAAACAAAAAACAGGTGAAGACATACAGGCTATAAATAGTGCAATTGGTATATCTGATTACATAATTATGGCTATATATGTGAGGGGTCTTAAATTCACCAAATCGAGAATAATCTTTTGGAAATTAAAAAAAAATCGTGCACTTAGCTAAAATGAATATCTTAAATCCAAAAACTAAAATGTTTATATATCATATTCTCATAATATAATAAAACTAGAAAGAACTTTAATATCATAGTTATTGGGGAGTTAAGCAGCACACCCATCTCTTGGATCAAGGGAAACAGAAAAATAAAATTATAAACTAAAAATCAATGAAAAGGAGAATACTTTATAACTGAACCTAGGGGTTACAGAAAAAGCAGGATTGAGGCAAAATTGTACCCTCACAATACTTTGTTATTAATAAAAAAAGATGAAAAATAGAGGAGTTGGCCTTTACCTTAAGCTATTAGAAAAAGAATGACAATCTCAAATAAGGAAGAGAATTAGTAAAGGTGAAAAGGACTAATTTGCTTAAAAACATTTTATTAAGAAACAATAATATAAAACAAAAACATGCCTATTTGTGTCTGGTTGGAGCAGCCAAACACAGTATTATTTCAAAGTCATCGCAGCAAAGTTTTCAAAGTCTGACTGCCTCATAAACCCAAATCAGAGGCATTTTCACCTTTTTAACCATTACGTTTATCAAAATGTATCGATGCTCTAATTTTGAATTGCCATAAGTGTTTCTTACCACCCAAGTTGGGCCCATTTTGATGTTTCACATATTCCTGCACAGAGGTTAGGAGTGATTGCCAAACATTTTTTGTATAGGGCCCAAAAGTAAATATCTTCGGCTTTGTGAGAGGGTAGTGTCTGGCATCTGTCTCAACCACTCAACCTGCCATTGTTGCTCAAAAGCAGCCATAATCAATATATAAATGAAAAAAAATGTGGCTGTTTTCCAATACAAATTTGTTTATAAGAAAAAAAAGAGGAATTTGGGGATGAATTTGGCCTATGGGCTGTTTGCTGACTGTGGGTAAGAGTTTCTGATTTCAATAAGTGAACAGGAACCATTTATATGCATGTGAGTATATAAGCAAGTTCAATTCACAAAGAAGAAGATATTCAGCTGAGAATAATAATAGTGATAATAATAATTACAATTACTGTTATAGTTATTCTGGTGGGGCCTTTCTATAGGTCAGGCACTTTATATAGTGTTTTACATGTAATTTCTCGCTTAATATCCACGTCAACCTGTGAAGTAGGTACTGATATCATTGCCCTATGGCAGATGAAGAAATAGGGGTCTAGGCACTTAATATATTTATCCAATGTTCTAGTTGAAAGGTAGTAGTTTGGGATTTAAAGTCACGTCTGCTGAGTCCAAGTTCTAAACAGCTCCACAGAAATACTTGGAAGTCAGGGTGTCATATACCTGACAAGTCAGGGTATTTTTCCTGGGTGCAGGGAGCTATTTCTCCATGTTCATTTTTCTATGAAGGAACTTTCACTCCATTTCTCAGGAAAGAACATTTCATCACATCCTCCTTTCCCACCTTATTCCAGTATTGAGCTCTCCCCATGGTAGAAGAAGTGAGCATTCGGATTGAGTCTGCCCTTCCCTGAGTCACATAAGCATGAGGTTAGGACCCAGGCATTATGATTTAGGCAGCATGAACCCAATTATCTCTTGTCTTTTGGGAGAGAACTGTGTCTAGGAAAAGCTAATGCTTGCTCTTGTAAATTCCATGGAGTATGCAGAAGAAGCAGGGCTTCTTTTAGGCCCACCTCATCCACCTGCAATGAGACAGACAGGTCAGAGACCTGAGGGTCTCAAGTCCTGGGATCAAAATAAAGGTAGAAAGACCCTGCTATACTCTTCACTCCAGCTTTACTGGTAAAAATTCTGAGCCTATTTTAATACTCACTGGATTTTTGTCTGACTTAAATTGGTTAAGTTCCCAAAGATGGGAAGAGTGATTAATTAGGCTCCCTCAAACCTCTTGACAATAGGAACCATAGAGATTACAATACATGTCTGAGGCTACTTAAGAACAAGTCCGGATTGTTTCTGGAATGTTGTCATCTACCTAGAGTGTACCCAAAGGTAGAGTAACTCTAAAATCTGCTAATTTTCTCTCCATCTGACAACTTTTAAGAGAGTTTCTTAAATAATTGCCTATAATGAAGTTAATGGAAAACGAACAAATTACAGCCTGATCATGAAATGGGCTAGAACTGAACCTAATGAGACAATATGAAATTGCAAAAGACTGTGGAATGAATTACAAGGGTCAGTGGTCATCATTACTTAAATGAACTGTTTGACATGATGAAGTTCAACTGTGAAGTGATGATTGATGCAAGAACAAGTATGTAAAAGGAAGGATAGTCACCAGTCTCTGTTTTCATGGAGTTTTAATGTTCATCCTTAATGTAAGAAGAATTTAATTCAGGCCCAAAGATAAAGTCTTTAACTGAAAAAATAGTGGCAAGGCCAATAAGTTACTGAGCTGAGGAAAAAACTCATTTGTCTATGACATTTTAAATGGCTTCTTCTTTTAGATTCTAGATTCTAGAGATATTACCTAAGCCTATGACTCAGGACACTCATCAGAACTATGCTTTAATGCAATCAAACAGAAATAACAGATTCTCTTGGCATCATTTAGTGAGATCACAGCCTGTCAGTTTGCACTCTGCAGCTACTGGGAAAGCAAAACTTTGTTTGGGTTGTGAGAATTCTCCCTGAGTAAGTGTAACTGAGGTGAGAGGGATGTCTGGCAGGTAGAAAGTTTTTTCTTAAATTACTTTGAGGACTAAAACTCGTTAATCACACATCATTTAAGAAGCACAGTCAGAAGATACTTTGGAATTATTCCTGGTTTATCTACATAGCATCAGTAACAATATATAAAGAATATAGGTTTTTTTCCCCAATCTGTTGTGTTTGAGTATAAGATTATACCAAGATATGAATTCTTTCCACTGTTATTTAAATATAAATTCAATCAGCCTCGGAAAGCTTCTGACCAGCAGATAGATAGCATAGATGGACAACAAATGGGAAAAGATAAACATGTATTAATTGGAAACAATGAAGAAATTGAGTTTTGGATTATGGGTAAATTAATGAAAGACTGTACTATAGTGGAAAATATACTACTTGAACTGTAAATTATAGTTTAGGATATGGATGAAGGGAGTAATTAACACAGAGGAAAATGTAAACATTGCTTCTAGAAAAGTTTGTTTTGAACAATATAATTCCAGAATGCCTTTTATGTAATAAAGTTTATATATCAAAATGATATATGCTTTCATTTATATCATTAGTTCTCAGGAGCTATTGTTTTTTTTTCCTCTGATAAACAATGGAATAAAAAAAATTGGTACTTTATAGATTAAGCACATAACATGTTTTTACATCTACATTGCCTCTCTCCCTTCTCTCACTATCAATCTTATACTCCTCCATGGGTAATCCAGTTTTGAAAAACTAAGATACTATATTGAAGCTACTTAAAGCATCTCTGAAAATAAAACAAAACTGAATGACGTTAACTTTATAATGTTCCGAGAATTACTTTGTCTCTGTCCTCAGCAATAGCAAAATAATTGACTCTTTGAGGTGAATCAATACTAGTCCTTTTGCTCCTTGCCAACCTTGAAATAAAAATATAATAATAAGTTATGGGTATACTGTAGGGGTATTACATTCCTATTGCTGTTGTAGCAAATTATCACAAACATAGTGGCTTAAAACAACACAAATTCATTACCTTATAGTATGGAAGGTCAGAAATCTTAAAATCCAGGTGTCATAGGGGCTACATGTTTTCTGGAGGCTGTAGAGAGGAATCTGTTTCCTTGCCTTTTCCAGCTTCTAGAGCCCTCCTGCACTCTTTGGCTCATGGCCCCTCATTCCATCTTCAAAACTATCTCTGACTCTGATATTCCTGCCGCCCTTTTATAAGGACCCTTGTGATTACATTGGACCCACTCAGGTAATCCAGGATAGTCTCCCAATCAGAGGATCCTTAACTTAATCACATTTTCAAAGTCTCTTTTGCCAGGTAAGTTAACATTGATATTCTGAGGATTGGGATATGGACATCTTTGGCAGGAGAGGAGGAAGATAGTGTTCTACTTCAGTAGCATTTACAAACCTGAGTCTAAATTTAATGTGGTCTAGGGAAGAGAAAGAAAGTAATACAGATGAAAAAAGAAAAAGACCTCTTTGGAAACAGTTTAAGTTCCTTCCTTATCACTAAAACTATAATACAATGAAAGAGGTTAATATAATCCCTATGGGATATTAAATAGGAAATAAGTTCTGTTAAGGCAGAAGCTGGTCTTTTTTTGGAGAGTAATTTTTAAAGTTTGTACCATAATGTATTTAAACAATTTATAGATGTGAATTGCCTTCCCTTCCCCATTATCTGCCTTATCTGTCCTTCTGCAGATATGTAAATGGAAGTCAGAGAAAAAATAGAAAAAGAACTTCACATTCAAGAAATTTTATAAAAAGTATCTATCTGACCAGCTTCATGATTATCTTCTAGTACAAGTCCTACCATTTCCTATGTAAATTATTGTAAGTGTCTAGTTACTGGTATTTCTTCAAGGCTGTTTCCTACAATCTATCCTACAGATTATTCTTCTTAACACAAGCTGCTTGTACATCATTTTGTTGCTTCAACACCTTAAGTCATACTGCTTGACAGACTGATTCATTGGTTAATCATTCTTTCATTCATTAGTTTATTCTACGGATATTGGCCATTTTCTAGAGTTTATGCTAGACACTGGATAGGGGTGTGTGTGTGTGTGACAAGCACAAAACAATATAAATGCGTGAGTTTTTACAGCCTTTTCCAAGCTCACCACCACTGAGAATTATTTTGTTACTTGAGGGAGACAGTAGCCTACTGCTTACTGATAGACAGTGGACTCAGATTTTCTAAGTTCAGACAGGGCTCAACCATTTATCATCCCTCTGATCTTGATAGATTACTAACTCCTTTGTGCCTCATATCTTTCCTCAATAAAATGAGAATTGTTTTAGCCTTTACATAATGGGGTTTTTGAAGTTTGAGCCAATCCATGAAAAGTACTGAAATCAGCACCTGACTCATTAAGAAACCCTTAGTAGATGTTAACCATTAATATTTCCCAGTCCTCACTTATTTCTTTAAGGATTTCCTACTAACCAGAGATCCCCATACTTATCCTAATAGTGAGTAAAAGGAAAAGCTGGAGAAGAAGAGAGGCTAGTGGGATTTGCTTTGGCTAAATCACAGGATTTCTCTTGGGAGAGAAAACAGGAAAGAGAAAAGAAACAGAGATGACTAGGAGGTATAAGAAATATTGAAAGTGAAAAAAATAGGGAAATAATTTTTAAGAACATGCCTTAGTAAGATACTGAGACTTGAGAATTTTTAAGAGAATATAGTAGAGACTAAAATTGCTTTTATTTAAGGTTGCCAGATCATTTTTTCATTCAACAAATTATTAATGAGCCAACACTATGTGTCATATCCTGTGCTAGATAGTCATGATAGTCATGAAGAGAAAAAACAAACTAGGTTTCTGTCTGCATTTAGTTTTTGTAGAAGCAGGATGACAAACATTGATTGAAAAATCAGACGTGCAGATGTTAAATTATTAATGTTGTAATTGCTACAATTGTAAAAGTAGAGGAGTTTAATATACTCAGGATTGTCAATGAAGCTTTCCCTGGAATCTGAAGGATGAGTAAGTGAAGTAGTATAGCCTTTTCTAGGAACTAAATGAAGAAGTGCAGCTGAGGTGCATTCAGTGAGGTGGTGCTTGGAGTGAAAGGAGACTGAATGGGTAGAAAGATGTCAGACCATGTGGGGTCCTGAGGATCTTAATAATGATTTTGATCTTGTCTTTAGGAGAAATGGGTTGATATAATCACTTTTACATTGTGAGAGGGTTTTTCTTCAGAGACTGCTTGGAATAGAAGAGGATATGTGAATGGACCAGTAGGTGGCTATTGCATTAGTACTGGTGAGAGCTGATAGTGGCTAGGAACAGCGTAGTGATGTCATAAATGTGGAGAGTATATGGATTTAAAAGCTGTTTAAAAGTGTATCAACAGGTTTCACTAATAATGATGGAGTGGGTGGAGGATCAATAAGAAAGTGCCACGGATGACTCCTAATTTCTGGCTTGAGTAACTAGTTGGACAGACAGCAGCTGTTTCCTGGGAAGACTGGAGGGGACTAGAAACTATGTCAGATTTATTTTTGACTCATTGAAAACTCTCTCCTCAAAATGAAAGCAGAGTTTATCTAGAATTGAAATCATCACCCTAGAGATGAATCAAGAGTACTGATTAACTACGAACATATGATATTGAAATTTACTGTTGAAAGACATGCAAGTTGACCAGACTAGAGTTGTGATTTGAAGGAAAAAGTTGTTTATCCAATCAGAAGATATAAAATATTCTTCACAATGGTTTTTTTTCTTTTTTTGGTTTATTTGTTTTCGTTTCACAGAGAAATCCAGGGAAACTTCTCTGTAAGATTGCAAACTAAACAATATTTTCAACCCAACCTGCATGGAAACCCAATTTCTAAACAGTAGGACTCTTCTTGGCTGGAAGGTGATGGTCATTATTATACATGCCTGAAAGAATTTAAATCCCTTGCACTGCCTTTCTGGCTGAGGCTGAAGACTTTGGCTACTGCTATAAAATTTGAAAATAGTAAGGGTTGTTTTCTACCAGAAACTGAAGAAGTTCTGTGCAAAGAAGAGGAGAATATGACTTTGTTTAAAAGAACAATATTCTCTTGTTACAGATGAGAGATGGAAACCATTGAAGAAACACAAAAATGCTGTCAATCGTGTGAAGGTCTGCAGGGTCAGGCACTAGTAGAAAATATTTCAGCAGAGGATGACCTCATTACACTAGAGGTAGTGCAGTAACTTGGATTCATATGCAGAATTTATAACAACTCTTTTAACAAGAAGGGTAGAAATAATCTGCCTATGGGTTTAAAGAGAAGAAGTTCTACTCTGAGTGACAAGTCAAGGAGCCAGTATTTGGAAGATCGCTACAAGTTGAACAAGATATGAAGGAATCTGTCTTCAAGAAGAGGTCTGTCTTAATCACACACATAGCACACATCTTGATTACTTGGTAAAGTCAGTGCAGAACGAAGAAAAAAAGGAAGATAATTGTGGCAGGATTCTAGGACTTAGAAAAAAGAAGCAGGCAGATTTGAGGAACTAGATGTCATGCAGGTGAGCCTTAGCTTCGTGAAGAAAGACATCTCAAGCCCCTCATGGGCTATTTTGCCAATCCCCTCTAGGATCACCAGAGCAAGCCTAAGGCAGAGCTGAAGAAAACATTACTTACAATATTTGTTTCTGAAATCAAGGTTGATTACAAAATGGATTACTATGACCACTTAAAGACCCATGCCTTTACATTTCCTAGAACTCTCCTTGAAAAATGAATGATTTTATTATTAATCTGCTGAGTACACTTGCACATTTCAATTTGGTAGCTATATGAGTGTTCAAAAACATATGAGTAATGTGTTATGAGCACAAAGGAGTGATTCACCCTGTCTGGACAACTTATACAAGTTAGCCCCAAGGCTAACTTAAAAAAATTTTTTTTAAATTGTGGTAAAAAAACATAGAATTTTTAAGTTTTTAAAAATTTTTAATTTTTTAAATTAAAAAAAATTTAATTGTGGTAAAAAAACATAAAATTTACTATCTTAATAATTTTAAAGTGTATAGGTCAGTAGTGTTAAGTATATTCACATTGTTGCACAAACAGATCTCCGGAACATTTTCATCTTGCAAAACTCAAGCTCTATAACTCATTAAACAACAACTCTCCATTTCCCCCTTCCCTCAGCCCCTGGCAACCACCAGTCTACTTTCTGTTTTTATGAATTTAATTACTTTAGATACTCATATAAGTGGAATCATACAGCATCTGTCTTTTTGTGACTGGCTTATTTCACTTAGCATAATGTCCTTAAGGTTCATCCATGTTGTAGCATGCTTAAGGATTTCCTTCCTTTCTAAGGCTGAATAATATTCCATAGTATATATGTACAACATTTTGTTTATCCTTTTATCTGTTGATGAACATTTGGGTTGCGTCCACTACTTGGCTATTGTGAATAGTGCTGCAGTGAACACAGGAGTGCAAATATCGTTTCAAGATCTTTCTTTTGATTCTTTTGTATACATACCCAGAAATTGGATTGCTGGATCATATGGCAGTTCTATTTTTAATTTTTTGAGAAACCACCATACTGTTTTCCATAGCAGTTGAACCAATTTACAATCTCACTGACAGTGCAAAAGGATTCCAATTTCTCCAAGGAGTGTTTTTAAAACTAGATTTTTATTTTACATTTATTAAAGGTTAACATATATATTAATATTGCACATATATTAATATATCTATAGAAGAGTACATATGTAAGTGTATACCTCAGTGAATTTTCATAACATGGTTATAGTACGACCATACAATCAACACATAGATAAAAATATAGAAAATACCAGCACCCTAGAAATTCCCTCTGTACCCCATCTCTGCCACTTTCCCCCAAAGAAACCATTATCCTGACTTTTATCACCATAAATTATTTTGGCAGATTGCAGTATTTTATAGCAATAGAATCCCAAAGCATGTACTCTTTTGTATATATCTTCTTTAGCTGAATATTATGATTTTGAGATTCATCCAAATTGCTGTATATAGCAGTGATTTGAATATACCATAATATGTATCCATTTGTACTACCTTGATAAAGTATTAATTTAAGGTAGAGACTCAATAAATCAAGGATCCACTGTGTAATCTCTGGGAAATTCATCCTTCCTCCTCCCAAAATAATAACACAATCTATAGTTAATAAAAGGGAAAATAGAAATATTAAAAATGCCTTTGATTAATTCATAACAAGTCAAGAAAGAAGAAAAAGGAAATGAGCAAAAGGGAAAAATGGAAAAGAGTAAGCTGTTAGATCTAGATCCAAATATACCAGTGATACCATTAAAAGATGAAGATGTTCAGTCTGGATGAAAATAGATCTATTTTCTGATTACAATAAACATACTTTAAATATAAGAAAGTTTGAAAGTAAAATGATATAAAAGATTATGCCATGCAATATCAACCAAAAGAAAGAATGTGTAGTTTTACTAAGGTAATACAAAAATACTTTAAAGCAAAAAGCATCACTAGAAATAAAGATGATATTTCATAATGATAAAAGGTTGAATATACTGAGGAGATATCACAATATTATATCTTTGTATACCCAAAATATAGCTTTAAAATATAGAGAGCAGGGCTTCCCTGGTGGCGCAGTGGTTGAGAGTCCGCCTGCCGATGCAGGGGACACAGGTTCGTGCCCCGGTCTGGGAGGATCCCACATGCCGCGGAGCGGCTGGGCCCGTGAGCCATGGCCGCTGAGCCTGCGCGTCCGGAGCCTGTGCTCCGCAACGGGAGAGGCCACAACAGTGAGAGGCCCGCGTACCGCAAAAAAAAAAAAAAAAAAAAAAAAAATAGAGAGAGCAAATATTGACAACATCATATGAAAAATACACAAATCCACAATCATAATAGGATATTTTGCCATACCTCTTTCACTAACTCATAAAAGAAAGCCACAAAAATCAGGAAGCATATAACATATTTGAACAACACTATTAACAAAAATGACTGACATACAGAACATTCTACCTATTAACAACAGAATACACTTTTCCCCCAAGTGCACATGAAACATTTAACAAAATAGACCATGTCTTGAATCATAAAGCCCAAGGTTTAAATATCATACAGAATATTTATCTGACCACAATGAAATTAAACAAGTAGAAAATAAGAAATAACAACCACACAACAACAAAAAGAGATCTCTAACTCTTTAGTGATTAAATAACACACTTTTAAATAGCCCATTGGACAAATTGTGAAGGAAATCAGGTAATATTTTGAGCTAAATGAAAATGAAAAGAAAACAAACAGAAATTTATAGAATGCAGCTAAAGTGGTGCTATGTGAAATTTATAGACTTAAATGCTTATTGTGGAAAGAAGAAAGCCTAAACATTAATAATTGGAGAATCCATCTAAAGAAGCTAGGAAATAACAGCAAATCAAACCAAAACACAAGAGAAGAAAATAAATAATAAAGATAAGATGCACAAACAATGAAATAGAAAACAAATTAACAATAGAGGACTCAACAGAACTAAATTTAGTTCTTTAAAAAGACTAAGAAAAAAATTTTTTTTAAATAACAAAACTGATCAAGAAAAAATGAAATTACCAAATCAAGAATTTTTAAAATGGAACATCATTACATATTCTAGTATACAAAGATAAGAGAGAGTATAATGGACAACTCTATTCCAGTAAGTTAAACATTTAGATGAAGTAGACAAATTTCTTA
Organism: Physeter macrocephalus; assembly: GCF_002837175.3. Lineage (NCBI taxonomy): Eukaryota > Metazoa > Chordata > Mammalia > Artiodactyla > Physeteridae > Physeter > Physeter macrocephalus. The sequence continues at coordinate 72,338,284 of NC_041215.1, read as the reverse complement.
AAAATGTAATTTTCCAAATTTGTCTTGGGAAGAAATGGAAAATGTGAATAATTCTATACTTATTTTAAAAATTGAATAAGGCATTAAAGCCATGGTTTCACATGTGAACTTTTCTAGACGTATACATAAACTCTTTCAGAAAATAGAAAAGTGATTGCTGGTATGAGGTCAGCATAACCATGGATACAATATCTGACAAGGATATTATAAGAAGGACAAATTGTATACTAATGTCTCTCATGATCATAGATGCAAAAACCCTAAACAAAATATTAGCAGATCAAATCCAATAATAAGTAAAAAGGATAATATACCATGATCACACTGATGTATCTTCAAGAATGGAAAGCTGGTGGGACATTAGTAAAGCATTTTATTCTAGACTCCCTTTTCCAAGCCAGGGCTCCTTCTCAGCTGAATTCTGAATGATTTGCCTCTTTTATTCTTGATTTTTCCAATTTCCTTTTTTTATATTATCATATTTCCTTTCCCTTGCCTTTCAGAAGTCTTCTTAATTTTAAAGTCTGTAACTGTGCCAACCAACCACAATTCCAAATCTCCTTTAGCAATACTCAGGCAGCCTTGAGTAAACAGTTTCGGGCATACAACTCTCCCTGTTGGAGCAATTTCTGAGTTCCCTAACTCAGCCTGTTCTAGTGAAGTATATTTCTGTACGGCTTTCTATGTTCCCTCCAACTGGAGCTGAACAAACTCATAAACCTTTTGAAACTTGCATTAGGACTGAAATTATGTTATAAACACTGCCCAGCCAGCTACATTGTCTTCAATAGGGTTACATAGAAAACAGAATCTGAAGTAAAAGCTTATGTGCCTGCTTTTTATTGGTGATTGCAACACCACAGGAGCTGAGGTCTGAAGGACCGCAGTCACCCTAAAGCAACTATACTCCGATAATTTTTTTTTTTTTTTTTTAAAGCATAAGCAGGGGCTTCCCTGGTGGCGCAGTGGTTGAGAATCCGCCTGCCGATGCAGGGGACACGGGTTCGTGCTCCGGTCCGGGAAGATCCCACATGCCGCGGAGCAGCTGGGCCCTTGAGCCATGGCCACTGAGCCTGCGCGTCCGGAGCCTGTGCTCCGCAACGGGAGAGGCCACAACAGTGAGAGGCCCGCGTACCGCAAAAAAAAAAAAAAAAAAAAAAAAAAAGCATAAGCAAATAACTTTTGCTTCAGGTTCTGATTTTTTAAAGGGGGAGAACAGATATACAGGAGTGAGGCAGCCACAGCTTTGTAACAAGGATAAGTTTTTGCTTTGGCTTGCTGGATGTTTTCCTAGAAGCAGTATGGAGCTGCTGCATCTCAAATAGTCCAAACCAGGAGGACATTGAGAGAGAATTTATTCTGGTTCCCTCTGACCCTTTACCTCTCATTGGACAAAGCTCTCCCCACGGGGGATTAATTTGCCTTCACTTCTAGGTGTCTCACCTGACTGTCTCAGCTCCCATCAGGAAGCCAAATTCCTCCACCTGTTGCATGGAACTTTCATTGAGTCAGAGGTAGTGGGATGATTAAGCATCACAAAATTTAGCATTAGATTGTTCTGCTATAGTTGGGACAAGGTCCACCTAAAGTCAGTGGATTTACAGTAGCTGGGACCAAAGAATTGGTCTAGGAACTGTAGGTGAGCTTGAGATCTGTGGTGACAGTAAGCGGTGCCCCATATATTCATATAGCCTGACTCTGCCTGTTAAACTCCAGAAGTACTTTCCATGCTTCCAGTATTGCCTTTCTAATGAACAAAATTATTTGCTCGTGTAAAATTTGATGCTCAAGAACACTGTTAGATAGACTCTCTGTTTTTTTGCCTATTCCATACTACTACATTTTAAAAATCTGGGACATACCTCCTAGCAGAGCACCTTCAAGTTAATATCCCCAAGTAATTTATCATTCAAAAAATAAATCACACATTGAAATTCAGAATATATTAATAAGACCAGTGCTAATAGCAAGATTTATCAAAACCAGAAATTCTACCCAACACATTTTGTTTCATATTTTATAGCACTTCCTAGAGTACCCTGGCTAGTTGTGTTAACCTATCTTGAGTGCCATGTGCACTTCTCAGACACTGTAAAACTTGGTGTGGTGACTAAAACTGGATAAAGTTTATATGATTATAAATAATAGTCTCCGTAAAATGAAATACCTTTTAAAAAGAGTGGAAGCAGAGAATCGGTAGTTAGAAGTAAGGAATAAATATGACCAATATGCTAGCTGGTTTTCATGTTGTTTAACACTTCTCTTTTACAGACAAGTTACAATGGAACTGGAAATTATGTTATTACATAAGAGATGACTACTTCTGTTCCTTTTAGCATCTCCGTTAACTGTGTTTAGAAAATGGATTCGAATTTAACTTGTCACTGATGGCTCTTAGTAAAGCTGGGAAAGAGTTCTTTTTAACGCTTTCCATGCAGCAGTCCCAGTGGGCCTGTGAAGAGTATTATGTTTTTCCAACTCTTGGCATAATATTCGAAGAAGATGCCAATGCTTAGCCAAAGCAGTTACATTAGGAAAAGTGAATGTTTGAAAGAAGGCAGTGCCACTTTTCTTGGGTAAACAGAGCATCCCTAGAAGGGAGCTTGCCTGGTGCTGGGCAGTGACGTGTGCAGGCAGCTGATGGTGAGTGAAGGGTACTGAGTAAAGAAGCTGGCGCCTCCAACTTGTACAAACCAAGTACCTGATGCTCACATGTACAAAATAACTCCGTTGTTATATTCATGATCCCTGCCAAACTAGTATATCCCAGTACTTTAGTATATCTACACTTGTAATCTGGGCTGCAGTTAAAATGTTTATCCCTAGACCTCACTCCATATCTATTAAATTTTCAGTAATTTCTTTAAGCTATTTTTTTCATGTAAACCAAAGTTTGGGGACTATAAATTGGCTTAGAATATAGAGGTTAAGAGGTTATCCCCTAGGGGTTAAGAACATGGACCCTGGATTAAGTCTACTTGGACTCATTATGTATGTTGAGATGATAATCTTACTTCCTTTATGAGCCTTTAGCTCAGCATATAATGTGTGCTGAATTATGCTGGCTGTAATGACAATTGTCAAAGCATAGCTCCATACTGTCAATGCCTTTGCTCCTTTTGTGCTACCTTTTAATAAATTTGTTTCCACTTTAATAATACCCTGAATGACCATTTTAAATGAATTTCAAACCTGCAGAATTGGGAGTGTTTTTAATTGAAAAAAAATTAGTATTCTGCATTTTTCTCGAGTCAAGGGCCTATTTATTACGATCTAGTTACATCTCTACACATGGGAATGCATAGAATTACTTAAATAGAAACATCATTGTTCAGCTCTGTTAAATGTCAGAGGAACATAGACTGAGTGGCCCCCAAATAACTGGGACTCAGTAAGCAATTCAGGATTCTTTGAAGTTTCAAACAAGTGAAGAATAACTTAGGTGGAAGAAAACTGGGTGAGGAATGAAGAGCCCTACTAAAAAGAGAATCTGGGCTATTTTCAAGCAAACAAATTACTGGAGAGTACGATATACTACATTATTCACATACTACATTATGCCTCTGACTTCAATAAATAATTAACCCTCCATAAAATGAATACCTGCCATAAGTTTCAGTCTGAGCTGAAGAATGTATTGTATATAATGTTCTCAATAAAATTTTCAACTCTAAATGATTTTAACTGATTTAAAGTAAAATGAAACCGTGGTGTTTTAGATGCAATTGTGAGTTCTCAGATAATCACAATTTTCTTAGTCTCAAGGTCCCCAAAACTCCAAGAATTGCCTAAGCAGTAATATATTTCTTACTTATCTTCACTCTCTAAATGCATTTTGTTTTCCTTCCCTGCTCTTGGACTATTGAAAATCATCACCATTGCAGCAAAACTAATGTTTGTGCCATTACAAATACTGACATTTATTCTTAATGACTACAAGGGTGGAAGCCAAGAAGCAATTGCAATAGATTATACACAGAAAGTTCTTTTAGTCACAATTATGGCGTTTGTGTAAATTTTCAAATCCGAAATTGTGGATGTCTCAAAAGACAAATTCTCAATTATCATTAAAATACAAACAATTTCCTAAAACAAATGTTTTTCTAAAACAAGATCTGGAACTTGCAACTAATTCTGGCCCTCAAAATGTTGTTCTTTTTTCCTAGATCCCAAAGTAAATGGTCACCTTTTAGCAACTACCCTCCCCCAAAATGTAGCAAAAATTTCCTTGCATTCTGAGTCCTTGAAACAAATTATCTTATTAAAATAAAGTTTGAACACTGATTTCATATAAACTCCCTACTGTCTACCTAGAATTTCAAATGTGGTTCTCTTCTGAAGCACTTTGGTGCTATTATGTTTTACTGAATTGATTGTAAAATCTTCTAATGGCCTTCTTGCCATCTTACTTGTTTATCTCTCTTTTTTCCTTACCTTTCCCTTTGCCTGGGTTAGGGGATACTCAGGTATTTAATCAGGAAGAGAATGGGTTCTGAGTTTGTTTTTGTTTTGTCTTTATAAATCAATCCCTATTTCTAAACAAACTTAGCCTGTAGAAAGATAAGCTCCTTGCTCTTATACCTCATGGCCAAATTTCTTATAGAAATTGACAAATTGACTACTATGGGGTTACTGGAATTGCAACATTGGTCAAAGCTTAGCCACCACTTCTGATGGGAAGTGTTTTTGATCCTTGCCATCTAGATTCGGAACAATTTTTCTTGAACCTCCATAGTACCTTGTATTTGTTCTTTCAATGCAGTTGTATCACATTGTACTGTAAATCCTATTTATCTGTAGTCTCTATTAGTCTATAATTTTCATAAGGGAAAGAAGGGTCTGCCTTGCGCTTAGCACAAAATCTGGCACAAAATTTACCAATATTTGTGTATAAAATTAATAATGAAATATCCCTATCTGCTTGACTTTAAGGCAATTGAGAAGGAAATTAAAAAGGAAACTAAGAAGGAAACAGAAGGAAAAGTCCTGAGTGGTGGGCAGGACATTTAACATCATTATTTACACTGTTATCTTAAATGTACCTTGTGAAATACATCTTAACTTCTACAATGAGAGACTTGAACTAGAGATCATTGTCAGCTCTGAATGTCTAATAATAATTTTTCTGTTCCTTACAGTTAATTTGAACAGGAGGGGCAAAGGCAAGCTAAATGAATGTGCAGCCTTGCAAATGTGCATGGATGTATTATTAATGAGAGTAAGGGAGGAGGAAAGGAGCAGGGGAAGCAAGGAGAGGAGAGAGCAGACACAGACTCTGAAATTTAGATTTGGGGCAGGAATTATTTCATATATAGCAGTTAAATCAGCTCAGACATGCCAGGTACAATTATTAATCTCACAAAAATCACAGCTGAAATGAAAATAGATCTGAACCAACACCCTACCTCTGATAAGAAAAAGCTTGAATAAAACAATGGAAAAAAAAAAAAAACAATGGGAAAGTTGGGTAGGAGTAGAGTGTGTAGCATATAAGGCTTAATTTGACCACCAGGGGGCAATAGGGTATTTTCTTATTTAAAATATAATGTATCTAAAGGAAAAACTTAATTTAAAATTGTTTTTCAATCAGTCACTTTTATTCAATGCCCACTGTGTGCAGACCCTTGAAAAATATGTTGAGGAAATTCCTTAAGAAATAATGTACACAGTTCATAGGCATTTAAATTGGAATAATTATTAAATTCATCATCAGTTCTGTTACCTCATTTAAGTCAATGACTCCTAATTCAATTTAAACCAATATGAATGCCTCTTATAACAGCAATCCATAATTTCTTTTTTTTAAATTGAGATATCATTGACATATAACATTATGTTAGTTTCAGGTGTACAACAATGATTCAATATATGTATATATTGTGAAATGTTCACCACAATAAATCTAGTTAACATCCATCACCACACACAGTTACAATTTTTTTTTGCTCCATGAGAACTTTCATGATCTACTCTCTTAGCAACTAAACTATAATTCCTTAAGTGGCATTCTACTTTCTTTGTGCAAATGCTCTCTGAGTAAATGCCAATAACTAACTGAGGGCTAATTCTCTTCTCCAGTATTCAAACTGTTTCTGCTTCAAATCATAAAAAGGAAAATCTTTGGGGTTTATGTTTTCAGGAAATCATGATTTTTTTCATGTGGAGGAGCACAATCAAAATTTAGACCTGAAAGTAGAAAGAATCATTGAAACCAGCTGTTCTGATCACCTATTTTTCAAATGAAGCAACTGAGAAGAAAAATTTCTTCTCCAAGATCACACTATTTTCTAGCGTTGTACTGCCTAGTGTGGTAGCCACTAGCCACACATAATTTTTTGAATTTAAATCAATTTTAAGAGAATAAAAATTTGTAAAGCCATTCCTCAATTTCATTAGCCATATTTCAAATGCTCAGTAGCTCCATATAGCTGATGACTATTGTATTAGGCAGATATGGAACATTTCTATCACTGCAGAGAATTCTTTTGGAGAGCCCTGGATTACAGAAAGAGCTGGAATAAAACCAGTTCTCTTGAGATGATGGGCCAGAGAAATTGAATTAGAAAAGTGTGGGGTGAGCAAACACAAAGAAAACTATAGTTTCAGGAAGGAAATAATACAACAGAGGTGTTAGGCAGATGGAAACTGAAAAGGGGCCATTAATTCTGACATTTAGCAAATCATTTTTCACAGTTTTTTACAGTGCCTGCTCACTTCCCAGAATCCTAACATAACATGATTTTCCAGAGAGGGAAGACAATTGTAACAAAATGAAATTACTGAATTATAAGACATGATAATACATAATTTCAGTTAATCAGCATTGAAACGTACAATTTTAATTTTTGTAGTATAAACTTTGCAAAATGCTTGTGAAAATATACACTGAAAGAAAGGTAAACTAATAGAGCAACTTATGGAGACAGCCACCACAGCCTGTGTGTCCTTTGCACAGTACTTTATTCATATAAGATACTCTTATAGTGACTCTGGCAAGAGTATTTCAGTGGGAAATTCCAGAGTAGAATGAAAAAACGAATGGGGAGGAAGTGAGACACCACATAGAAGCTGTTCTTTTAAGGTGGTAGAGAAAAGAAAGAACGGTAGCCTATGGAAGACTAGGAGTTTGTTTCCCTGCACTGTCTACTTTAAAATAAACAAATGACCTTCAGACTGGTTCACAAATCTTATGAAACTAAGTGCAAAACTTTCTAGGTTTGTGCATATGTACTTTTTTCTGTAAATGGAGTGTGTAGCGTATCTACAGTTTAGTCTAATGAGCGAATTTGAGGATAAAGAAAAAGCAGAAAACTGAGCAAAGTCCCTAAGGAAGGAGGTAACAAAAAGAATCAGGAAGAGAGGGGAAAAGTAGATCTTAAGGAAGAGTAAAAAAGCCTCAATTTGGTCATCTTAGGGAAGAAAGACTGTATATGCAGAGACAGTCTTGAATAATCATATGGAGAAGTCCTGCAAAACTGTTTACAGAGCTTTAAATTTCTTCTTGGTTTCACCTAGGCGTTCTCCAAATATTTCTGCCTGTACATAGAGAAATGTTTCTGTTAAACAATATATTACATTTCATGGCAAATGTCTGAAAACACTAATTGTAAACTAATTCATCAACAAATACTAATTAAGCACTTAATATAAGCTGATTACACTCAGTACTATGTTTTAATTTCTTACATATGTTTACTTGTACCAAGGCCAGAACTACGCAAAGAAAGACCACATGCAGTATGACTTTAATAATTTATACATTTAGTACACTTGGGAATCTTACCTTTCTTTCCTACTCATCTTGCATAATTTATTTTCTGCCTTTCTCTAGCGTGTCCAAAATCCTCATTACACTTTACATTAAGTAGCCACAGTTGCTAGGAAGCCTATTTACTTACAATGTGATACTATTTCCTTTAACCTTTCTATATTTATTCTATTCTAAAGTAGGTGTCTGGAAATTGCGTTCTTGTTGTTATTGTTCTGATTGTTCCTTAATAATCTGTAATAAAAAATCTAATAACAATAAAACATAACATTTATTAAGTAGTAACTATAAGTCAATGAGCTTTATATACATTGTATAATTTAATCACCCCAATGACTTTAGACATTGGTACATTATTATTTTGTTTTACAGATAACATATACAACAGTTCTTGAATCTCCAGAGCTCATACTGAGACACCGTGGTAAGAACAATACATTCACTGACCCCTTGGGTGTTACATTCTGAGAAGAAGATGTAAATTAAACAAGTAGTGACATAATTAATAACTAAATTAGAATAAGTAATATGAAACCCCATAGCTGGGGTAATTAACTTGATCTGGTAGAAGGCAGCAGAGGGTTTCCTAAGGATTTTTAAAATGAGGGCTAAACCGTTGAAGGGAAAATAAAGCAAGAGGCAAAATGGCTTGACAAACATTGCAGAAGAATCTGACTCAGAAAGAAGAATGAAACAATAGTTAATTCTTTCAGTTTTCTATAACATGGTTGAAGGAAAAAAACCTGATTTATTTGCCATTCATGAACATTTCAGAATATTGGATTTAGATGATTAGCTATTTACCTTAGCTGATGTTTGTTATGCATTAGATGAGATGGTGTTGGCAAGATATGAACCGTCCTGTACTATTGGTTCATTCAAGATTTGCTCCCTCCATCACCTGTAATACTGGGGGCATGGGGAGGTAGGGGTCCTGAAAGACAATTACATTCTCTTTCTGGAAGGGATGCAGTTACTTCTGGAAGAGAGTTGCCGGCAGAGGGGATGTTGACTCAAAGTAAAACACACAACTTAAGAGTTGTGAGTTTAAGTTTTATTCAGGGATCTTAGGGAGGACGATAGCCCAGGAGACAACTATTCAGTAGCTCTGAGGAAATTGCTCCCCAGAGGTAGAGGAGAAGCCAGTTTACATATGATTTTTGGCTAAGGAATACATGCAGTCAAGCACACATTTTAGTAAAAGACTACTGCTAGTCACAAAGAACAGATATCTCAAGTTAATGATTTTAGTGCTTTTCGATGTATGGGAAGATGCAAGAATCTGGGTTCATTAAAATTCTTCCTGAGATATACATCTAACTATCTGTGGGACCTGTTTACCCAAAGCACAGAGTGCCTCATTCTGTTTTTCACTCTGAATTCCTCTCAGGCTGTGTTCTTGGTCAGAGACTGCAGTGGCTAACAACTTAATCCTTGTAGAACCTGGTGGTGAACAACACACTTTGTTTTTCTTTGTTTACAGGGGTTTACAAGATGGAGCCTGCAGGTAGACTTCCTTGAATGTGAGAATGGAGTTTGGAAGGATGTGTAGGTGAATTTCTCAGGCTATGGCTATAAATGCAATATTCACTGAAGAGAAGAGCCAATTGAATATTGGGTGACTATGTGGAAATTTCTCTCATTTCAGGTGATGTGAAAAGATAGGGATGCCAGCCATCTCTTTGCAGAGTCATCTCTTGAACAGTTGTTTTGTGAAATCTCTCGCTCCAAGTCTGTCTTTTCTTCAGATGGGATAAAGAGATAAAGCAGCAGTCAGGGCTCCAGAGAGGTGGGACATTATTTATATCTTCATATTGGTGTGATGACTTCCTGGGAAATTATGTATAACTTTATTTTCAATTAATTTTATGTTTTATTAAAGTAAAACATAAACATGGATTAAAAAGTTAAATATTCCTAAAAGGCATGTATCAAAACTCTCTCATTTTCTTGACTTTAGGCAGGCAACCCTTTAAATCATTTTAGCTGTTTCATCTATAATCTTCTTCCAAATTTACAAATAGTATGTGGATACTGCTTTTTTTTTGATTCATCAATTTTAGATATGATATATCACATTTCTACTATGGGAAATTAGCATTTTCCCTCTCTTTCGCCCCCTGCCCATGCAAACATCCTGCCAATGTTGCTATATGACACTGATTAAACCCACATTGGGTGCTTTGATAATAAGATTCTGCTAAGTCAAGGAGAGTACCATAATCATATTTCCTTATATATATGTGATTTTGTTTTTTCTCGGGTTAATATTTAAATAACTTTTAAATTTTCTTATTTTTTTAACTGTTGACTAAATGTTCTCTTACTCTTCAAAATTTCTGTAAACTACCACATGTACCTCCACCTCCAGTCTGAACTGGTTCTCTTGGGGTCTGCAGTATATCTCTCATTCTGGCACTTTGTTCTATTTTGAAACCCTGTTTATTAGATCCCAGGAACATTTTTGTATTGTTCTCTCCTTGGAAAAATCACATTTTTCAATAATTTCTCAAGTAAGAATACATAGATGGAAAAGTACATGGAAAATAAAGTTTTGAGAACTCCCATGTCTGAAAATTATTTATATCCTCTCTTATATTTACTGATGGCTTAGCTGTGTCTAAAATACTAGACTGGAGTTCATTCTTCTCTAGACATTTGAAACTTACCACCCATTGCCTTCTGGATTCCAATGCAGCAACTGATAAATCCTATATAATTTATAGCCCAATTCTTTGTTGTGTTGTGGTTTTAATCTACAGATTTTACTAGAATTTCACTAGTTTTTCCACCAATGTCACATTTCTGATTCAGGATACAATCCAGAATTCCACATTATACATACTTGTCACGCCTCCTTGGTCTCTATATTCTATGACAATCCCTTGGTCTTTCTTTGCCTTTAGTGACTTTGACACCTTTGATGAGTATGGACCAGTTATCTTGTAGATCATCCCTCTATTTGAGTTTTGTGTGTTCTCCTGACTAAATTGAATTTATGAATTTGGGGGCAAAATATTGCATGTCTTATTATTGGTGATGTTAATTTTGATCATTTAATTATGTTGGCCTCTGTTAGGATACTCCACTGTAAAGTTGCTAGTTTTTCTTTTGTAATTAATGCCTATTTTGTGACTAGATTCTTTGAGAATATGGGAATATCCTGTTTCTCATTATACTTTCATCCTAATAATACTTTATTTCTTATACAGCACTTTGGGATTTATAAACAATTTTTTGAAAAGATAATACAGAGAGTCCTATATACCTTCCCCCAGCCCCACAAACACACACACACACACAGTTGCCCCTACTATTTACGTATTATATTAGTATGGCACATTTGTTACCATTAATGAACCAATGTTGATACAATTATTAACTAAAGTCCATAGTTAATTCAAATGTCTTTAGTTTTTAACTTAATGTCCTTTTTTTTCTGCTCCAGGATCTCATCCAACTTACCATATTTACGTTTAGTTGTCATATCCTTAGGCTGCTTCTTTTGGATGTGACAGTTTCTCAGACTTTTCCTTGTTTTGATGTCCTAAACAGTTTTGAGGAGTACTGGTCAGGTAAATTACAAGTTGTTTCTCTATTGGAATTTGTCTGATGTTTTTCTCTTAGTCTGCAGGTTTGAGATTTGGGAGGAAGATCACAGAGATAAAGTGCTATTTCCATCAAGTCATTTCAAGAGTGCCTTCTATCAGCATGATTTATGACTGTTGATGTTGACCTTGATCACCTGGCTGAGGTAGGATTGTCAGGTTTCTACACTGTAAAGTTAGTCTTTTCCCCCTTTTCCATACTGTACACTTTGGAAGGAAGTATCTATGTGTAACCCATACTTAAGGGGTAAGGAATTATGCTCCCTCTCCTTCAGTATGGAGAATCTATATAAATTATTTAAAATTCTTCTGCATGGGAGATTTGTCTCTTCTCCACATTTATTAATTTATTCAATCATTTATTTATATCAGTATGGACTCATGGATATTTTATATTTTGGGTTATAATCCAACACTACTTTACTTATTTTGTTGCTCAAATTGTTCCAGCTTCGGTCATTATTAGCTTTCAGTTGGCTCTCATGTCCCTTTGTTTTGACATACCCCCATTACTTTGAAGTTTTTTTGAGCTTTCTTACTTTCTGGCACTGCAAGATGCTCCAGACTCATCTTATATTTTTCCTGCCCCAGACCTACAATCAACCATCTCTCAAAGGAATCCTGGTTGATTTTATTGGAGAATGATATTACACCCAAGATTTGGGCAAAAGGTATGTAACTCAATTTTTTTCTGTCTGAGAGCTTTAAAATTTTATCTTTATCTAAAAATTCTAATATTTCATGATGATTTTCTTTGTCGAGGAACTATTTCCACTTAAACCGATTGGCCCTTTCTGGGGCCATTCACTTGGGAGACTTGGGTCCTTCAATTCTGAGAAATTTTCTTGTATTATTTATTTGATGATTTACTCTCACTTGCTCTCTATTCTCTCTTTCTGGAAACTGAAGGTTGGACCTTTGGAATTTAGCTCTTATTTTATTTTTAATATGTTGTTGTCTCTTTCTTTGTGTATACTTGGTCATTTCCACAATTTTATTATACAGACTCTTCCATTATCATCCTCATCATCATCATCATCTATCATAGATTAAGATTCCAAGAGCTCTTTCATATATTGTTCCTTTAAAAGAGTACATCCTATCTTTGTTCCATGGATATATCACTCACTCTTATTTCCCACGTTAATTATATTTTCTTTGAATTTTCTTCTGTGCCTTACTCTGTCTCTACCTTCACAAAGTTACTCTGTTCAATAGACTTGTTTCAGTTCCTCTCTGCCATGATGAAATCATTCCTCAAATGTCCAGTGATTCTTGTTTAGTGATCACTAAGTAAATAACCAGATACACTATACATTTATACATGTGTTTGAGGGTTGGGGAAGTAAATCTTGTGGACTAGAAGACTTTATTCTAGGATGATCCAGTAATCAGTTAACTATTTTGTTGAAGACATGAATATACCAGTATCAATGGGTCTGTCCTGGGATAGGTCAGATTTTCCAGGAGAAGATCCTAGAATCTCCCTTCTGAAATATAAAATCTGACTACCAGAATACTGGGTGTTGATTAAGGGAAATTACCTGGAGCAAAGGGGAGAGAGTCTCATCATTTAGAATACAAACTTTTATTAAAGGTCTTCTTTTCAGTCTAGCACCTCTCTGTATTCTTCTCTGTGTTTAATATTCCAGATTTCAAGACTTCACAATCCAAATTTTCTAGAGAATGTATTTCCTACCACAAGTTGAGGAAGGGGCAGTTAGCAGGGTGGGCTAGATTTAGACCTCTGGTGGCCTACAGATTTTCAAACAACTTCCTGTTTTCAGCACACGACCTAGCCCAGTTGCAAGATAACCAGGTCTCCCTAGTTCCTGAGATTTTCCTAGCTGCCTGCAGAGACGATTATCTCGACTTTCACCAGTATTACTCTTGATAGGCAAGAAATCTAATGCATTTGAGGAAACAAATTAGAGTCTAATACGGTAACTGTTCAAATGGTTGTTCTTCAATCTGAATTTCTTGCCTGATAATTCTAACTTAGGTGGGGAGAAATGTTTATTGATAAATTTAGTTTTGCTTTTGTAAGTTCTTAAATCTTTAGAAGTTATACATTTTTCTTCTAATTTGCTATGTGGTGAGGGCATCCAGTCTAATTAGAATGTTAATTGCAGATGCAGACATGGCATGGCAGAAGTTGCTGATCATCCCCCAATATTCTTACTTTTCTACATTAGTAGAAACCTCAACTTTTGGCTCACCGAATAGACATCAGATTAAACTCGACATTCCCCAGCCTTCCTTGCAGCCAGTTGTGTCTATGGGGCTAAGTTTTGGCCAACATGATATGAACTCAAGAATGTGTAAAGTACAGTTTCTGGATTGTAACCTTTAGTGGAATGGGCATGAACTCCATTTTCTCTATTCCCTTTTACTGCTATCTGGAATACAAATGTGTTGATGAGCCATCTTGAATCATGCAAACAATTGTATAATACAGTAGAGATGGCAGATCAACAAAACTGAAAGAGCCTGATTTGGTGATATTTTGTAGCCCTGAACTCCTTATGCCTAGGTTATTAGGTTTGAGAGAAATACATTTCTACCATACTTAAGCCACAATTTTTTTAACTTTTTGTTACAGCAGTCAAATCCTGCTTTTACATATGGCATGCATATATTCAACTGTTTCACATATGGGCACACAAATTATAATGGAGCATTCAGATAAATAACAACAAATTGTGATTTTGTATTTATCTCTGTTTTGTGTTTTATTATTTCACTTGAAAATATTCTGGATTTCTGCCAAGACTGGTTAGAAATTACTTGATAGATGAATGTTGGATTCAAAATTGCAAAATGGAATGCATTGTGATCAGGAACATTTTGAACACAAACTCCAGATGTATCTATGATTTGTCTAATCTGATTCTTGGTACCACAGAAAACTATGAAATAAATATAGGCACAAAAGGGTCCACCTTATCCTATATGAATGTGTTTTCCAAATGAGAAGTTTGACATATGTTTCCTTGTTGATTTCCTATATTTAATTTGGCTTTTCACTGATTGTTGACTATGACTGCCTTTGGAACATTTTGGGAAAGAGTCAAACTGGGACATTGTGTACATATGCATATATTCCAAGGAATCTGAGAACTTGGAACTGGTTTAGTAATTTATCAACTCATAATTAAAACTCTAAAAGAATTTTTGTCCACCTTTTTATAGAGGACCCAAATTGACTCTTACCATCTATGGCCTGTTCCTTCAATTCTGAGAATCCTTAAGAATCAAGACATTTATTTGGTTCCTCTGCAACTGTTTAAACAACTTTTTACGTTTTATTCACTGTCCAAATTCTTATAGTTCTGGAACTTGGGACAGAATTGAAGACTGTGGCAAGGTTTTCTTGGAACAGTTCTAGGTAATTCAAACATATAGTCAGAACCATAAGTAGAATGCTATACAAATAAAAATAATGATAAGAAACTGATTTTGGCTTTGCAGCACTGTCTTTTTTTTTTCTGGCTGCATTGGTCTTCGTTGCTGCTCATGGGCTTTCTCTAGTTGCGGCGAGTGGGGGCTTTTCTTCTTTGCGGTGCACAGGCTTCTCATTGCAGTGGCTTCTCTTGTTGCAGAGCACAGGCTCTAGGCTCACGGGCTTCAGTAGTTGCAGCACACGGGCTCAGTAGTTACAGCACGTGGGCCCTAGGGCGTGTGGGCTTCAGTAGTTGTGGCGTGCAGGCTCAGTAGTTGTGGCTCACGGGCTCTAGAGCACAGGCTCAGTAGTTGTGGAGCACAGGCTTAGTTGCTCCGCGGCATGTGGGGTCTTCCCGGACCAGGGATCAAACCCATGTTCCCTGCATTGGCAGGTGGGTTCTTAACCACTGCGCCACCAGGGAAGTCCCTGCAGTACTGTTTTGATATAGGTAGGTGAGGATGATAAAAACTGAAAAGAAAGTATTATTGATGAAATATTCGTGTCCTCCTCCAAAAAAAAAAAAAATTCATATGTTGAAACTCTACTCCCCAATGTGATGGCATTAGGAGACAGGGCCTTTGGGAAGTGATTAGGATTAGATGAGGTCATAAGGGTGGAGCCCTCATGAATGGGTTTAGTGACTTTATAAGAATCATAAGAGAGTTTTCTTCTTCTCTCAGTTCTTCACCATGGGAAGATACAATGATAAACCTGCAATCTGCAATCCAGAAGAGGGCTCTCACCACAACCTGACTATGCTGTCACCTCCCAGCCGCCAAAATTGTAAGAAATAATTTTCTGTTATTTATAAGCCACCAAGTTTCTGTTATTTATAAGTCACCAGTTAGCAGCCCTAACTGACTAAGACAAAAAGGATCATAGGCATTTGCTTGTGATATTATACATGACATGTGGAAAGTTAACTAGCATTTGCTAAAGAAAATATGGTCTTTTTTTTAAAATTTTTTTTTTCCTAATGATGAGAACTCTTAGGATTTACTCTTTTTAAAATGTATTTATTTATTTAGTTTTGGCTGTGTTGGGTCTTCATTGCTGCGCGTGTGCTTTCTCTAGTGGCAGCGAACAGGGGCTACTCTTCATTGTGGTGTACAGGCTTCTCACTGCAGTGGCTTCTCTTGTTGCAGAGCATGGGCTCTAGGTGCACGGGCTTCAGTAGTTGTGGCACGCAGGCTCAGTAGTTGTGGCTCGCGGACTCCAGAGCGCAGGCTCAGTAGTTGTGGCGCACGGGCTTAGTTCCTCCACAGCATGTGGGATCTTCCTGAACCAGGGCTTGAACCTGTGTCCCCTGCATTAGCAAGCGGATTCTCAACCACTGCGCCACCAGGGACGTCCCAATATGAAGTCTTAAAAATCATAAAATTTGGGCTTCCCTGGTGGCGCAGTGGTTGAGAATCCGCCTGCCGATTCAGGGGACACGGGTTCGTGCCCCGGTCCGGGAAGATCCCATATGCCGCGGAGCGGCTGGGCC
>NC_041215.1:72295347-72321916 GCF_002837175.3 Physeter macrocephalus | reverse complement strand
GGCTGGGCCCGTGAGCCATGGCCGCTGAGCCTGCGCGTCCGGAGCCTGTGCTCCGCAAAAGGGAGAGGCCACAACAGTGAGAGGCCCGCGTACCGCAAATCATAAAATTCAAGTGATTCAGAAACATGTTTCTACAATACATTTTATTTTATATTCATCCTTAAAAATATCTAGGCTTGGAGTTTGAGAACAATCCCACACCAATGTCTATTCCTTAGTATGTTAGAATAAGGTTATAGGTTTTTGGTTGTTTTTTGTTTTGTTTTAATGCTGAGTGTTTTATTTCTCTGAGTGCCTTGGCATTCCCCATAGACAAAATTGGACTTTCTTATTTGTACCACTTCTTTTCACACAGACCTGTGCTTTGTATCAAGATTCTGCAGCCAGGGGAAATTTTCACGTCTGTGTACACAGAAGCATTAAAGTATATAAGTATCATAGATGAAGCAGAATAAAAGCAGATCAACAAACAATTTTCACGTTCTTCATATTACACGTGCCCTATGATCTGTTTCTATGGTGAATCACCACATTCTTCCAAGAAGCACACAGTGGACTGGGGGCATGCTTGGTGTTCATTCCTTTAATAAATTTACTGGGTACCTACTATATTACAACCTCTGTTGTCAGCGCCTTATAACAGGAGATAAACAAGTCTCCCTTGTCATGTAGCATGCATTCTGGTGGTACAAGACAGAAAAATAATAATAATAAGCAACTGACATTTATCAGGTCAGATAAACATTACAGAGAAAAACAAGCTGTTGCTAGCTATGACAAGATTCAAAATGTGAGTGTGGAAATTAGTAGCTGAGGTAGAGTGGAAAAAAATCATCTATTAGGGAGGAAAGTAGAAACTAGGCTACTGAAATGGTTATCAGCATCTAAATGGATGAGAAACTTGTTAAGAGTAGAAAGTAGAAAGTTGTAAGAGTCCAGATGGAAGGGAAGACTGTCAACCAGAAAATAAATCCTTAATAAATAAGAATATTCATAAAGTCAGAAGACGAATGCTAGACCAGTAGAAGAAAAGGATGATACAGCTAGTGGACATACGTTCAAAGGAAGGTATGTTTTGATTTGTTTGTATTTTGGGAGAATTGTTTTAAGGTTTTACCGACCTTGGATGTGGTGATATGGAGTCAGAATCAAAACACCAGACCCGTCCACATGCCTGACACTGATATATTTGAGGTTAGAAATAAACAGCCTCTACTTAAGCAGGCTGCCAGGGAAATAATTCCTCCAGGGGCTTATCTGGTTCAAGCGTAGTGTGATAGAAAATGTTTCCTCTTGACGAGGTAGGCCAAGCAGGTCTAGAGCTTCTGCCTCCTGGGTACATACTTAGGAAACACAGCTTAAAATATATGATTATAAGGTTCTTAAGGCAGAAGCGTGGAAAACAAACAGCAAGTGACCCCTCCTACCCACACACTTCCACAGCCGGGCAACCCAAAGGGGTCTCATAAGCTCTTATTAGGATCATAATAATTGCTAAAATTTGTCAGATTAATTTAGTAATATTATCTAATAGTAGTGACAAAATATTTGCTCCAGAATAAAAACAACAAAAAATTATTGTCCAACTCAGAAGGTAAATCCAGTATCATTGGTTTCCCTTCCATTTGCCTCTTGTTTCTATTTTTGGTTTCCACAATGTCTTGAGATTAGTTGCCTGTTATAGTTGTTCATTATACCAAGCAGAATTTCTCTTTATTTATGTCAGATATCTTACTTAAACTTTAAAATATTTGATATTTTTAAGTTTGTTAACTTTGTATTATGTTATTTCTATTACGTTTGTACAGAAAGATGCATAGAATTTTACTGGGTGTGAAGGAATGCTCCAAGAAAAGTCCAATGCCCTAGACAATCCACTTGTAGGGTTACCTCAAAGTGTGAGCAAGAGAAGCTGGAAATCCACACATTATCTATTAAAAATAGATCAAGGAGGGGCTTCTCTGGTAGCGCAGTAGTTAAAAGTCTGCTTGCCAATACAGGGGACACAGGTTCGAGCCCTGGTCCAGGAAGATCCCACATGCTGCGGAGCAACTAAGCCAGTGCACCACAGCTACTGAGCCTGCGCTCTAGAGCCTGCAAGCCCGCGTGCCTAGAGCCCGTGCTCCACAACAAAGAGTAGCCCCCCACTCGCCGCAACCAGAGAAAGCCCGCGCACAGCAATGAAGACACAACACAGCCAAAAATAAAAATAAATTTATAAAAAAAAATAGATCAAGTGGATGTTTGACTACAAAATAATGATAATTAATTTTTAGGTATGATAATAGTATTGGGTTGTATTTTTTAGAAGTTCTTATCATTCAGAGACACATATGCTGATTTTTTTTTTGATAAAATGATATGATATCTGGACTACTTTTAAATTAATCCAAGGTGAGAGGGTGGGTATACACAAAATAAAATTGGCTACATGTTGATAATAGTTGAGGCTGAGTGATGAGTACATAGGAGTTTATTATAGTTTCTTTGTTATTTTTGTATATATTTGAAATTTTTCATAACAAATGTTATGATTTAAACAAACAAACAAAATACATGTAACAAGACCTTTTCTGTGAATCATGGATGAAACATGCTGTTTCTGACATGGTTTGCACAGAACTAATGTTAGCTTAGTTCTACTTTATTCTTCTGTCCGATGCCTTGGAATGTAAAATTTGAGCCTCTTATCAATATACATGATTTCTTTTCCCTTTTCCTCATTTTTATTGTCTTTCTGACATGTGTTGTAGGGATCCTTTTTTTTTTTAAAGGAAAAGTCACTATTTTTGAACAAGATAGGTTTATAAAATGAATGTTCTATGATGTAACAAAATTTTCCAAACTCCCTTTGGGAAAGAAGGTCAAACACTTCCTTCTTTCACCCCCAAACCACCCTGTCATGCACTAGTTTTCCAAGATATGCAAAACTGTTCCTCTGTCTTTGTGTCTCAAATCGCCAGAGTGGGAAAGAAATCTCGAGTGAGAAGGTATAGTGGCTCCAATCCATTCTTTCCTAAACATCTGCACACACACACACACACACACACACACACACACACACACACACACACACACCCCTACAGCCCTGTCCAGATTTGAATGCTGCAGGCTAATAATTGCCTCTCACGGCCTCCATGGGGGCAACTAGGCAAGGAGGGAGAGCAAGCTCCTAGACCTAAAGACCTGAGCTTGCTGCCTTCTCTTCCTCTCCCGCTCCTGTCCGTCCTGTTTATGACTCTTCCCCCACCCCCAGCTGCATCCCCGCTCTATTCTCCCTTCCTTCCCGCTCCTGCAGTCCTCTCCCCGCTCCCCCTCCTCACCCATCCCGCTCCTCTCGCCCCCTCCCTTCCCAGGCAGCTGGTAGAGGGGACACCGCAGCCGCCGCTGTCTCTGTCAACATCACCCCGCCCACACCCGGTCTGGAGGCCGAAGTCGCGCACCATCCTGAGGAGGAGGGCGGGGGACAGGGTGGCGTGTCTGGGAGAGGGGAGGCAAGAGTGAGAAGGACTCAAAAACAGCTTCCAGGCGGCGGGCGGAGCTCCACTGCGCATCTGGGCAGGAGGGGTCTTTGGGTCAGCGGCTGGGCAGCCGCCCCAGAAACTCTTTCCAGCCGACAATTCGGTGGGGTCCGTTTGCTGCTGAGCTGTCGTGGCCTGGGTGGCATCCGCTGGTGAGGGCCAACGCCAGCCTAGCAACACCTGCTGAGCAACCAGAGCTCAGGAAACCAGAGATCCTAGAGGAAAGAGAAGCCCAGGAGGAGAAAGGGGCTCCAAGGAAACCCAGCTTCCCTTTAGGTGCTGGTGGAGACCCGTCACATGGTAGCAAGTAAGTGCCTTTTTCTTGCTGAGTGCCCAGTCCCGGGATGGTGATAGCTGCCATCTGCTGCCAGCCTTTCCCACCCACCCTGCCTGCCCCACCCCATACACACCCTTAGGGTCCCCAGTGGGAGATTCTGGACTTGAATTAAGAGAGCTACTTCAAGAGCAGCAACTGTCTGTGAATGTTTGCTCTGCACTGTATGCATGTATGTGTGGTCAGTTTTCTCATCCCACCAGGTAAGCTTCTGAAACCAAGATGCTCTGTTAGTGTAAAATTTCTGAAAACTCTATATGGCAATGACTTTTAGGTTACATGACACAATGATAGAACAGAAGGAATAAAAGCTTATGCAAGATGGAGTATACTTCTTCTAAGGAATCTTATCTTCTACGCCAAGTAACTTAGTGATTTCAAGATTGATGCTTTTCATGTAAGAATCAACAGATAAAATTAGCGGCACAGATGCGATGGGAAATGGTGTGCCAGTTTAAACAGTTGGGCATTTTGGTATTGTTTGGATCAACAGGTTTTGGTTTTTGTTTTTGTTTTTCCATTGTTTAGTTCTGTAATATGCATACCATCTGAAGGTTTTCTTTTAAAAGTGATGATGATGTGTTCATTGTGACTGTGGTTATATGTTGCTTCCAATACTTAGGATATCGGTCTAAGAAGGACAAATGATGAACACATGTGGAATGACACACTGATGGGTTACTTTCATTAATGGAAATGATGGAGTCAACTTTGGATATTGGCCAGAAAAATCTCTTGAAATAAGGAGGAGTTTGGGTGGTGCTTTTTGTGGATATTTTTCTTCCTGGCTATTGAGTACTCTATAGCAAAATATAAAGAAGCTGGGCCCCATAATAAACAGAGTCCTGAGCACCATACCTGCTATAACCAGCCCTAATTAAAGTTTCTATAATCCAGCCTCTAGTTTTACAAGAAAAGAAGATAAGGCCCACGAGGAATAATTTGATGATGTTACCTGGCTAATCAATGATGAGCTGGAATTCCAATGAAGAAAACTTTGAATTTTATATGATAAAATGATTTCTGTTTTTGTGAAATTGAAGTTATTTAACTTTTGATTAAGCTTTATTTTTCTTATCTGTAAATGACATAAAAAACTTACAGATCCTGACAAGGACCAAATGACAGAGATTACATGAAGGGTTTTGTAAAGGTAATACCATGTGTAACTATTGCTTATATAAGGAACTGTTCTGCATTTTTATCCACTTCACTCTCTAGCTCTCACTTAAAGTCCAGTTCATTATAAGAATAAAAGAGATTTTGACAGACCTCACTAGAATGCACTAGAGGAAGTGGAATTCAAATCCATGTCATGATCTACTGCCACCAGTACAGTTTAAAGTATATTCTAACCTGGGAGCCTCCATCCTCACAAAATTGTGTACTTTGGCTAACAATTCATATTTAAACCTTTTGAATATTCTCAAAATATACTTTAGTCTCTTTTTCTTTTTAGTTTTAAATTTTGTTTTAGGTATATGCTCTTACTTCCTTGGGATGAAACCATTAGTATATTGGATATTGCTGAATTTATTTGATCCACTAATTAACATAGGAGAAATCAAAGTTTAGGCATAAATACGCTACTCTTGACTGCTGGGATTTATTAAAATTCTGCACTTAGAGGAGAGGTACTGTGAGCTGCCTTTTTACCATCAACGTATATAAAACAATAAGAGAAGAACCTAAAATTGGACGTAGCCTCAGGAAAAGGAACCAACAGATTTCAAATGACATGATACACATGTTGCTGTGTGTCAGTGTCTACTGCAGAGGGCGCCGAAGGGCTAAGCACCTAGGAACTGGGCATTCTGTCTCACAGCCTCCTGTGGGAAAGGCTCTGGGAGGGTAGTTGATTTACACTCCCACTAATTTTGCACAGGTAGGATGAATACAGGTCTAAAGAACACTGAAAATGGAAACAACAGTATTTTGCTCAATCCCTCACTTTGGGAAGAAGTATCCCAATATACCCCAGGACTAGATCTCATTATGACAGTATCTGTAACACAACTGGGGTATTCAGAGACTGACCCACAACCCTAAACCTACCACCATAGACTCTTTCTTGAAAGCTTATGGTAGAGGCATTAGCATAAGAGAGACAGTCTTGATACCTGGAAGTCTGGTCCCATTATTTCCACTAACCCATATCACGATTGGTCCATTGTTGAGAGGACATCTGTAAACTCTGCCCACCCTGACTGGCTATCAGCAATGCACAGTCACTCACCATCATATGACACTAACTTGTACGGACAGATCTCATTTTTCCCTGAGTTGGTCCCCTTCTCTTCTATTAATGGGGGCTAACCAAGGCCATGCAAGCAAGGTCTCACCTCTGCAACACTGAAAAAGGGAGCCTTTAAGGCTGAAGAGAAAGTTTTCATTGGAGAGCTTCTAGGGATGTTTCTTTAGCTGGTCTGTATCTCTTTGCCCCGCTGGGATCATGATTTCCATGTGTTTGTTCATTTATTGTTATTTATAAGCCAGGCTTATTCTGGTTATGCTCTATGCTGATAGGGGAACCCCCGTGTCTGGCTAACAGCTATCCCTGTTGTATACACAGCATTTCTGACTGGATTGACTCAGCTTTTGCTGACTGAGATAGCCAACTTTGTTGACAGTTTTGATTGTGGTGACAGCCAGGTGCCAGACTGACTGTATCAGCATCAAACAGGAGCTTGATGAAAATGTTGAAGCCCCACCCAAGGAAATTCTGATTTTAAAAGTCAGAGATTAGTCCAGGGCACTTGGCTTTAAACTGGAACGTAAGAGGATGCTGATTTGAGGGCCAGAGTCCCTGTTTGAATATATAGTGTTGAATGGAATATTCCTTCCCTTCTGCTTTAAATGCCAGAGTGAGGCTCCCCATCCACCAGTTTCTCATTCTCTGAGTTCTCCCAGAGGCTGCATGGTCTAAGAACCCAATTATAGGCTATAATTTTGGCACTAGTCCATATCCTGCCTCACCCTAATATGTTTAAAGGCTCCTCTCTAGTTGCTCTTACTCTCCAATTTGAAAAAAACTTGGTGTCTATGTATTTAGTTCCACATTTGAAAAGCTAGAGTAGTTTTGGGGGTGGTACAAGTAGATCCTGGAAAAACAGACCAACTGTTTCAGATGATCAGGAGCAGAGGTAAATAGCCAATTCTAAGAGGCGTCTAGGGTTCCAGTGAATATGCCAGTCCTGGAATTTTTTTAAAATTTAGCATTCCACCGATTCAGTGTCGTCTAAAGCCATAGGCCAGAAGGTCTCAGGATTGCTGATGAGTATAGAAGTTACATGCATAACAAGCTCCCTTTTGTATTATTCTAGCGGAGGCAAGACTACAATCCTCCCTCTTGAGCTCTTAAATGGCTTCTGGCCAGATTCCTCTGGTCAAGGGTCTGACTGACTAGGGTCACAAGAATAGTTAGTTCTGGAAAGATTCTGGCCTTTCCCCAACATGCTTATTTTGGTGGGCTAGACAGGCACAGCTTGGAAGTTACTATCATATCCATAGAAACAAGGGACCCTGCTTGTGAACCATGAGGTTGCCATAGAGAAGCTCAAGTGGGCATACTTAAAACCCAGGCAACTTTCCTTCATGTTCTGCCTTCTCTGCCTCCATTGCCAGTCATAATGGTTCACCCTAGTGGGACTCCGTCTCCCATAGACACTTACCGTCCTGCATCCTGTCAAGGCATTCAAACATGCACTGACCTTTCCTTGGGCTCATTCTTCGAAATGAATGTGAAAAGAGACCAGGTGCTAAGACTTTGTCACATGACACTCTTGTCCAGATTTCTTCTCCTCAGTATAAGTCGTACTACTCTGAATGTGTGACCTGAACGCCTCCTCCCTAGAAATATGACACAAAGACCACAGATCCTGATTATGTTAATGAACCATCACTAGAATTCGAGTTTACCAGATTTGGGGGGAGTTCAGTTCTCAAAGGATAACTTTTTACTTGGGGAAAGATAGCACCTGTCCCTTTGGATTTTCGCTGGTACTTGTTTATTTCGAAGGCTGCTTTCTAAGTATTTGAATATAGAAGAATGCCTGGAATAAAAACATTATTAAGAAATAAAATCAAAGTAAAATGGCAATGCATACTTATATTTTTGAGAAAATTACTTATTTACAGTTTTCTTCTGCAGAATGACATATTCTAGGAACGTGTTGGCTGAAATTGTCACAGTGAGGGAGTTGAGTCCAGAATTAAGTGGATATATTGAAGCCAAAATTGGCTGACCTGGTTGCAGAACACAGCTGCAGGCAGAATCCAGGTCCAGGGTCAAAGGAAAAAAAGTCAATTAAGCCAGGTGAGATAAACTGTACACCAGAGAGAAGTAAAAGTGTAGAAGTCAGATAATCAAAGCTAAACAGGAAGTAAACAGTTGAAGTGAAAAAATAATCCATAAGCAGAAAACCAGGTAGGTGGAAGTCAAGGGGAACAAACACTGCAAAATTCCAGGTGGATTGGCATTATTCTGGTCAATCTGTCCTTTATTCCCAAGCCTTCAGTATGTAAATTTTCCATTTTTGGAGTTTAGTAATACAGGTATATGGTAAATTATGTTCAGGTAGTATAGAAATACTAACCAGAAAGCAACAGAGTCCTCTGACACCTTTTCTGTCCCTCTGCCTAGATATAGCAGTTTACTTCCTTTCAGAGGGAAAACACCATGCTTGTGCTAGCATATAGGCCACTGTGTGTATAATCCTCATAAAACATTTTTTTCAAAGCCGTTCTTTGAATGCAATGCAAGCTGTTCTCAACATTTTGTTTTTCACTAAATAATTTATTTGGAGAATTATTCTATATGAACACAGAACTCAAACTTTAGCCAAGTATTCATAGGGCAGTTTAATTGCTGGGCGAAAGAGTTCATGCAACTTTATTTTAGGAAGTATTGCCAAGCAGTCCTTCAGAAAAAAATGCACTTATTTACACTCTTTCCTGAACTATGAGAGAGGGTCCATTACTTCCATACCCTAGCCTGCCAAAGATTGCATCCACTGAGAAGAGTCTGAAGTATGTCTCTAGAGATTTACTGTTAAGATTATTGATTGTTTTAGTCTTATTTATATCTTCCAAAATTTCGTGAGACATCTTTCCTTATGCTTCCTAAAAGAAAATGATAATATTTTTGCATCCTTCATAAGAAAAAAGCAATACATCTAATATCATTTGAGTTCTAAACCCTGGAGAAGAAAAAATTATACAGAACTCTTGGTGAAAAGGCTTTGCATCAGAGAATTTAGCTGTGAGTCATTACAGAATTGGGAAAGATGAAATATAAGCCATAATATATCTATGTAGTGCAGTCAAGAGGCTCCAATGAACAAAAATATAATCTAAATTGGTTACTTCACTAAAGCAGGTATGGTTCCTATATTCTCAACAATATAGATTCCAGTTAATCATCACATTAACTCTGTCTCTGTCAGTTATGCATGCAGTACTTTCTAGTCTCCAAATGTTTATCAGCCTTGTTATTACTATCATTACTTTTTTTTTTTTACAATTATCTGAATGTAATTGGTACAAGAGGCTTGTTGCATTGTCCATGTCCAATAGAGAGCATAATTTTTTCAAAATAGCTTGGAAACTAAGTGAGAAGTCATTTTACCCTTTATTTCCTATTTCCTGTCAGCGTGAAATTGACATTTGCTAAGTTATCCTTACTCTATGGATCTACTGTCCTAATTTTTGCTTCATTTTTCTTAATTTATATTATCTTGCTCTATGGCCTACACCTTTGTAAACTACCCTAAATCTTTTGGTAAATGTATTAAGAGAATAAATAAATATTTATTATCTGTTATAATAAGTGAACGTTTCATAATTCTCTTTGGCAAAGCTACTCTAGCATCTGTTTCTCACCCCTAAGATCAACTCCAGCTTCCCAGAAAGCATATAGGTTGATTATTTAGATGCTATAGTTTTAATTCCCTAAGGTGGGAAAAATGAAAGTGAGAAGGCTGTGACTGCTCTGGGCAGTCACCTCCTACATGTGCAGAATCTATGTGCACAGCTTGACTGCATTACTGGCAGGCTGTGCTCTGGGAATCAAACTGAAGGACAAGGGAAGCAATAAGGAATGGGAGAAGGAGGGAGAGGAAAAACATCGACTTCCAGCGTACCCTTTCTTCCCTGCCCTTTGTTATCTCTAAGAAATACAGCTGCAGTTGCTGATAGAGAATGCTATCTATACACACAGCCTCTTTCCGGGAAGTAAACCACAGAGAGGCCGAGCACTGGCCCACTGATTGAATGGCTGTGTCATTCATCATCTAACTCAGAGGCTTTTGCAAAGGAAAGAGAATGCCATTAATAATTAATTTTCGGACTTCCCTGGTGGCGCAGTGGTTAAGAATCTGCCTGCCAATGCAGGGGACACGGGTTCGAACCCTGGTCCGGGAAGATTCCACATGCCGCAGAGCAACTGAGCCCGTGCGCCACAACTACTGAGCCTGCGCTCTAGAGCCCGCATGCCACAACTACTGAAGCCCACGTGCCTAGAGCCCATGCTCCGCAACAAGAGAAGCCACCGCAATAAGAAGCCCACGCACCACATCAAAGAGTAGCCCCTACTCGCTGCAACTAGAGAAAGCCTGTGCTCAGCAACAAAGACCCAATGCAGCCAAAATTAAATTAATTAATTATTTTTAAAAAGTTAAATAAAAGAAAATAATTAATTCTCAGCAACAAGCATAAACCCAAACTGTCCCCAGAATGCTGTGACTTATGGTCATGCTACTTAACTATGCGATTGAGTGGGTTGGAAACAAAAGGAAAGAGTGGAAGGAAAAAGTTAGATTCATTATCTTGAGAGAACTGGGAGCAACAGGATAAGGTGGATATCCCAGTTGCATTTTTCATTTCAAACTTTAGACCTGTTTTGCACCAGAACCTCTGTGGCAGAATGGCAACATCTGGTAAGGTCAAGGCACCCACGGAATAAGGAAAATTCTAGAGCTGAGGGAGATAAGGTGCCCAGAGAAGTGAAAAGCATGTGATCTTTTGGAGAAGTGATATTCTAAAGCGAGTATTTGCTTCAGCAATTCTGGTATAAGCTTCGTCTCTTATACTTAGGCTATCAGATAAGAAAAACAACCAAAGAAAATGTAATGATGTCTCTGCTTGCTTTTTGAAGGTGGTTGAATGAAACATGGCTATCAGCCAAAGGAATCTTTCTGTCTAGCAGGCTGCATTAGATTTTTCCCAAGGGACCCCAGTTCCAAGATACTCTGAAATTGTCTGTCTGGGTTGGGCTGCTGACTCCTAGATATTCAACATCAGTGCCAGGAGATTTCTAATATGCAGTCAAGAGCTGGTATAATTCAAATCAGGTGTACTGAGAGGGTTTTCTTTCCCTACAACTCTCAGTACCAGGATATTGATCAGGGGTCACCATCTTCTTCCCTTCTCCCTCCTCTTAGAGGCCCCAGGATTCATAAACTGCAGATTTGACACTATCACATCTAGTCAGCCGCCCAAGGTCTAGTACAATGTTGAAGGTTTTGTGCCCATCTCAAGCTAACCCAGAGCCAGAGTAGGTGCTAATAGTTGTTCTTTTATGACAACTGGTTCAGAGCTCTTCCATCTGACTACAGATTTAGGAAATGGTTTGTGGTTCTATGAGCTTAGCTCCACTGCTCAGAAGCTGGGCAACAGTGAAAGTCTGAGAAAATTCACAGTCTCTCTGCAGATTAAGAGGATGCTTAAGGAGGTCACCTCTTTGTGAATGGTCCCCAAGAGCTCCAAGATATAGTTCCAGTTATGGATTTTTTAAACAGATGTTGAGATCAGGTCTTACATCTCAGGGGAACCAGTTGCATCAAGGACATTAGGACTGAAGATGACTTGTAGAATCTCGTTGCATGACAGAGCCCCTTTGCATTCCTCTGGGAAGTGGCAAAGAGTACTTTTCTTTCACTTGTTAACCCCGAATGAGGCCACTGGCCAGAAATTTTTGGCCAAAGATCTGACAGATTCTTGGGTTCATGAGAAATACAATTCTAGGAAGATCCTGGCTCCTTTAAAACTTGTTCATTTTTTTCGGAGTAACAGGGATAATTCAGAAATCCTAGAGGCCAATTTCACAAAGCAGTAGAAGTTTTGAGAACATCTAGAGAAACTGGGAACATTGAGAGGTTTGGAATGTTGAGTTGAACCACTTTCCCAGACTCACCAGTAGGGAATCAACACATTTGTTGTCTTAGAAGATTCAAGTAGGACTATTTAAGGCAGAATCAGCTTTACCTTTTGTGTTCCTAGCAACCTGGCTTTCTACTGCCTTTATCACTGTCATAGTGGCATTTGTTAGTGAGGTGGGAAACTCTCATTGGGATCTTATCCCCAGTGATCTGCATCCCTTCCTAATATTTCAACTGCCACTAAGCTTCCTGTTCATTGTTCTTAGAAAATTTGCCATCAGATGCAGATAGACTTTGTTATCTGACACTGGTTATGATCTTCTAATCCTATTGTGTATGTTGACTGTGTCATTCTGAATCTTAATGTCCTGACTGCTCCCTCACTTAAGAAGAGGAGGGAAAATTTGACTAACACTGTAGAATCCAGGCCCACCAGTGTTGGAAATGATTTTAATTTCAGTCTCTGTTGCTCCTGAAATTTAATAATTTTCAGAGATGACCAAGATAACTTGGTTCTTATTTGTTTACAAGTCTGTCTCCCATTGTCCTTAAATCCAGTAACTATATTTTATTAATATTTCCAGCACTGATACCTAGCACAGTGCTTGACACTTAATATACGCTCCACAAATGATTGCTAAATAAATGAATGTCAAAAGCAAAAACCATGGTTAAACTTATTGCCCTATATTATATATCAAACTGCAATATTTATATATATTTTAAAAATATATCTGAAATTAAAATGCTAAACTATAGAATTATAAATAAAAATAAGTGTATATGATTATAAATATATTTTTGAGAGACTCACTTATTTTATAACCACTTTCTGCAAGACAGCATATTCCAGTAATGTGTTCCAAGGGGTCTCAGATGGGTTAGGACATCTCAGGAAGGATAGAGTTGAGCAATCAGGAAATCTGAAGCCACCAGAAAGTCCAGAACTGGGACCCAAAGTAAGTCAATCCTAAGTTAGGCACACATAGTGAGGAGCGTTAGCCAAAACTGGCTAAACCCTAGGCAGAATACAATTGCAGAGACTGTAAAGACAAGAGCCAAAAATCAAAAGTCATTTAAGTCAGGAAAGAGTAAAACAATCTCAGGGGCAAGAAAAAGAGTAGGAATAAAGAAAATGTTAGAACACTGGAGTAAAGAGATGCAAATACAAGAAGAATCCAAGAATATAAATTAGTTATGTAGTAAATGGAGTGAAGCCTGAGCCAGTTAGTGGAGGCTAGAACTTATATACCCACAGGAGTACGATGGCTATTTTCATCAGATGTTTGATCTGTCCCGATAGCTGCCTTTCAATCAGTCCTCCCACGCAGAAATATTTCTACCTGTTGGACTTGAAATGGTCAGGTGATAAATGTGATTGTTTTGGATTATACTTATAAAGAAATATCATCAGAACTCTTCCTTCAGTACCAATAAAGGTTATATTAGCTTTCTTGGCAGACACAAATCAGTATTGATTTATATTGCAATTACTATTAAGTAAACCCCCTTGGCAGTTTTTTCTGGTGCAAAAACGTACCGACTGCACTTGTGCAGATGGGTTGTTTTGGTCCAAATTTCAAAACCTTACATGTATTCCTACTATACTATCATTCTGTTAGATTCGACCAATCATTCTAAGATATAAAATCAAATCACAGTTAAAATTTTATGTTTAGGGCTTCCCTGGTGGCGCAGTGGTTAAGAATCCGCCTGCCAATGCAGGGGACATGGGTTCGAGCCCTGGTCCGGGAAGATCCCACATGCCGCGTAGCAACTAAGCCTGTGCGCCACAACTACTGAGCCTGCGGTCTAGAGCCCACGAGCCACAACTACTGAGCCCGAGTGCCAGAACTACTGAAGCCTGCGCGCCTAGAGCCTGTGCTCTGCAACGAGAAGCCACCCAATGAGAAGCCCACGCACCGCAACGAAGAGTAGCCCCCGCTCTCCGCTACTAGAGAAAAGCCCGCGCGCAGCAACAAAGACCCAATGCAGCCAAAAAATAAAAATTAATTAATTAATTTAAAAAAAATTTATGTGTAGTTTGAACGTATTATGTGCCAATCACTGCACTAGGCATTTTCATCCATATTATTTTATTTTATCCTTATTTAACCCGAGTAGGAATCCCAACTTTATGATTGACAGGTTCCAGAACATAAGTAATTTAACTGAGACCTCTAAGAATATTAATAACAGAATTTAGGATTTGATTGTAGGTCTAATTCCAAAGTTTGAGATTTCGTTTATACTAGCCTATAACCATGAATTGTTAAGAATCTATTCAAGGAACTCCATGTAAGGAGTACAATTTTGAAAGCTCATTAAATATTTTAAGGGAAGAAGATTATATATGTAAGTAAGAGCAAACTTCAGTTGTCCGTAGCTTGTCTTCATAAATTGTACTTATTCAAAGCATTTTGACTCCCCTTAATAAAATTTGATATGAGGTGTTCCTATACATGCATTTGTATGTGCATATGGTGTATATAAATAATTCTTAATAATCCTTTAATAAGTGTTAGTTTTGTGCATGATATTGAAGCAAGATATTTGAAAAATAAGTAAATTTTATGATGAGCAATTGTTAGTTTTTTATTAGTCTGGAAAGAGGGTTCCAAGTAGATATATGCTGACATTCCTATTCCATATTTCTCTCTTTAAAACTGCT
Organism: Physeter macrocephalus; assembly: GCF_002837175.3. Taxonomy (NCBI): domain Eukaryota; kingdom Metazoa; phylum Chordata; class Mammalia; order Artiodactyla; family Physeteridae; genus Physeter; species Physeter macrocephalus. Next base: position 72,307,234 of record NC_041215.1, on the reverse strand, counting down.
TCACACCCATCCTTGCAACATCCCTTGAGAGTCTTGGGCATAAGCTGCCATTGCTGTTGTGAAAATGTCCCTCTCTCTGGTCACAAATAACTGAACCAAGAGGAAATAAATCCATAGGCTGGGCTAGTCAATTAGAGTATCTTTTAATTTACATTTTTGGAGGTAGAGGTTATAGGCATATGGTGGGAACTTAAACTGAAAAATCAAAGTTGAGGCAGGCGATGGCGTTTTGTTCTACGTGCATTCTTAGAAGTAAGCATAGGAAGCCATTCTTTAGACAGAATGCAGTCGAAATTAAAAGAAAAGAAAAGCCGAGAAAACTGTGATGCCATGAACGGCATAAGGAGTTATCCCAGTAATTATTTTCCATTTTTATTTTTCAAGGTACAGAAGTGGACTATGTGTCCTCTCCTTGGATGTCTATGAGATTGCCACTTGTGTATTTTTTTTTTTTTTTTTTTTTTTTTTGCAGTACGCTGGCCTCTCACTGCCACGGCCTCTCCTGTTGCGGAGCACAGGCTCCGGGCGCGCAGGCTCAGCGGCCATGGCTCACGGGCCCAGCCACTCCGCGGCATGTGGGATCTTCCCGGACCGGGGCACAAACCCGTGTCCCCTGCATCGGCAGGCGGACTCTCAACCATTGCGCCACCAGGGAAGCCCTCCATTTGTGTATTTTAAATATCTCTCACACACCTCTTATTTAACCTAGTAGGAGTGTGATTCTCACAATGATTGGTACTCCATTATGATTAAATAACATTTTTTCTTACTTTCCATTAATAGTAAGTAATGGATTCAACTATTAAACAACTCAATTTTACCCAGTAGTGGAAAATTCTGGATTAGCATATATGTGTGTGTACATATGTGTGTGATTTCTGTCTTAGGAAAATATTATAGAAGAAATTCAGCTAAGGCCAGAACTATTACAGACAAAATATACATATAGAAAATGCTACAGTATCAATTACAAAATTTCTTATCCTTAATTGCAATGATAAAATTACAAAGGGGGTTAAGGAGAATGTTTAAAGAATAATCAGTCAGTTGTCACTGAGCAGGATCATTTGAAGAGTAGGTTTTGACAGAAAATGGGCTGGGAAAAATCAGCAAAAGAACATAATTTTATATGAGAGGAAAGAACCAGGTTCATAAATGGAGAATTGATGCATGAAATTGTACTTAATGAAGACTAATTGAGTGACCTGTAGGACGACTTGAAGTAGATAAAGACTAGAATTGAGAGAGACCTGTAAAGCCTACTAGAGAAATCCAGAGATAGAATTACAAAGATGACTATCTTGATGTAGGTATATGAACAGTGGATAATAAATACCTAATGGAAAATAATTGTAAGAAAATTATATTTTTCAGAGGAATTAATGACAAAGAAAAACATTTCATGAGTAATTTTCAAGGTAATAAGTTTATATGTGTGTTTTTGTTTTTACAGTGGCTAGAAGGTAAAAGAGTGATTCTAGTCTTGGGGAAAAACAACAAACTTTGTTTTTACTTGTTAAATTGCTGTTATTGGTGGATTGCCACATAGATGACAGGGAAGGGAGTGTTTTGGGAAATGTACTTGGTAAATACCCATGTACGGTAGTTAAAACTCTGTGTTTGCCTATGTATTTACCAAAAAGATGGCTATAACTAGGGGAAAAGCAGAACTTTAAAGGATATCAAAGTTAAAATTTTGGAGGAAAAACTAAGTCAAAGGAATGAATCAGAGCTGTAGGAAGAGATAAAGAAGAGGGGGGCCCCAGAGCCAATGAAAACCGAGTTTAGAGAAGGAAAGTCTAGTCAATGGTTAAATACAGCTGAGAGTGAAATAATTGGATTTGGCCTTCCAACAATCTCTAGCCACTTTAGAACTCTTTCATTACAAGGGAGAAACTGAAAGGCAGATTTCAGTAAAAGAAAGAGGATTCAATGGATGAATAAATGAAATAGAAAGAGTTATTCATGAAATTACAAATTAAGTCTAATATTAAGTGAAACAAAACCAAGTTTAATGACTCAGATTTCTCTAAAACTCAGGAATTTTCTTTGAATGCTTTTATTCAGTTTGCTCTTCTCTTATTCCTATCCTAGACTTTTAAAATTTTTCTTTATATACACAAATCTTATCTAGAACTGAAAAAAATACTTTTCAGGTGCAAAATTGGAAATGGCTTCCCCAGAACCTAAGAGACTTGTCCCCTTCACCAGAGAGTCTCTTGAAGTTATGGAGCAGCATAATGCTAAACAACACAGTGAGGAACACAAAGAAGATTTAAAGCCGAACACTGACTTGGAAGTTGGAAAAGAACTGCCATTTGTTTATGGAAATCTTCCTAGAGCAATGGTGTCAGAGCCATTGGAAGATGTGGACCCATACTACAAGAATAAAATGGTAAGGATTAATTAAACTTATTATGACTATATTTTTATTCATTTTCCAGACATGTGAAAAATGTAATTGAGATAGGATGAAAGAAGATGGAAGAATAAGTGAAGAGGTAATTTTAAGTTATAGAAAACTGGATAAGAAATTTCACACATATTTGAGATTTTTATCAAAACTGAATATTTGCCTGGTAGGTTAGTTTGTTTAGGGTTACTTTACTTTGTATGTAACAGGCTATACTGTTATGCCTTGATGTAAATGATTTCTTTTATGTGAGCATAATGATTGGCCACTTAAGATTACTGATTTTAAAATAACTATCATATAAAATTTCCATACTATGTACAGCAATTTCAACTGTTCAACTTGATGAGCTTACTCGGTAGTTAGGAAAATAAAGCCAATCTATATTTCATTCATAAATTTTATTCACTCATACAGTCACAGCCTATCTATCCAGAGAATGATTTGAGGAACTTACTAAATATTTGAACAATCCAAAAAGAAACACAAAATGATAAAAATAAAAATAATTATGCTTAGAAAAGACAGAGATCTGTGTAGACTGACAAAGCTGGAAGAGTCTCTACTAAGAAAACAGAATTTGAGTTATAGCTTGGAGAACACTTCACATTTTTACAAGGCAAAGGGAAGCTCTTCAATGAACAGTCAGTCAATAGCAGATATTAATTCTGGAATAGGGAAGAGACAGGCTGATGATAGAACTAGAACCCCTTAGCTGTGTTGCAATTGTGGGAAATAAGATGAGATAACAGAGATGGCAACATGGCTTTAATGTGGTAGCCAAAGTACTGGTGTAATGAATGCAGTGTTTAAATAAGATTAATCTAGAGATTCCTAAATTATTATTGCATGGAAGAGATAGGGTCAGAAAGATGAAATTAGAGAGAAAACAATTGAGGCCTGAAGTCAAGAGGTCTGGATTATAGGAGTGTCTTGGAGAGAGAGGTAACACACCCGAGAAGAAATAGCAGGATTTGAAGACTGATTAATAATGTCAAGGTTTCCAGCTTGAAAGAATAGAAGTGCTTCTGACAAAAATGAAGTAACTATAAAGAAAGATCAAATTTGGGAGAGATGAGGATTAGTCCCATTGTAGACAAAAGTAATTTGATATTCTTGTAGAGTGTTCAGTGATTTTACCAAATGGGTAAAATGGAAATGAATCACTTTCTGGACAGAAGGCAAAGTGAGCATTTTGTATAATCACAACTCTTTTGAATACTTTGCATGGTGGAAGCGTATTGACAATTTACAGAATAAATGTATATATTAACAAAAGACTCCAGTATCTCTGGTAGCCTCCATGGGCATTATGCTTCATTCGCTAGAAAACACCTGTAAAACCTTAAGAACATTTTAGTGAAAATGTAAGTCCTTATCTCAATTATCTCCGCTTTCACTTTTGCTATGCTTAAGTCATTAACAGTTGATATAACAGTAACTTTAGAGGTAACTCTATTATAGCAGAGTTCTGAGTTCTTTGTAGTGTTTACAGACATGGCAGACAAATCTAGGTGTGTTACGGAAGACAAAATCAAAGATTTTGAAAAAAAAAACAAAAATGGTAAGGATACCTTAGTATAAAAAGTATTGTTATTAGTGATAACACAAAGATATTAAAAATTTGAATTATATTTAGTTTACTCTGTTAAAGATGGCATACAAATAAATAATTCTAAAATGAAATGAACAATTTCAGCACTTAAACATTAACTAGAAAATTATTCTATCTGGAACTACTCATTCCTTCACAAAGACATAAGCTGGTTGGCTACCTTCTGTGTGAAGTTTGAAATTGTTTGGAAAATACATGGAAAGCACATTTTAAACAATCAGATTTATTTTATTTGGCCCTTTTAATTTTCTTTCTGCTTTTAAAAGGGAAAGAGGGACAATAACTACAATCAGGCCAAAATATACACAAATTGTATGTTGGAAAAGTGTTCCATTGAGGAGAATCAGAGCACGGTTTGTTTTCCATTTAGAATAGGTATTCATAGAATATCAATGAATATATATTTGTATATATAGACAAATATAAATAACCAATGTATAATCACATATACACCTCTGTATAATTATATATTAAATATGATATATATTTTAGTATATTATATTTTATCACATTGCATTATACACTATACATTATATACTGTTACATTATACTCTATATAATGTTTACTATGTGTAATATAGTTATGCACACACCACAACAAATGAATTTTCCAAATGGGTATGTATGTATAATAAAAGTGCACATATGTATGTGTGTATATACTTATGTGTGTGTGTATATATATATATATATACAGACATACACATATACACTTTTACTGTGTATCCGTATTTTACACACGTATACATATACACACATATACATAAGTCCTTTTTAAAATGTTTCTGATTTTTCCCTTTTTTGGTTTAATGCTTCTATATGCCAACATATTAGTTTTACATGATATAAACTTCTGTTTTAAATATGTTTATGTCATTGATAACATACAAGTGGGGTTTTATACCATAGGTAATTACTAATGATTAATGTAATGTTTGAGTGCATTCGGTCACTTTTACTACTATAATCCCATACCTTATTTGCTTCAAAATAAAATTAACTTATTTTACATTCATTGAATTTTAGTATGCTTAAATGCATACCCATGAGCCATCTGGATACAGATTTCTTTCTATTACATTAGTTCTTCAGGAAGACTTGAGGACTGGTGTGTGGCAAACAGTTTTCTTAGGTAGAACACTGGTTAAAAAAAAGTGGTAGATAAGGCTAAATATAAGTAAAAATAGTTTTAAAAAAACTTTCCATTTGATTTAGGCTGTAAAAGGATATCAAAATGTAAGAAGTATAACTGTTAGATTTCATGACTGAAATGATCATTGGCAATATGCTTCATAATTGATGAGATCATAATTCTCAGTTCTAATTTCAGTTGATGTTCTTTTTTTTCATTTCACTTGATGTTCTTTTTTTCCTCTTACAGACTTTCATAGTAGTAAATAAAAAGAGAACAATATTCAGATTCAGTGCCACCTGGTGTACATTGTCTCCTTTCAATTCAGTTAGAAGAACAACCATTAAGATTTTGGTACATCCATATCCTTTTCTGTTGGTTTTAGACTGTACTAATATCAAATGCAACTATTCTATTCAGATATTGCTGCAGTCTTTTTCTCTTTTTAATTAATATTCATTTTAGGTCATACTGAAATCTTGATTATAACTGCACTGTGTTCCATATTTGAAAGTACATTTAAAATATATTTTCTAGGGACTTCCTTGGTGGTCCAGCAGTTAAGACTCTGCACTTCCACTGCAGGGGGCTCGGGTTCGATCCCTGGTCAGGAAACTAAGATTCCCACATGCCTCATGGCCAAAAATATATATATATATTTTTTTCTTTTCTAGTACACACAACAGCAGTAAATGTTAACAAATCTTAGTAATCCTCATTGTTTTCAATATGAGCAGCATATATTTTTGACATTTAAGAAACTATGTGATCTCATATGTGTAAATACATATATACAGATTATAGAAACATGTATTTCCAATATTATTTTTATTAACATTATTCCTTGACGATAACTTACCTTTTTCCGACTGTTAATTTTAATTAGCGTCCTGATTGACTGCATATTTATGTCCATGACTGATTTGCCAAAATGGGGGCCAGCATTACAGTAAGTTATATAATTTTATTATGTATAATTGCATATATGATTATATTTTCTATTTAACACATTGTGTTACAGTACATTATATATTACATATTATAACAAATTAATATTTTAATATATAATATACATTGTATGTAATATATTTATACACATTCCACAATTAATTGATAGTCAAATTTCATGGTTAATGCTGTAAGACATAGCCCACTCTAGAAGCCCTAACTAAAGCCCTATCCTATGATTGTCTGGTTGATTGGTTGGTTGCTTGCTTGGTTGCCAGATAATTATCCTCGACATAGTACTTCAGAGATGACGCTGTATTAGTCTCACTTTTTAATATGAAACGTTATTATATGAAAACTTTTCTGCAGGAATACTTTGCTTGGAATTTATACATTTGAAATACTTGTAAAATTCATTGCAAGAGGCATCTGGGCAGGATCTTTTTATTTCTTTGGTGATCCATGGAACTGGCTCGATTTCAGTGTAACTTTGTTTGAGTGAGTATTTCTTTTAAGTTGCAAACATCTTAATACCTTGCTAAGAAAATGCTTTTCATAATGAAACATTGAGGATGATAAAGTTTTCTGCCTGCAAAAATTCTGTGAGTAAAGAATAATTCATAAATCATAGCCATAATGAGCTCCCTCAGGCAGCTCCAATTGAACTAGTCCTCAGAATATGCATTCAAAATGAAAGGAGTGGGATATTATCTCTGTAATCTACCTGAAGCAAAAACAATAGAGATTGAATTTTTGCATTTGAAGTGATTATTTTCAGTGAACAGAAAATCTCCTGGGAGCTTAAGAGAGGATCCTGGCCTATTTGATTCTTCTCTAATCTACATTGCTTAAAAACAGTAACTATTCTAGTTATCAGAATAAGATATTTTATATGCACACATTTTTCTAGAATGATACATTAAGTTCTAATAATTTACATGTGTATTGATTTATTTAATCCTTCTACTTAATATACTCTATTTTATGGCTAAAGAAATTGTCACTGGCTTCAAACTTCTGTTAAAAATAATTTAAAATAATACTCTATTTGTGGACTTGGGGTCAATTTTTTTAAAAAAGAAATAACCTTTATAAAGAACATAATTAGTTTCTGCTATGTTGTAAGCAGTCAAAAAATAGTAGCTAATATCATTGAAATTATTATCACTACTATTTCTACTATTACTATTATTATTTCTGCTCTTGCCATTGCTATTAGCTAACACTTAGGTAACACAGCTAACATTTAGCCCTTAGTATGTGCCAGGTGCTTTGCTATGAACTTTACATATATTAACTTATTTAATTCCCCCAAATCCTCAGAATTAGGAAGTATTATTAACCTTACTTTACGTTTGCGGAAACTAAGGCAAGAAAGATTAAGTAATTTAAATAGTGGAGTCTGTATTTCTCCATGGTCAGTCTGGCTACAGAGTCTGTGTCCTTAACCACTATACACCTTTACTTCTGCTGTCATCACCATCACCATTGTCATCACCATCATTACCTCATCACCATCATTATCATCACCAGAAGTTTAAATACTTAAATTTTATTCCTTAAAAAAACTATGGATTTCCTTATTTTTAACTATCTCTTCACCAATTAGATTCAAAATATTTATGAACATAATATAGAGTATTTGATATGGAATTATGACTACTCAGAGTGTCAAGCTTTTCTAAACTCTCATAATTTGTTTGTAGATTAATATTTACTTGGATACCTTGCACAGTCTTTCCCTTCCAATCAATAATAAAACTTTGCAAAATTCAATAATGAAAGCAAGTGAAACATTTGGATATATGGTTTTAAAAATAAGTTTCAAATAGTTTAAACAGCCAAAGATAAGTAATATAAACTCAATATGACTTCTAAATAACTCCAATTTAATCCCACAGGCATATATCAAGATATTCACCTCAAAACTTCATTTCAATATTTCGAATTACAAGAAATTTGAGAATTTTGAAAATTATTCCTTTAAACCAAGGTAAGAAAAGGCATTGAGTTCTTCATTTTGTTTTATGTACTTCCATGTATTCATCTGAACACCCCTATTATTGCTTGAAGAAATGTTAAATTGAACAGTGTTTCAGCTTTGGAATAAATGAATTATCTGATTTTCAAATTTATTTCAGTCACTCCTGGAACGGCAAGAAAGAAATATCACATTTTTTACTTATTTGAAGTGGGTTCAATGCTTTTGATAATAAAATATAGAGCTCACTCAAAATATATTATTTTTCTATTTTTTTCTTTTTTAATTATTCTTATGTCTTAAATATGATCTTATAAAATTGTCCTTAGACTTCTGAGAGAGATAGCAGTTTAGACAGATATCTAATCTTTCCTCTTCTTTTCCTCACTGTGTCTAAAAACCAGTTGAAATGAACAAAGCAATATAAAATAAGATAAATTCCCTTTTGCTGTCAGTGCTTGGATAGGATGCATTCCACATGCCACAAAGTTTAAGAAGGTTCTGCTAAATAAAGTAGAGCTGTGACCACATTGATGGAAGAAGCTGACAACTAATTTACACCTCCCATTCCTGAAGGAGTCTTAGAGAAGCCTACCAATACCTTCTGATTGTTCTGAATGAATAAAAACTATCAGCTAGAAAAACTTGACCCAGAGTTTTTTTTAGCTGCTATGAGTCAGAGGTATTATGAAATAGTTGAACGAATAAACCCACAGGCAAGTGTGATAATACCAAAAATAAGATATACAGGCAACTTTCATCCACTGGAACATCATGAAAAAGCCCAGATATATTGCATATTCTGTACTTGGAGAACAGGCTGGGCAAAACAGCAAAAAAAAATTGGAGAAATACGGTAATGGATGCCTAACCTTGTGGATATACTGAAACATTAAATAGTACACATTAAACAGGTGAATTGTATGGTTTATAAATTATATCTCAATAAAGCTGTTTGATAAAAATGGTATGTGGCATGGCAGCTTCACCAAACACAGTGAAGAAACCAGCAGTGAGAACTGCCCTGGCAGGAATTTTCACAGTCCTAGCTCTCTTACTACTCTCCGTAAATTACTAGAACATAAAATTGTATCACCTTCATCTTCATCTTAGAATCAGAGGTAAAGATTGTAGAATAATTCAGGTAAATCCAAGTTAATACAAGAATACAGTAACTAGAATTGGGAGCACACAGGCTGATAGGAACTGCTGTTTGTTTCAAAGGAGAAAATAATCAAGGCACATACCAGCAATATAGAGTATATGAAAATATTTTGTAATACAGAAGGAAAAACATACTATTCGAGAGAATGAAAATAATCCTTTGTTTTCTTTTAAAAATATGCTCTAAGGAATAGAGGCAAGCATAAGAAATCATCTGTTTTGTAGTTTTGTAGTCCCAATAGAAAAAAACTTAGACTCTCAAGTAGAAGATGAAAATGAGATAATAAAATAGACAAAAATACATTTAAGACAAAAAAATAGTAAAAATTATAATATCCTTGGCGACCTTTTGATGGTAATAAAAGTAGTAAAATATATGGCATTATCTGTATAATATTATGCTGTAGTAAATAAACCACTCGTGTGAAGAAAAACTAGAGACCCAGTAGAACCAAAAATGGGACGGATTAATGAAGGAAGACACAACCAAGTTCCATTATATGGATAATTGGTGATCCTAAAAAAAGAGACCAGATTAAATATAAAAGACAAATTATTCAAAAATAAATTAGAGGGGCTTCCCTGGTGGCGCAGTGGTTGAGAGTCCGCCTGCTGATGCAGGGGACACGGGTTCGTGCCCCGGTCCGGGAAGATCCCACATGCCGAGGAGCGGCTAGGCCCGTAAGCCATGGCTGCTGAGCCTGCGCGTCCGGAGCCTGTGCTCCGCCACGGGAGAGGCCACAACAGTGACAGGCCCGCGTACCGCAAAAATAAATAAATAAATAAATTAGAAAGTTTCAAGTCCCTTAACCTGAGAAAGACCTTAGTCACAAATGGAAAAGACTCATCTTATACTAGATTTTAAAAAAAGTACCAGATACACTTACACATATTATAAAATTTTGTAAATTTAAAGTATTAAAGAGAAAAAGCATTATAAAACCTACAAGCAAAAGAGCGAAGAAAAAGAGCCTATGGAAAGGTTATGCACACCTCTTGATAATATTAAACATGAGTAGGCAGTGGCGTTTCAGAGCTGAGAGGAAGTGTAGATGGGGAGGTTGTGACATGAGAATTCTATACCTGTCTGCCATTCATATGGGAAATCTACAGAATAATATCCTCAGCCATCCAAGAATTCTGAAATTTTACACGGATCGTTCCTGAGTATCTGCTGAAAATCGAAACTATGAAAATAAAGTATTCAACAATGGGAAGACTTAGTACCAAAGGAATGGAATGAACTCTGAAATCGTTTCAACAGAGAATGAATTCCAAATTACTGTTGTTAGTGGGTTGCAAAACAATGCAAATATTATAAATCAGAAGTTATAACATGGACGTCTGTGGTTTATTCTTCAACTAGAGACGTATTTTACTTTTTTTAGAAAAATTTGAAATAGATTATAAAAATCTTATGATTTTAACATTAAATTCTAAATTAACTTGGATGAATTATCAGCATTCTTGCGTGGCAACTACCAGCTGTAGTTGAGGAGCAACTGCCTCTTTAAGTCAGGCATATTCATTCAAGTATCCTCCACTCCCTATTTGCATGAATTTATGTTTCCTGACAAGTCTTTGTAATGATTTGAATGTTACCTTTCCTATAAATCATGAAAGATAAGATATAATGCAAAATACATGAAATTCAACAATTATAACTAGGTTAAAAGTCCAAAATTATATAAATAAACAAAAACTGAAAAGTAGGAATAGAGAAATTTGAGAAAGTAAATATGGTTATTTCCTTACCTTATACGGTGAGACTATAGTAGATACAGTTTTAATTTTGATGTACCGAGTACATGGTTTTCCCAAATAAGAACTTAAGTTTGATCAGGTTCTCAAAATAGATATACTTTATCTAAAATACTAGAGGGAAAAAAGAAATTAAAGTTTATTTAGAAAGAATACGACACATAGTAAATCATAAGGGGAATATAAAAATCAAAAAAAAGTAATGATAAAGGCCAATCAAACAATAAAGCCAACTTATAAAAATGAATATAATTGGGTAAAAATTGTCTGTCAATATGTAGAGACTTTAAAATTAAATTAAAAATAAGTTAAACTCCACAAGAGATATACCTAAACTAAAACAAAATGAAAGTTTAAAAGTAAAAAATAGGAAAAAGTTATACCAGGAAATCAAAATCAAAACTGCCATATGGCTCAGAACTTTGAATGGTAGATCACAATGAATTCTAGATAACAATGAAAAACACTAATAAATTTGATTCTGCAAAATTTGATGCTGACTTTTTTTACCTTTAATCAAAATGTCACCACTAAAATTAAAGCTCCACAAGAGGCTTGGCTTTATGTATATTATATATAATATATGTATAAATTATGTTAGTATTAATATTTTATATACATATATTTATAAGTATATTTAAATTTATATATTTGTTAAAATATTTTATATAATATTACTATCATTAATAAAATATATTTGCATGAATTTATACACACATATATATTCTTTTTTTTTTAACATCTTTATTGGAGTATAACTTTTACAATGGTGTGTTAGTTTCTGCTTTACAACAAAGTGAATCAGCTATACATATACATATACCCCCATATCTCCTCCCTCTTGCATCTCCCTTCCACCCTCCCTATCCCACC
>NC_041215.1:72294011-72294150 GCF_002837175.3 Physeter macrocephalus | reverse complement strand
TAGCTTTGTAGTATAGTCTGAAGTCAGGGAGTCTGATTCCTCCAGCTGCGTTTTTCGTTCTCAAGATTGCTCTGGCTATTTGGGGTCTTTTGTGGTTCCATGCAAATTGTGAAATTTTTTGTTCTAGTTCTGTGAAAAA
>NC_041215.1:72291127-72291994 GCF_002837175.3 Physeter macrocephalus | reverse complement strand
TGAATGAGATCCTTGCTGGGTAGAGTAATCTTGGTTGTAGGTTTTTTTCCTTCATCACTTTAAATATGTCCTGCCACTCCCTTCTGGCTTGTAGAGTTTCTGCTGAAAGATCAGATGTTAACCTTATGTGTTATTTGTGTTATGTGTTAACCTTGTGTGTTATTTGTTGTTTTTCCCTTGCTGCTTTTAATATGTTTTCTTTGTATTTAATTTTTGACAGTTTGATTATTATGTGTCTTGGCGTGTGTATCCTTGGGTTTATCCTGTATGGGACTCTCTGTGCTTCCTGGACTTGATTAACTATTTCCTTTCCTATATTAGGGAAGTTTTCAACTATAATCTCTTCAAATATTTTCCCAGTCCCTTTCTTTTTCTCTTCTTCTTCTGGGACCCCTATAATTCGAATGTTGGTGCATTTAATGTTGTCCCAGAGGTCTCTGAGACTGTCCTCAGTTCTTTTCATTCTTTTTTCTTTATTCTGCTCTGCAGTAGTTATTTCCACTATTTTATCTTCCAGGTCACTTATCCGTCCTTCTGCCTCAGTTATTCTGCTACTGAGCCCATCTAGAGTATTTTTCATTTCATTTATTGTGTTGCTCATCGTTGCTTGCTTCCTCTTTATTTCTTCTAGGTCCTTGTTAACTGTTTCTTGCAATTTGTCTATTCTATTTCCAAGATTTTGAATCATCTTTACTATCATTATTCTGAATTCTTTTTCAGGTAGACTGCCTATTTCCTCTTCATTTGTTAGGTCTGGTGTGATTTTATCTTGCTCCTTCATCTGCTGTGTGTTTTTCTGTCTTCTCATTTTGCTTATCTTACTGTGTTTGGGGTCTCCTTTTTACAGGCTGCAGGTTCGTAGTTCCC
>NC_041215.1:72289400-72290155 GCF_002837175.3 Physeter macrocephalus | reverse complement strand
GGGGTTCAGCTTTGGACTTGGCCCCGCCTCTGCGCGTAGGTCGCCCGAGGGCGTCTGGTCTTCGCTCAGACAGGAGGGGGTTAAAGGAGCAGCAGATTCGGGGGCTCTGGCACAGGCCGGGGGGAGGGAGGGGCACGGATGCGGGGCGAGCCTGCGGCGGCAGGGGCCGGCGTGACGCTGCACCATCCCCGAGGCGCCCCACGTGTTCTCCCGCGGAAGCTGTCCCTGGATCCCGGGACCCCGGCAGTGGCGGGCTGCACAGGCTCCCGGGAGGGGACGTGTGGTGAGTGACCTGTGCTCGCACAGAGGATTTTTGGTGGCGACAGCAGCAACCCTAGCGTCCCACACCCGTCTCTGGTGTCTGCGCCGACAGCCGCGGCTCGCGCCCGTTTCTGGAGCTCCTTTACGCGGTGCCCTTAATCCCCTCTCCTCGCGCCCCAGGAAGCAAAGAAGCAAGAAAAAGTATCCTGTCTCTTCGGCAGCTCCGCGCCCGTCTCTGGAGCTCCTTTAAGCGGCGCGCTTAAACCCCTCTCCTCGCGCACCAGGAAGCAAAGAGGGAAGAAAAGGTCTCTTGCCTCTTCGGCAGGTCCAGCCTTTTTTCCGGACTCCCTCCCGGCTAGCCGTGGCGCACTAACCCCTTCAGGTTGTGTTCACGCAGCCAACCCCAGTCCTCTCCCTGGGATCCGACCGAAGCCCGAGCCTCAGCTCCCAGCCCCCGCCCGCCCCGGCGGGTGAGCAGACAAGCCTCTCAGGCT
>NC_041215.1:72263373-72289382 GCF_002837175.3 Physeter macrocephalus | reverse complement strand
GTTTCCCCCTCTGCCACCCGCAGTCTCCGTCCGTGAAGGGGCTTCTAGTGTGTGGAAACCTTTCCTCCTTCACAGGTCCCTCCCACTGGTGCAGGTCGCGTCCCTATTCTTTTGTCTCTGTTTATTCTTTTTTCTTTTGCTCTACCCCGGTACGTGGGGAGTTTCTTGCCTTTTGGAAGGTCTGAGGTCTTCTGCCAGCGTTCAGTGGGTGTTCTATAGGAGCAGTTCCACGTGTAGATGTATTTCTGATGTATCTGTGAGGAGGAAGGTGATCTCCGTGTCTTACTCTTCCGCCATCTTCTCCGAACTATCTCACACATATATATTCTTATTTAAGAATTTCTATTCTTAAAGATAATTTCAACAAAACAGTATGAAAAAAAATTTTTCAGTAAAAAATATACAGAGGACTCATGACAGTTATCAAACAAAAATACACAGTGCAACTATACGTATTTTATTATGGTGATCATGGAAATTACATCAAAGTAAAATGATCCTATTTTTCTTCTAATACATTGGCAATGATATTTTTTAAAATGTCCTAGCTTTAGTGAAGGCCTGACTATATATTTATAGTCTTTGGTTTATGCATTGGTTCAACATCTCAACAATTTGAACGTATGAATCGATACTTAAATATGGTCATATATTTTGATACAGAAATTCCATTTCCAATGTAATACTTTAAAAAGACTTTCATATGGCAAAAAAAATTAATAGTATTATTCCAGGTGGCAAAAGTAGCTATAAATATGTATTTCGGTAAGATAGCAATTAAAATTGTATATCTACTCTAGATATCACACTTCTTTAACCACAGGAATAACTTTATTTCAACCCTATTCTATTACACTCAAGAAATCTAATCATCTGAGGAGGTCATTTAAAAAATAGATTTTCAATTCTCACAATGATATATTAAATAGGTATCATTATACCCATTTAAAAAATAATAAAACAAGCATAGAAATGTTGGTAACTTGCTCAACGTCACAGAGCTAGTATATTCTCATCCATTGTTGAGCTGAGCAGTTATTAGGATCATAAATTTAAACAGACCAACAAATAAAAAAGGAGCAAGGGAAAAAGAGAAGAAGGAAGGAAGCAGGGAACTAATGAAGGAAGGATGGAAGGAAGGAAGGAAACAAGGGAGGAAGGAAGGCTTATAGTAATTTCATCTATGAAATTTAATTATGGGGTCTTTGTTGTTGTATCTTCTTGTTTTCTATGTTTTTAAAATTGAGCATGTATTATTTAATAATTAGAAAAATAAATGTTCTTAAATAAATCTAGCTTTAAAGTTGAATTCTCGATTAGTAAGTATTCTGATATAAATACAGCCACATATAATCACAGTTATGTGTTATTCTCATTTCTAATCATTAAAAGTTTTTCATGTTTTACTTAATCAGCTCCAAAAATTGAGTTCTTAAAAAGTTAATGAGACAGCCACTATGGAGAACAGTATGGAGGTTCCTTAGAAAACTAAAAATAGAACTACATACGACCCAGCAATCCCACTACTGGGCATATACCCTGAGAAAACCATAATTCAAAAAGAATCATGTACCAAAATGTTCATTGCAGCTCTATTTACAATAGCCAGGACATGGAAGCAACCTAAGTGTCCATCAACAGATGAATGGATAAAGAAGATGTGGCACATATATACAATGGAATATTACTCAGCCATAAAAAGAAATGAAACTGAGTTATTTGTAATGAGGTGGATAGACCTGGAGTCTGTCATACAGAGTGAAGTAAGTCAGAAGGAGAAAAACAAATACCGTATGCTAACACATATATATGGAATCTAAGAAAAAAAAATGTCATGAAGAGATTAGTGGTAGGACAGGAATAAAACACAGACCTACTAGAGCATGGACTTGAGGACATGGGGAGGGGGAAGGGTAAGCTGTGACGAAGTGAGAGAGTGGCAGGGACATATATGCACTACCAAATGTAAATTAGATAGCTAGTGGGAAGCTGCCGCATAGCACAGGGAGATCACCTCTGTGCTTTGTGACCACGAGAGGGGTGGGATAGGAAGGGTGGGAGGGAGGGAGACGCAAGAGGGAAGAGATATGGGAACATATGTATATGTATAACTGATTCACTTTGTTATAAAGCAGAAACTAACACACCATTGTAAAGCAATTATACTCCAGTAAAGATGTTAAAAAAAAAGTTAATGAAAGAATGTATAGAATACTGCTATTTCAAACTCTTTCTTGTTTCAACAACATTTGCAACCCATGTTGATTTTTAACTCTACGCCTTTACCTATGCTTATAAATAATGGTGATTAGTATGAAAAGCAATAGCCAAGAGAGAAGGCCTGTTCTTTATGTAGTAAAGACAAACAAACAAACAAATAACTAAGTAAAAAATACTATTATGTCTAAATTATTGCCAGGTGTAATAAATTAGCAATAATACAGAAACCTCAAAGTTAAGGGTTTTATTCATTTTAGTCATTGGACCTAGATAATGGTGAATTAAATTATAAAACACAAAGCTATTGATTTCGATGGCATCTGCATTTGCCATGGGAAAAGTTTGCTAATCCTGCTTTACTAAGATATTTTATTTTATCGAAAACAAACCTTTCTCTTTTCAGGTCTGAAGTCTTTTGGAGGGATCCTGATCCATTGTTTGAAGAAACTCACTGGGGTCATTATCCTAACTCTCTTCTTTCTGAGCATATTTTCTCTAATTGGGATGGGGCTCTTCATGGGCAACCTGAAGCATAAATGTTTGCGATGGCCCCAAGCAAATGAAACTGAAACACTGCACAACAGAACTGGAAACCCATATTATATTCGAGGTAAGAATCTCTTGCATCTACATCGAAAAAATTAAAACTTTCCTTACTGGCAAAACATTCTTCACAGAAATAGTGAACATTCAATTTCAGAACAAATTTGACTTCAGAACAACCTTCATGGGAATGCCATAACTATGCTCAAGTACTAACTTGGATCAGTTTCCTTTATCAGGATAATAAAGGTCCAAGTCTTCAGACAGTTCAATCAGGGAAACCTAAGTTTGGAATTGCTAAAACTTGCAAATTTTATCCTTTCATAAATAAATAAATATGACCAAAGTCTTAATTGCAATTTTATCAGAGTACAATCCTCATGATACTACCTTTCTTTGATAAAGTTGTTTAAAATGTAAATGTAAGTGTACACATTAGAAACTTTGGGATGATCATATAAATCAAAAAATGACCTACAATATAGAAATTCTTACTATTGTTGTATTTCAATTGCTGCTGCTCATTTTAAGTGCTTTGAGCTATACTTTGATGAATAATGAAAATATTTTAGGCTAACAGAAATAATGTCAAACAATTATTGCTTAGCCCTTATACATAAGTAATTCACATGCCTGATCACATATCTTCACCATAATCCTGCAGAGAAGACACGAATAACCCCTGTTACCAACAGGGAAACAGAAGTAAAGAGAAATTCTGTGAATGTTCTAGCATACTATAACCACTCGGTGGCAAAACTAAGCTTCTATCCAAGCTCCATCTGGCTTTAAAACCCATTCCCTTTTCACCAGGCCATACTCTCTTATTAGATTTTTCCCTCATGTTAAAATCAGCAGCTCCTTTCTGACAGTATTTAGAAAAAACCAAAAGCATATTGTTCAACTAATAAAAATAAAATATTGATAAACCTTAAGTAGTCTTTCTACCTTAATTTTATTTATACTTCGGATTTAATAAGTTCTAAAACAAATCTTCATAAATTTTACTCTTTGGTTTACCCCATAATATGATTATGATGCAAGTAATGCAAAATTATTAGTATATATGTGAAATGTTTCCTTATTATGTAGGTCTATTTCATGGCCTTAATTCTAGTGATAAGAACAATAGGAGATGGATGTTAAATCTTAGATTCCAAATGAAATCCCCTTTAGTTTCTTTGATGTTGTAATAAAAATATGCTAATTACTAAAAAATAAACAAATTTTGCTACTTCACTGGTTATTGCTAAGAAAATAGAGTCCAAGTTCTTTTCTTTGTTAAAGTATGTATATTACAATGAAATAATTTTAAAGATTATCACTTTAATATTTGTCCAATTCTAGTCATTCCATTTTCTCAAATAACATATTAGAAATTGCTGGAAATATATTTGCAAAGCATTATTTAACCTAATTTCCATGTCATAGTCCTTGTATTTAGAAGAGCATTTGGGACTGCCCAGTTCTAATGTCAAATTTCATTTGGTTTTTGTCTGTCACTCAAAAGTTTTGATTAATGGTTCCTAACTATAATTTTTAAATTCTTCTAAAATTATTTTAGGTGACAAATTTAAGTGACATTTTCTGAGATTGGTGTAATTCAATTTTGTATACACACACACACACACACACACACACACACACACACACACTCACCAGGACTGAACTCATGGGTTTGATTTTTGTGATTTGAATTCAGAACCTAAAAAGCAATGCTACGAAGCATGTATGTTCCCAACCCTGGTAACTGATATCTATAAATACACAATTTACATTTTGATTGATAGCAGATAAAAATACCTGGATGAATTCTATGGGCTATGACTCAGATTAGTTCCGATTATGATTGAAACTAGGTGATATCAGGACAAGTAATTAGGCGGCACTGGACACTCATTGTAGAAAAATAAGCTGCGAAGTGGGAAGAGAATGGAAATTAAACCCAGAGACAGAAAACTCTGGTCTTCTGTTCGGGAAGATCATCAGGAATAAACCCTGGAAGGAATAATCCTCAGTTTTCAAATAGATTAGTCTTGGGAATTTTTCTTTCAGGGCCTGGTCATACCTGGCTGGAGTAGGTGGATTGCCAGAGGTCTTTTGGCCTGTACACTGGATACTAGGACAGCCTCCTAGATTTTTTAAAAAAGAGGGGGAGGCAGGCTCTATGCTCCTTTCTTCTCACTGTACAGAAGGATGTTCATCTGTACAGATTTAATTGGGTTTCAGATATGTTGTTCACTCGAGATTAGATATGGAATATCATTTCTTTCCTATTTTTCAGAAACAGAAAACTTTTATTATTTGGAAGGAGAAAGATATGCTCTTCTTTGTGGCAACAGAACAGATGCTGGGTAAGTGGTATTACTGTTTTCTTCTATTGTAACCAAAAGTGGGTCTGGCTGTTCAACGCTCCAAAGCCGGTAAAGAGGCCAGGTTGGTGGAAAGGAAAGTTTGCTTTATTTTGGGTGCCGGCAACCGGGAGCAGGGGGTGGGGTGGGGAGAGGGTGGAAGCCTGTGTCCAAAGGCCAACTCTGACCACCACCCTGACAATCAGAGGGCAAGAGCTTTTACAGATGGAGGGAGGGGGCTACAGGCAGGAACAGCGCAGTCAGCTCTGACAGTCATCTTGATATTGGTCATTGGTGGTCTGACCAGCATCATCTTGATTGTTTTAAGTACAGTTAATCTTCAGTTCCAGGGTCGGTTTGTTCCCATTTCCTTGAGGCCAATTCTTGGAATTATGGCAGCTTATGTCATGGCTACAGTCTGGTCTTCATGTAGTTAACTTCTTCCACCTGGTGGGGATTTCAGCATCTATAGACAGCTCACAGGATATGGCTTAGAATATTATCTGTAGCCCTTGAGGAGGAACTAAAGGTCCTTGACTATGTTTAATGACTAAACTGTTATTATTTGGTCTCCTTTGACTGTTTTCCTTTGTTTCTACTTTATCTCACTTCTCTGATTAAACTTATTCTTTGGTTAAAGTTTTTCCACGGACAAAAGGCAGGCTGAGGACATGGGGGAGCAAGGACCATAGGGTCCTGCTCCGTTTCAGTATCCCTGATCAATAGTATTTATTTAATGATTATTGCTTTTATTAATGGTTCCCATTTGATTACATAATCTCATTTTACCATCAAAACCATGCTGGGAAGTGTACAATATGGAATACTATTAATCTGATTTTACAGAAAAAAGTATAATGGATAAACTAGCTAAATGATTTATTCAAGGTCAAGAAGTTAGTAAATGGAAGAGCCGGGACTTAAATAAGAGTCTGATTTTCTGTTTTCAGTGTGCCCCAGAGCTAATAGAAATTATCAAGAAAGACAATATAATCTGTTCTTCAGCCAGAAGACTTTGAAGAAAAAAAATTAAGGATATGATGTTATTTCACTTATTTTATGGCTTGTATGTCTTTAATGAATACAATTTACATTAATAACAAGCTGATTGCTCTTAAAAACAATACTTATAAATAATTCTTCAGTGAGATGACAAAACTCTTAAGTTTTATTGTCCTATAATTTCAGATGAAGACATAAGAAGGTAAAAATAGAGTGCTTCTCAGCAGTACTATGACTTAATTCCTTATGTTACTTCCCTAAGCCGGGATGACTTGACACCCATTTGTAAACTCAGCTCTTTCTTAGAGGCTCTGGGCACAGACTGACAAAAAAGCACACGGGAGAGGGGAACATGAGTTATGTAGTTTAGTTGTATTAAGGTGATTTAGACATATTGTTGCTTACTCAACTCTTTTTGTCACCCTACTGCTGGGCTTCCTTTCTGTTTTCAAGTCCAGACTGTGATTTCATCTCATCGTGTCTGCCCCATCCCACTCGAGCTAACCCTTTCGATGGACATTCCAAATTAAATTTGACCTGAAATGCATGCTGAAGATATCTGGTCATGGATAGACAGAATCACAATGATATAGTATGTCAAGGCCAGAAGAGAAAGTCATACAGCGTTTCACCTGCAGCCATCATACTTTGCTGCATGGCAAACTATCCCAAAAGTTGGTGCTTTAAGACAAGAACAAAAATTCATTTGTTCAGATTCTGTAGGTCAGCAATTTAACAAGCCTCAACACACAAGTACTTTTTAAACCTCTGTTTGCATCACAATTGTTAACCATTAACAAGTATGGAAAACAAGTCACATGGCCAAAGTTCCAATAATGTAGGAGGAACTACAGAAAGGTGTGGATGGAGGAAGCATGATTTATTGGGCCACTACTGTCATAATGGACCACAACACCCAAGCCCCAGTAGGTAAAAGTATGAAGACTCCATGAAAGGAAATGAAATAAATATTTAATCATCTTTCTACCAAACTGCCAGTTCTGCTTATAAATTATTGATAATAAATTTTTTCTCACTCTTAAATAATGGGATGTAAGGGTTTGAGGTGAGATCATTTAAAAATTAAACCCTAACCTACTACAGTTTTATTTTTATCAGTGTTATTTTCCATCAGTTATACTTTCACTTTGATACTGGGTAGTAAAGAAATCTTTAACAAAAGGCTTGGCAAAAACCATTTGTGAGGCCCTGTTGTCTTTTAGTTTAATTAACACTGTTCACTTATATCAACTTAAAATCTAACTCATATGCAGCTTTTTCTGCCAGGAATTGTTTGGGAGAAGGCTACTCCCTGTGGAAGAGGGATCCCTTTATTATTCATGGGCAGATGTTCTATATTTATGATTTGACCATAATCTGATAGTCACCTAAGAGTCAGCAGTTTTTCTTTTCTGTGTCTTAATTAGTCAGTGTCCTGAAGGATATGTGTGTGTAAAAGCTGGTGTAAATCCTGATTATGGCTACACAAATTTTGACAGTTTTGGCTGGACCTTATTAGCCCTATTTCGGTTAATGATGCAGGATTACCCTGAAGCACTTTATCACCAGGTAAGAACACAGAGAATCTGCACTGCACGGAAAAATGGTGCCATGCTCCTCCTTTCTGAAATAATGATCAAATATAATACACTGTATTCAATGTTTATGTGAAGAAGAATTTGAGGACAGAAGAAAAGAGGATGAGAATTACCTAATGTCAAACTGTATGTTAAAACTGAGCCCAAGTCTGTGTTCTAATGTATGGTATTGATATCTTATTTAATCTTTGAAACAATCCTACAAGGATATAAATATGTATATGCGCTTTTTTATGAAGACCCTAAGATCAGAGCATTTAGGTAATCTCCCCAAAGTTAAAACACATGTATCTGCCAGAGATCACTATATTGCTCTGTGGTCTCAGACATTTGACATTAACTAAGTAAAGAGCATTTCTAAGTACTAATTCTTTAGACAAAATAATTGAACCTATGAGATTCCCATGCATTAAGAAATTATTTGTTGAATGCCCACAATGTACTCTTTCTCTTTAATTCTGTATTTCTTCTCATTCTCCTTTAATATTCAATCAGGCTCCAGTTGTAACAGCAGAAAGCCTGCTGTTATGAGACTTGAAATCAAAATGCTGAGAGTCCTCCTTTATAACTGATGATTTGTGTGCCATAGTGTTTCAGAAGGATATAATATGTGCTCATTAAAATAGAGATTCAATTTTTCTTTTAAGAAAAGTTCCAGCACAGTGGAATATGCAGTGTCATTTCAGCAGCATAGTTAATATCGAAGGATATTAGATAAAATAAATTACTTTAAATTCCTAAAGTATTTACAGTTGAAGAAGAACACTCTTTTAAAACACACACACAACATACTTTTTATGATTGAATAAATTATGGTGTGTGTGTATGTGTGTTTACAGGCCATTAAGAATGTTAAGAATAATATAATATATTTTTGGCACAAAGGTTCATAATATATTATTAAATGAAAATCAAGTAAACGAAACATGCTTGTAGTATAATTATATTTCTAGTAGAAATACATTAAAATATTACAAGTGATTTTTTCTTTATGCAAACCATATTTTTCTAATTTTGTAAGAGTAGTTATATTGTTATTTCCCAAAATTTTGACAAGCATAAATGCCTCCTCCACAACACTGTAAACGTCTTATTTCTAAAATAATCTCATCATGTTATTCTCCTTCTAATAATCCTTCAGTGATTTCCAAATTTCTATGGGATGAAGTTCAAAGTCCATATGCATTGTCCATAGTGCCCTTTAAAATCTAGTCTCTGCATTTGTTGCCAGATTCATTTCCCAACAATATCGCAATATATACTCTCTGCTTTATTTGAGTCAAAAAGACTTGCTGTTTCCTAAATGACCTTTTCCCATAATTTCTTGTTTCAGTGTGTGCAAATTCAAGTTTCTTCCGTCTTCAGTCTCATGCCTCAGATTTATGCCTCCAAGCTATATTTCTTTTTTGAGCTTTTCCCCAACCTCTTCTTTTAGAGCTGGACATATTCTACGTCAGAATTCCATGGTACCCTGTAGTTGCCTCAGGTAGTGGTTATTTTAATTGCTTGTTCAGCATTTCCTCCCACTAGGAGATACACTACCTAAGAAGAAGCATTTTGTCTTATTTTAATTTTTGTATTCTCAGCATCTAACACATAGAAATGCTTGATGAAATTTTAATAAACAAAAATATAAGTGAAAATTTATGGGTTATGTTACTTTATATAATAGTGAATGTCTTGCCTTTTTTTACAGCTTTCAAAGTGTGTTAGCTAATTTTCTTGGTAACATTGGTCTAAAGGAAATCCTCTCATACAACCAGTGAAATGAGAAATCAGTCTGGGAGTGCCCTGGTGCTGGAGTCTTACAGGACCTTCATCATTATTGTACTCTAAATTTTTATTGACTAGTGTAGATAAGGTTTGCTTTGATTTGGACTGGATTTTTACTCTGAGCATTGCCCTACTGAACTAAACTGACTATGGCTAGGGAAATTTGGCAATTATTCCCAAAGAGTACAGCTCATGTTTTAGAGAATATCATTCCCCGTTCATTCAACAAATATTTATTTGACCCAAGTACTCTTTGATACAGCATCAGTACGGAAATGAACAAAGCAGACTGTCAATCCTCATGGAATGGAGTTATGTTTAGCAATAGTTAACGTTTACCACATACTTGCCATGAGCTAAGATCTTCTCATACGTTGTTTCATTTGATTTTCATAACAAATCTATGACAAAGGGGTATAATTAGCCCCTATTTCCTGCTAAAATATAATAGAACTAGAATTTGTATACTTTTCCATTCTAATAAGATTGTATACTTTTATTCTCCATCAGCTTCATATAAGGGAAAGAGCAAAAGTTTTGAATTCAGACATTCCCCCACAGTTGTGAGATCTTTGCCTATCTAATTTTCATCTCTTTTCTATGTGGTAAACACCACATGAATGTTTTGCCCAGAATTAATAAAATAATAACCATAAAGTATTTATTAATGTACATGTCCTGCAGTGTACTCCATGATATCTATTACTAACTCCTGAATATACTGTAAATGACAGCCATTTAGTAGGAAAAATATTTAACCACATCCTAAATAGCTGACTCACTGGGATAATCGAGTTTATTAAAAATACCTTTAAAGAAAAACATACTATAGATTAATAAGAAATTATTTCTGACTAAATGTTAGAAGTTCGTATTAATTTGTAAACATTCTTAACTCTGTTATATCAACACAGTATTTTCTGTAAATACCTGTCTATTGATTCAAATGAATACTTAAAAATTAAAACTATTCCCATTTGTTTTCTTGAAATTTGTTCGTATACTTTTAATCAATGAAGATAAATCAGTGGACTATATTTTGGATTTGTCATATCTACTTATAAATTTAAAAATTTTCTGATATATCTTAGGTAATTATTATGAAATAAAAGCTAGTCAATGCGCAGTTTGGAAATCTACAGTTTTGTATTTTTCTGTCCACAAATGACTTCATATAAGTGAATGATATGACTTTCCTTTGTGATTTGTCTAGAGGTTCATCAACAAAGCAGGTATTCTGACAGATATAGAAATATTCCTGTTCCTCACCCCTTTGAATAGACCTGATTTTGTACCTCGTTGTGATGTTTCCATAAAATAAGGTTCAGAGGAAAGTAATCTCCAAACAGTCATTCTTTGACTTTATTACACTTCGTATAGTTAAAGATTCTACTTCAAAGTAAATAATCTTTCATATTCAGACTGTCCAGCTTTCTTTATTGAAAGATGACAGTTTTTTCCTTTCAACATGTTTACTCTGTTAATGAAGACATAAAAGTCAGATGTTCAGCCTGAATTAATTAAATTACTAAATTTGGTACTAAATTTGTACCATATATTTTGTACCTTACATATATGTCTAAATTGAAGAGCTTTCATTTATTTCTCCAGGTAGAGCCAGTACTTAAACTGTCTTGTGATTACATTCCACTTATAACTAAATTATTTTCATAACAAAATTTCATTTTTCATTTTAAAATAACAGATTGCAGGAAGACAAATAACGTTTCCTCTCTGTCCTGTTTTCCACCTCTCCTTAGATCCTCTATGCTTCTGGGAAGGTCTACATGATATTTTTTGTTGTGATAAGTTTTTGGTTTGCCTTTTATATGGCAAGTTTGTTCTTAGGCATACTTGCTATCTCCTGTGAAGAAGAAAAGCAGAGAGCTGCTGAAAAAGCTAAGAAGATTGAGCCGGAACTTCAGCAGGCTTTAACAGAACTTCAAGAAGGAAATAAAGCAGCAGAGGTATAGATTTTTTTAAATGCTTTTTTGGAGTCAGAGTTTATCTTCTTGGAGCATATTGTCTTCTAATAGATGCTTAATATCTGTGTGTGGTACATAATAAGATCATAAGTGATTTTAATAGGAGGGCTCACTTTTGCTACATAACATTCTTTCCTGAGTGTGGTGTGGTAAGAGTGACCAACATGTTTAAGATTTTGTTTTTGCTCCAAAATGCATATTACTACTGCTGATAAACTATGGATATATTATATATTTTTTGAACTTGACTTCTCTTAATTCAGGTATAATTTATTAATTTAAACTTGCTTCAGACAGCACATCAGAATTAGCTTTGGAAAATTTTGGTGTTCAACTCAAAAGTGACAGTGCCTTCCATAATTTAGAAATCAGAAAGTACTAAAAGCATGGATCGAAGTATAGTATTGAAGTTGTAAAAAGAGGAAAAAATTTTACTTTATTGACTTTCTAACTCATTCAAGAGGAAATGCACTGTGCATCCTGACCTAAGGAGTTATTTTATCTGTGGAATAATTAAATCCATGATCAGTAAAATTTAGTACAGTTTTACTCTAATTTTCAATGACCTTAGTGTTGTGTTTGAATATATTTTCAGATGTTTAGCCTCATAGCAAAAGATTTGGCCCATGAATCTAGAAGTATTGACAGAAGTAACATTAAAGAAGTTGTAGAAAATTATCTTTAAAAATCTAAAGTGTGCAGAAAAGAGAACAGGACCTAGGAAAGCAACCAGAAGTAGCTTTCTTATATTCCACAGGACCTAGCTATCTCACACCTCCTCTTAGGTTTAGAGAGGGATAGGTTTAGCTCAGTCTCCTAATATCCCTACCCAGAAGCTGTCAAGGTGTGCAGTGGGCAGAAGCCAAAGCAGCCTAAGGGGGACGGAACCCATGCCTCTTCTGAGTGTTGCTCCCTTCTTCTGTGTTGTGAGGAGGCCCCCTGCCAAGGAGCTTGTTCTTTGGAGAGTGCTTGGCCCAAGGTGATCACAACCAAGTCCAGTGCTCCCACCTCACTGGCCTAGTTACAGGACCCTCACTTGTGGGAGGGGAGCCATGCCCTTCCTTCTTTTCCATCCTTCTGGAATATTTATTTTTGCACTCTTAACACTTGCTAATAAAGATTGTCTACACAGGAAAAATAAACTATATTTTCTAGTAGATGTAAAAAGGACAGATTGAGGGAGCAAACAAAAGATAGAAAGGAGCTATATCCAGGATTCTCTCATATAAAAAAGATAAAAAGAGCTGAGGAAAAGTAAAGGGCAAAAGATTCACTCTGGCATGTATAGTATGGCTGGCTAAGAAGTTCATTAATACCAAAGGCCCCTGCTGGGCCAAAAAGGGGAAAATGTTAACTTCCCTGTTATATAACCCTTTCATTAAGTTGTCATCAGTAAAGATGCTCTAGAAAAGTCATTCCACTAAAAAGTGGGGTCTGAATGATATGATATAGGATCATACCAAATGACAAGTTATTGATAGATATGTGTATCTATGAGGTTTCAATGCATACAATTGAAAAATGAAGCAATTACAGACCATATGAAGAAAACATGTATACAAAGAAGCTATCAAATATAGCCATCATATCACCCATGAGGAAGTCACAGAAAAACAAATTACAAAAGCTTTCTGTCTCTAGAAATGAGTCTGAGGTCCTTCAGATTGAATGATTGTAGTCTGAATGATATGTTGAATGTGTAATTTGTTTTGAAGTGGCATTTCAAATGTCAAGAGCTACACACAAATGCATTCAAGAGCACAATACTTCTCTTATTCCAGATGAGATGCCCTATTAGCTCTGCTTATGAAGAACTTAGATTATTTCCTAATTTCCCAATATCTCCATTCATTTGGCTATTTGGATCACATAAAGCCTTTCTGGTTTTAATTAAAATCTTTCAATTATAAAAGACTTCTGTTCCTGGAAGAGTACTAGAACATTTTGTCATGCAAAAGTTTTCTGGAAAAATGAGAATAAAAGTTATTTTCACAAGATGTATTTTCCTTTCCTTTTTTATTTATACATAAGAAAACACTGGACAGTGAAGAATTTAAAATGGAACATACTGAGGACCCTTTAGGTGACCAACCTGATTTAACCCTAGACAGATTCTAATTCCATTCTAATGTTGGAATTACTGGGAAATTACATTTGTGTTTCATATTCTCACATTATAAGAAAACAGTAGATCATATTGGCTAAAATCAGAGTTTTGCAGTCAGATAAATATAGATTTAAGTCCATTTTAGCCACTTAATAGATGTATGATATTTGCCAAGTCTGTTAACCTTTCTAAACTTCAGCTTCTTCATCTGTAAGGTGTGTATTATAATATCTGTGTCATAGGTTGTTGTGAGATTCAAATTAAATAAACGTTTGTAAAGCACTTAGCACTGCTTAGAATATACCAAGCAACTGAAAAAAATGGTAATGGCTAATTATAGGAAAGACAAGAAGACAACTGCAAGAAGGCACTGCCATCCATATGGAGAATACTTGTCAATATAAAATTCTTTAAGTCTTTGACTATGTCCCCCTTTTAGGGATAATTAAAGTAATAATAATAATAATGATAATAATATATAATGTTTATTGAGTGTCAACTATGTGCCAGACACATAATTAGTGTCTTCACAAATTCTCAAATTTAATCTTTATTGAGAAGTTCCAGTTACAAAGTTTGATCTATATTTATTGGTAATTGATTTCTCAACACTGAGAAAGAGAACCCATTTTTCATCACTTTTCCATCGTTGTTCTGGAGAATCAACACTGAAACAATATTATTTCATCAGTTACACAGTTTGTAGGTGAAACTTTCCTATGAATTGTCAGTTATTGGCAAAACCTTAGAAAAGAATGATTTATACAACTGTAGGAATATAAATATTTAAAAAAAATTTGCCCATCTAAACTGATATCCTTACAGTTCACCTGTATGATTAAACATTATTGACAATATTCTGTATGTTAAGCATTGTATTAAGCATTGGAGATTTTAAAATTAATAAACACAAATACAGTGTCTATCATCATGAAGCTAATGGTCTGATGGGGAGATAAACTATAAAATTACTATAAAAATAAATTGTAACTTTAGGACCACCAGACATTATGTTTCCTGATGTTATGAAATAGGAAACATAAAACACCACAATATATTCTTGCCAAAATCCACGCTAAGTCTAATATGCCTCTAGATCTAACCATCTTTTTCCAGAGACTATAGTAGAGAGAAGAATGCATTAACTTAAACTAAAAAGACATAATTTGCCAAATTAAGAATGTGGAAAATTCTACAATATAAGTGAGTCAGTGTCTTTAACAAATCACATAGGCTAAATAAATTTAAAATCATGATAATCAGTAGAACTGCAAACCAAAAAAATGTATATCATTTTGTATTTTGATTGGAACAAGTCAACTATAATAGAATGTTTCTGAGCAGTGAAAGAAAATTGAGCATCGTCTGGGTCTTGGATAATATTAAGGAATTACGAATTTTGCTGATTGTGATAATGGTGTTGTGATTATGTTTTTAAAAAGCTTATTCTGAAATTTTATGATATCTGAAATTTGATTTAAAATACTTCAGGAGAAAAGTAGGGTAATGAGTAATACATGAAAAATGGAAAATATAATGTCATTAATGGTTGAAGCAACCTATTGGGTACCTGATGAGTATTATTCTCCACTAAAAAAATTAAATGAAAATATGAGAAGTGCTATAAAAGTGAGAAACTTAGTGTTTTGAAAGGCTTTTTGAAAGGATTTGAAAGGATTTCTCTGAGTCAGAAAAGGTTTTTATTGAGGACTTGGCACTCGAACTGAGATCTTAAGAATGAGTCCATTCTCTCTGGCGGGAGGGAACAGGATGAGTCAGAGGATCAAAAAGGCCAGTGGGGTTGCAGTAGACAGAGGAAGTCTGGGTCCAAGATGAACACTTCAGGTGTTCATTGCTAAATGCCAGGAGTATGACTGGGTTCTTCCTTTTTCATATCTCCCCTCCAGAGAAAATTGAAACCAGCGGTGAGAAGAATCCTAGCCCCTTCTTCCAGCTTAATTTTAATGCTGGATTGTCTAAAATTCAGGCATATGTCCTTATTAGCTCTTAAACTTCCAAAAAGGAGATTTTTGAGTCATAATCCTTTCAATTTACATTGTAAACTAGCTATATCCTTAGGAGTTGGCCAACGTATGGGCACTTACTGAGAAGTTCAATTGAGATAAATATATTACTAGACTGATATGTGGTTTGTTCATTTGGTATCCTAAAACATATCCATAGTTCAAGCCAAATCAGTAATGAGCATTGACTGTGTCAACAATAACGTTATTACTCTCCCCGCTCCACTGCTCCCCCCATCACAGATGATTATCTTTACTGGATTGCTCTTTGTTGTAAATTCATCAATTGTCACCGTCACTACCAGAAGCAGCTCTATGAGAAGTAATTCCTCAGTATTAAGAATACAGTGGAGGATATTTTTCACGATATGACAAAGTATCATCTTTATAAAGAAACACCTGGGAAATTCCTATCAGACTTTAATAACAGAAAAATTATAGTTCTGTTGGTTTTTAACTCATGGAAATTTGGAATTATATAAATTATCACATATTTTATGTAGCCTTGTGAGTCAGCTAAGAAAATACTTTCTGGAATAAGCATTGGTTTAAATAAATAAATTAGCTTCACATCCTGAGCTTTTGCTTACTTTTTCAGTTAAAAAAATAAAAAGTGAGGCAACAGAGATCTGTAGACCTAAAGAATCTGTCATTTCCCTGATGGAATTCAGTATGTAGTACAGTTGGTTTTTACCTCCTCTAGCTCTAGTATTTAAATTAGAAGGACTTGACTCCTACTGTGTGAGATGAATATGATGGTTCCCTTGATATCTACTCTGGGACTTCAGATAGACCACAGCAGAACCTGCCAGCCAGGGTGTTCTGGGTATGGGTTATCAGTGAGCCTCAACCATGAATCCCCTCAGTGTTAGGGCAGCAGCAGGCCCATGCCAGTTATCTCTATTCAAAAGCTGCCTCACCTATTTAAATTTATTTACTATTTATTTCACCTATTAGGCTCACCTATTTACCAAATTAACAAGCATACAAATATTATTATTCTTTGTGTGTGCCAAGTGTATAAACTGTTGGGAGCTCTATGGTGCAATATCATCTACCCATTGCCAGTTTCTTACAGTTTAAATTCAAATACAAAATTTATACATGGTCACTAGAAACATCTGGGGCCATACTTGTGATAATCATGAATGTGTAGAACTTGTAACATCTGCATCGAAGCCGAGGAGTTTTGAGTGCCTTTTCAATACAGGGGTTCTTTTTAACTCTGTAACCACATCAGCAAAACAGAGCATGTCTTAAAACCGTTGCTCAAGAGCCATGAGGGACAGAAAGAAGTGATTCGTTTTTGGAATTATCAAATATGTTCTAACCAAAAATATCCTTTAAAATTCATTCTATTACCTGATATTACATGAGACCTATTTCATCATCTCAACACCAAATAATTGATTTTATCAAGAGAGTTTACAAAGTCATAGTTAACATATCCTCAAGTAAAAAATGTAAGGTATTAGAGAAATGTAAGGTGTTATTGTTCAGTAACATGTTTGCCAACTGGATATTCCACAATTATTCTAAACTGTACACTGAATTCTTTGTCAAATATGGGTAATACCACTATCATTCTCTGGTTTTCTCCTTTTATAGTTGACCTCATAATATAAAATGATTTTGTTGAGTTGCAAGTAATACACATTCATTTTCCAAATAATCCTAAGTCAGTTTAATAATACCTTATGGTGTAAAGAGTGGCAAATTATGGAACACAGAAAGGCTTTTGGAAGTAAGAATCAGAATTTTAAGGAAGGTTATAAGCTTTCTTATAGTTATAGTCTTAGATATACAAAGGGGAGAAGCCAGTATTAGACTCATCAAATTTCTTTTTAGACCAAGACTACAGAAATAGAAATGAAGAAAAGATCATCAACTTCTATGATTACTTCTTTGGATATGTTGGATGATGCTACTATCAGACATAAAGAAGGTAAAGTAAAAAATATTTAGACACTATGGAAGGTACCATTCATATGATTCACTTTTTTTTATAATTAATTTATTTATTTATTGGCTGTGTTGGTTCTTTGTTGCTGCCCGCGGGCTTTCTCTAGTTGCGGCAAGCGGGGGCTACTCTTCGTGTGGTGCGCAAGCTTCTCATTGTGGTGGCTTCTCCTTGTTGTGGAGCATGGGCTCTGGGCGCGTGGGCTTCGGTAGTTGTGGCACGTGGGCTCAGTAGTTGTGGCTCGCGGGCTCTAGATGCGCAGGCTTCAGTAGTTGTGGCACGGAGGCTCAGTAGCTGTGGCACATGGGCTTAGTTGCTCCGCGGCATGTGGGATCTTCCCAGACCAGGGCTCAAACCTGTGTCCCCTGCATTGGCAGGCGGATTCTTAACCACTGCACCACCAGGGAAGTCCCCATATGATTCACTTTTAAGGAAATCCTCCAATTTCTTCAGAATTTTAGATGATAATAACTAGAATTTAAGGAATAACATGAGACTATTAGGATAAACAATACTTTAAAATTTCATAAGCATAGTGTTTTAAACACTGGAAAAGGAACCAAAGATTACCAAGGTATTTTCTTCGTTTAACACTGAAAACAACATGAAGTATTACCTTGTAACTAAAAATACAGTTTGGTGTATATAACATTAACCTATTTAGGTCCTTTTTATACTTGTCTCTGCTTTTTAAATATATATAACTAGTAATCATTATTATAGACAATATTGAAAGACATTTTGTAAAGCATGTAAATCTAAAATTATAAATATACTCTCAATTATATTCCATATTTGTTTTTCTTGAGAGGTACTCCTATGTTTTGATTCTAATACATAATTTGTCTCATTTTCAAATTTGTCTAACTCACAAGCATGAACAAAATAGAAGAAATTTACTTTGCTCTGATTTTTTTTTTTTTTTTGTGGTATGCGGGCCTCACACTGCTGTGGCCCCTCCCGCTGCGGAGCACAGGCTCCGGACGCACAGGCCCAGCGGCCATGGCTCACGGGCCCAGCCGCTCCGCGGCACGTGGGATCCTCCCAAACCGGGGCGCGAACCCGGCCCCCCTGCATCGGCAGGCGGACGCGCAACCACTGCGCCCCCAGGGAAGCCCTCTGATTTTTATTAATACAAAATATTTCTATTTGCTAATACAAAAGCAGAAGTCTAGTTTCAAACCTCCCTTTGCATGCAAAAGTCAAAAATTTCTACTAGTTAGAGCTTAAATAAACAATTAGCTAATGCATAATTTTTCTATTCTTTCATTTCAGAACTTAGAAAATCCAGGAAGAGATGCCCATTTTGTTGGTATAGATTTGCTAAAACTTTCTTGATCTGGAATTGTTCTCCCTGTTGGTTAAAGTTGAAAGAGTTTGTCCATATGATTATAATGGACCCATTTACCGATCTTTTCCTTACCATATGCATAATTCTAAATGTACATTTTTTGGCCTTAGAACACTACCCAATGAGTTTAGAAACCAACAATATTCTCAACATTGAAAACCAGGTAAGGATCTCATTGTACATTATTTTCTTTTGCAATTTCAACTTTTCTTTAGTCATCATTATCCCCGTTATTTTACTTTATAACTCCAAAATTTTGCAAATGCATTATGAGTATTAGAAGAAGTACTGTGTTCATGCTTTCTCACCTCACCTGCCCCAGCCCTGCTTTGTAAATATTCTTATCATTGAATAGACTTATAGCTAGAGTCCATTTAAATTTAATACTTCTAGCTAGCTGCATGGCAGTCAGGTTAAGTAGAATTTATTTATTTCCTCTCCCTTCTCAAATATCCCCTCTTTTGGTATGGTAGCCCCTAGATCAAGGTAGGATAGAGGTGAAATAACAGACACAAGTCCTTCACTGACACCTGAATTTTGAATTCTGTTACAACTGCACCTAATCTGAGACTGGAGCTTATCCTTTTGGCAAGGTATTTTTGAGATTCACCCATCTTTTTTTTTTCCACATACAATACAAAATACAAAGATTTCTATGAGTTTAAAAACAAGTCACATTCAAGCAAATATATATTGTTTAATTTCATTTGCTTTTATTGTTGTTTAGTTGCTTGATACTAATACAAACAGCCAACTGCTACCGATTTTGAACTATACATTTACTTGATACCAAAACAGTAATTTAGTTATTTCTTCCAGTGTAGTTTTCAAAGGACAATGTCCATGGGTTTGCTTTTTTTCTGGTTCATATATACTTTTGAAAAATTTCTTTTACAGTTTTAAAAATTAAATATCTTAATATGTACTCTTTATCCCAAAAGGAGCTATTCAAAATGAAAAGATTTTCACTCTCAAATATTCTTTTGTTTTCTTCCAGGATGACTTTTATTAAAGTAATTGAAGATTACACGATGTTTGACATTAGATTGTCAAACAAAACCTATGAGCCTGTATTTGTAATACAGACTCTGAAACTAATCAGATCTTGACAGAGGAAATATGAAAAAGGTGGCAGTGAAAATTTACAGTTTCTGCGTGTGAGGGTTCTGATAGAGCTACTGGAATCATATTCTCATCTCTATGTTTTGTTTTATTTAGGTGTTTATTGGAATTTTCACAGCAGAAATGATTTTTAAAATAATTGCCATGCATCCATATGGGTATTTCCAAGTAGGCTGGAACATTTATGATAGCCTAATTGTGTTCCATGGTTTAGTAGAACTTTATGTAACACATTTTCATGGACTGGCTGTTTTTCGATCATTCAGGGTGGTAAGTAGAATCCAAGACCTAAATTTTATTTTATAAAAATTCATCTCAGTTTCCTCAGACATGAAGTGGGAAGAATAGTAATACCTATCCTTTTGGTATATTGGAGGTAGTAAATGAATTAATTCATATGTAACAAGCTTAGAGAGTAACCCAGAAAAGAGTAAGTAGTCTCCAATGCTGTTGTTTGGCTCAGGCATTAGAGGAAATACACCATATATACAGCAAATTTGAGATACAGTTTTAGAACGCAGGGTCAGAAATACTGGGTCAGTTTTGAGAAGCAGGATAATAAAGAGTCCCAGAAGCTGAATGCCAGTGTGTAACTAAAGAATCAGGTGAATATTTCTAAATGTAGGGTAGAAAACTTTGTAAAAGAACGGTCAGGCCAATAAAATGTTATTAGAAAATTACCAAGTCAGAATCACTCTATGCCTTCAATGTAGGTGGTGGTAAAAGCATCAGAAAACTAGGCAAAGAAATAATGTTATTAGAATGATATTTATAGAAATGTTGGGCATTTGATAAATAATATATTGTCTCATTCTTGGTAACAAGTTGAAGGAATGTAGCAGATATCAAGAACAATTAAGTAGATTTGATCGCATCCAAATAATTCTTCAGAATCCTATCTTAAATCTTTATCCATAGGCTTGTCTAATGAGTAAGAGAAAAATATAAAAGCTGTATTTATCAAATTTATGGATGAAATAAGACTGGGAAATACAGTCAATGTAATAAAAGGTAGTATCAAAATATATGAAAGACTAGTAACGGACTGAACCTAAGATGATTAAGTTTTACATGGATAAGTGTTAAGTCCTACCCCTGAGTCCAGAAAGCCAACTATATACCAGAAAATGTTGAGGAAGGTATAGCACATATAAAAATAATATATGGATTTTAGATGACCCAAATATTGAGGTGATTTTGTGCCATATAAATAAAAATTTTTTAATCTGGTGAAAAGAAGTGAAATATTCAGACTAAACGTAGAATGTTATGTTTGGTCTTCCATGTTATTTTTAAAGGTAAATACACAATAGAACTGTCCATGGAATTCAATGGAAACTGAAGACTTTTCCAGCATCATCTATATGTCAAAATGTGGGAAAATATTCAATACATTGTGAAAAATAAAACAAAGAATGGATACTTGCTATACCAGATATTAAAACATAAAACTAGAATAATTATAATAGTGTAATATTGAATGGGAATTGACAGATCAATAGAAGAAAATATACATGGATTTACAGTAAAAAACTATAGAATATGTAAGATGTATTAAGAATTGTACATAAACTGAATTTTCAGTGCTTAGTATTAATAATGCTCAAAACTGAATATTACTTTAAAGACTACATATGTATATGTGTATAATGCTGATAAAAATTTTTAATGTACATCGTAATGAATAGTGACCAGATTTTTTGCTGTTTTTTTCTTATTCTGGTTTTTACATTGCTCTATCAGTTGCGAATTTTCAAATTGGGGAGATATTGGCCAACTTTCAAGATTTTGATGCTGACTCTTGGTAACTCAATCATGGCCCTGAAAGACTTGGTCCTGCTGTTGTTCACATTCATATTCTTTTCTGCTGTGCTTGGCCTGAAGCTGTTTGGTTCAAATTACAAAATATACGTCTGCAACATAGATGAAGACTGTCAACTTCCACGCTGGCACATGCATGATTTCCTCCACTCCTTCCTGAATGTATTCCGGATTCTCTGTGGAGAGTGGATAGAAACTTTATGGGATTGCTTTAAGGTAGCAGGCCAATTCAGTTGTATTCCTTTTTACATGATGGTGATTTTAATTGGAAACTTATTGGTAAGTAATCCATGCTTTAAAATTTTCCTTGAAAAACTGATGTAGTCTGGCATTTTCACAATGTGGATTTATGGAAGCCAGTGGTCTATAACCGTGCTGTCTGATATGGTGACCTCTAGCCACATGTGGCCATTGATCAGTTAAAATAAGAGTGGTCCACTTTGAGATGTGTCATAAGTGTAAAATACCCACTGAATTTGAAGTCTTACCTCCCAAAAAAGAATGTAAATGATTTCATTAATAATTTTTATATCAAATGCATTTTAATTATAATATTTTGATACATTTATTTGAATAAAATATATTAGTAAAATTAATTTCACCTGTTTTTGTTTACATTTTAGTGTGCCTACTGTAAAACTGCATATGTGATATGCATCATATCTCCACTGGATAGCACTGGTTATAACCTGCTACTCAAAGTAGCTTTGGCTTTATGGAGATAGTTATTAACGAAGACTCTCAGATCCCATCCCAGACCTGTGGAATCAGAATCTATATTTTAACAATATCCCCAAGTGATCTGTATGCACATTAAATTTTAAGAAGCACTTAAATGTACCACTGGTTGTCAAATTTGACTGCACATTGGAATTACCTGGGGAACTAATAAAAATAAACTAATGCCTTGGATTCATTCCCAGAGATTCTGATTTTATTGGTATGTGGACATAGCCTGGTCATCACGATTTTTTTAAAAAATCCTCATTTGATTAAATTGTGCAGCAAAGTTGGAAAACCACTGATCTATAAAACTGTTATGCATTAACTAAGAGGAAATGCTTTCACTTTTAAATTTCCAGTAATTGGAGTGATATTACCTTTTACTTCTTCAAGAAAAAAAATGGCTTATAAAACAAAATTGTTCTTATAGGACAAAAAAGAGACTCAATATTTACTTTTTATTCCTAAGCCATAGAGGTCAAGCACATCTCCCAAAAGGTGGGAAAAAAATCACAGGTTAGACTCCATTGTATCAGCACATTTCCTCATTGCTTCTATTTACCCTGGGCATACTCCTGTCATATGCACACATTGACATTATGTTTAATTGCTCATGTACTTGTCTATCTTCCTTATTAAACTGTAAGCTCCATGAAGGAAGGGATCATGAGTCCTCCTATTAATCTTTTAGGAGACTAGGCTATTTTTAATTCAGAGCGCACTTAAACAAAGCAGTAGCATTTTACAGTGTTATAAAGTTCTTTCTTTAGATCACAGTTCCAGAGCATTTTGAACTTAATTTTCAGCCTTTTAACGCTCTTATTGTATATGTATATATGCGTATATAAATATATATGGGGGAAATGTGTGTGTGTCTAAGATATAAGAAATCTTACATTGTAAGCTCTTAAATATACAGCTGCTGTAGCATAATTTTTCCTCCTCCAAATCCTGGCACAAAAATCTATTCTTTCATTCATTCCATAATTAATTAATTTTCAACAAATATTCTTTTATCATGTGCTTTGTGCCTAGCATTGTGCTGGTTGTCTATTTAAGAGAAAACATGGTTTCTACTCATATGAAGCTTATAGTCATGAAATTCTTACTAAACACCCTTTTCATTTTTCTCACTGTGGACAATACTTAACCAAACAGAGGAAAAAGAAACAACCAACTACCTTAAATTATACTTGGTCTTTCCTTTTGTCCTTTGAGAATGATAGAGATGCTAATAGTCTAGTTCCTACAAGGGCCATGGAGCCCCTGCCCAGATTATCTGTAAATAAGCCTTAATATCAAAATGGGACACTAGTGGGAGAACAATCAAACTATTCTGGGGATATTGGTATTCAATTACTGTCTTTTCAGTTTTTTTTTTTTCCATTGAGATTCTGTCATTGTAGGTTATAGAAAATATATGTTAGTTGTTCAGATGATCTTACCTGCAAGAAATTTCCAATGCTGAGCCATTTTATACCCTCCGTTTTATTGCTACACCAAAACTATGGTTACAATTAAGATGATTTATTTGATGACTTTATTATCTGCAAAAATATTTTGATTTTTCCATGAGTGAGTCTCATTTGAGCTTTCTCTATTCCTAAGTGTTAAAAATATCTGGGTATTAAGAAGTAAAAGTAATTCATTAGAAATGAACACAATTTGGTGGGTACTTCAAAATATTTTAGGTATATATGTGCATGAGAAACAGTAATTATCAGAGTGCTTGAGAATTCACCTCTTCACATAGATCCAAAATTCTGAAAGATATTTTAACAAATGAATGCTGCAGATCTTCATATACTTAGCTATTTTATTTTATGTACACATAAATTGTCAGTATAAGTATTTTTAAAAGTAGATCTTAATATATGAAGAAATCAGAAGTACAAGCAGGAAAATGTTATGTAAGTTATATACATATTATTACACATTATGTGTAACATTTGAACCTTTCCCTTTAAAAATAATAGGTAAAGCATAAAGTAAATTAAATCTTCAAAAACTCAAATATCTGAAGAGAGGAGAGAAAACTGCCAGAATAGACAAAATGCTCAAATTACTACTTTAAGTCTAAGAGAATAATCAATATAAATCTCCAACACTAGAATCTAAAATTATTATCTATACTCTACAACAACAAACAAAATAAAAATCTGATTCTCTGGAAAATGTACATGCCTTGATCTTATTTCTCAGTGACAGTAAAGGTCGAAATACACACTATCCTCAAATTCAAAATAACTTGCAAATATTAGGACTGATTCTTCCATCACTCATCTCTTTCTTATTTGACCAAATTTATTATCACAGAGAATCAATTAACCTACCCAATCCCTGTGCTTGCACGTCACAAGGAAAGTTAGATGTGGGCTTCAGAACCAGGGATAGCTCTCTCCCCATGAGATGCCTCATGGGTTTGCAGACCCATGAAGATGCCATTACACGTCTTCCTGGGTTAGGGCTAAAGTGAAGTCAGCCACCTGGAGTAGCAATTCATTTTCTCACCTTGGGAGAGTTAGCCTGGCTTAGTGAAAAAAACAAACTTTGGAATAAGACAGACTTATGTTCAACCTGTGTGATCTTTGATACTTAGCAACTGTAAGCTTTGTGGTTTTCATCTGTAAAAGAGAAACAAATGATATTTCATAGAATATTGTGACCTTGAGATGAGTTCTGGCTATACAAACCACTAACACAGCACCTGGCCCACTGTAGATGAGCAAAAACTGAATAACCTAAATAGCATTGTAGTGTGTATGCTGTTTTCAAATCTCAGGTCAGCTTTTTTAAAAGATTATTTTGTTGTTGTTGTTGTTTGAAAGGAAACAAAAAAATGAGATGTATTTAACCTCATTTAATTCCTCATTCAGATACTTTACCTGTTTCTGGCATTGGTGAACTCATTTAGTTCATGCAAGCCTGCAACAACTGAAGAAAATGATGAAGCAAAAAATCTCCAGCGTGCAATGGCAAGGATTAAAAAAGGAATAAATTATGTGCTTTCTAAAATATTATGCAAAAACCAAAATGTTCTAGAGGAAACAATGGACAATGTAAGTGATATATATGTTAAAGAGAATATTTCTGACCATACTCTCTCTGAATTGAGCAACACCCAAGATTTCCTCAAGGATAAGGAAAAAAGCAGTGGCACAGAGAAAAACACGATGACCGAAAAGGGGAGTCAGTCACTTATCCCCAGTCCCAGTGTCTCAGAAACTGTACCGATTGCGTCAGAAGAATCTGATATAGAAAATCTGGACAATAAGGAGATTCAGAGCAAGTCAGGTGATGGAAGCAGCAAAGAGGTAAGTTGTTTTAATATCATGATTTCTTTTTTTTTTTTTTTGCGGTACGCGGGCCTCTCACTGTTGTGGCCTCTCCCGTTGCGGAGCACAGGCTCCGGGCGCGCAGGCTCAGCGG
>NC_041215.1:72248372-72263195 GCF_002837175.3 Physeter macrocephalus | reverse complement strand
GACGCGCAGGCTCAGCGGCCATGGCTCACGGGCCCAGCCGCTCCGCGGCACGTGGGATCTTCCCGGACCAGGGCACGAACCCGCGTCCCCCTGCATCGGCAGGCGGAATCTCAACCGCCGCGCCACCAGGGAAGCCCTATCATGATTTCTTACTGTTGATTGATGGCATTGTTGATAAGGAAGTAAAGCAGTGCTGAAGTTCCAGAGTTAGATTACCCATTCAATCCTAACTATAGCATTCCTTGCTCCTGATTTTCTGCTGCTGATCAAGTTTCTTAAACTTTCTAAGCTTCAGTTTCCTCCTCTGTAAATGAGGATAAACTTGTATCTATTTCTTAGAGGAGATAGAAAAATTAAGAAAAATAGTTCAATAGTGCATAGAATAATGCCCATATATAGTAAGCACTTAGTAAACATCAGATAATATAATTATAATAGTCTGTCCGTTAATAAGCAAGCAGCATGGTTTGATGAAAAGCATATTGAAGAAAACTACATTTTAAAAATCTATGTGTATTATTGGAGAAATCACCAAACTCTCCTGGGCTTTATCATGTTTAAAATATAAATGGGACTAGAAGAGTGCTAAGTTACCTTCATGCTTGCTAAAATTTTAAGATTCTTGTCAGTTCATTTCTGCAAAGTATTATAGCATATATAATTGAGTTGGACTAAAAGAACAAAGGAAAAAACCACCAGTTTGAATTGTGAACATTTTGCAACTTTATAAACACGGGGTGGTGGGGGAGAAGGGTCATATTCAAAGAAGGGCAGATACTGCTGTTCACTTAGCTTTTAAAATGTATACCCTATGGGATACAGTCTTACTGTCTTCATTTGCAAGCAGCATAATGTGTTAGTAGGAGCTATCATTTAATACAAAGCTACATCTACAGAGATCACATCTGCACTGTGAGCCCCTTGCATTGGACCTCACTAGAGAATCGTTTTAGTTCATTCACTGGCATGGGGAATGGCAGAGAATATCTTTTTCCAGGTCCCCAAAGTCTCTGACACCATCTTATCTCCCAGACCTCTTCTGGCTTGGCAGCTGCTCTCTGCAATAACTTATCAAATTGGCCTTCTACAAGGAATTAAGTTTCAATTATTCAAAGTCCCTCTAGTTTCTAGTGCAGGCATCTTTGTTTCCGAGAAACATTTTCACTCCTTATCACACCCCATATTCTCAGGTTCATTTTCCTTTAATTAATACCATTATTAGAAAATGAAAAGTATTCTTCTCCAGCACACTTCTATATCTTCACTTAAATATATATGAATATTTATAGAGTGCTAGCTGATTTTATTTAAATTATAACAACACTATAAGGCATGTACTACCATCCATTTCTCAGTAAAATTACTATTTATCACAACACATCATGTGGAAATGGGAAACTTCTTGCCAATCTCATTAGAAAGTTGGAGATACGAAAATACATAGGAAAGATGGAAATTAACATAACTGTAAATGTTGAAGTTTCAGAAGTTTTCATTTAAGCTGCATAATTATTTGATCTTGTTGATTGGTTAACTACTCAAAGAAGATTTATTCATTTATATATTTTGTTATATATTTATAACACTTTCCAGATTATGTAGCCCAAGAGTACTTAGGATGTTGATCTACCAAAAGCCAAAGATGAAATATAAAAATTACATGTGATCTGATAATTCAGAGA
This sequence comes from Physeter macrocephalus, assembly GCF_002837175.3. NCBI lineage: Eukaryota > Metazoa > Chordata > Mammalia > Artiodactyla > Physeteridae > Physeter > Physeter macrocephalus. Next base: position 72,261,513 of record NC_041215.1, on the reverse strand, counting down.
TTCATGCTGTCTTTGGTATTTAAACTTTCATATTTTATTACAAATATATAACTATATAAATTTCATAAAAACATAAAATTTAAATCAGATTTTGAAACTTGTTTTTTCATAATGTAGCAATATATATTGACCATTAAATAATCTTTTACTAAAATGATTTATAATTTTGAATCTTAATTGATTTATTTATAAATTTAGAATAGTAAGTACTCACACAGTTTTGGGAAAATGTCATCAAATAATTTGTGTGCAAGGGTTTTAAAAACTCTAATAAAGCATTTAAATATAAAATGTATAATTTTCAATTATTGAATGCTCAAACATGATATATTAATTAATTTATTGTCTACTCCCAAATCAGTGTGTTGCTATGCCCTTATTTTATCAATAATAAAGAGAATACAAAGGGAAATGAAATAATTTTTCAAAAGATTTGCTTATTTAAGAGTAATATCCTGCTGGATATTTTATTTTTTTAATTGAGCACCATGATGTCTTACAATTGACCGTATATGGTTTAAAGCAAACAAAACTTCTAATTTTATTTCCTTGACACTTACTGTGCAAAAGACAAAGAGGTAAAACAAAATATTTATAATTTTCTTTTTTATATACTCTACCTAGATCTTTCCTTTCAGGAATTTGAGATAGCCTGCACATCTTTTAGGAGAACAGTGTTATTAACTATATGTTAATTTTAATCTAAAAATTATTTTATCTTAAATTAATTTTTAAAATATTGTTTAAAAACTTCAAGTCCCAGAGATATGTATGCATTTTAATATCAATTATGAAATTGGCCTGAAGTCTTTTACGCCTGACAGTAGTCTTTCTGTACATAATTTTTCTTTTTTCTGAAAATAAAATAAACTTTAACTACAGTGAATAAATGAAACTTTAATCACAACCTACTTGGTGGGATTTTACTTTTCAGAAGGTAAAGCAATCTAGCTCATCTGAATGCAGTACGGTTGATATTGCTATCTCTGAAGAAGAAGAAATGGTCTATGAACGTGGAAAGCCAAGGCGTCTTAAAAACGGTAAAAAAAAAAATTAATTCCTTTGAAAATTGTATTGAAATTAGACTAAATTTCTCTTAACCTAAATAATACTATTGAATATGCTTTTAATTTTAAAGAGTTTATTAATTTGACTAAGGAATACACACACATGAGCATGTTTGTGTGCATGCACATGTACACATGCCCATATGAATCCTGATGGAAACTTATAATAAATATCTAAGAAAAAGTCAGGATTTGGTAAAGAGAGGAAGGGCCTACTTCCTAGGGAGTCTAATGAAGTAGTTAAGAGTGTTAGTTCTGAAATCAGACAGCCTGAGTTCATATGCCAGCTCACCATTTACTAGCTTTTACTTACCCTCTCTCTGGCTCATTTCCTAACATGTAAAATGAGAATAATAATAAGACTTTGGGATTATTAAGAAGATTAAATTAGTGTATGTGTGTGTGTTTTTATAACTCGTGGAATGGGGTCAATATTTAAAATACTCATAGGAAAACAAATCACATAATGGTCATGTATTTTTATATACCACATGAATATTAAGAAATGTATGGGGCTTCTGTCAGTTGACTGACTCACTAGATATGTAGCATGCAACCCTCAATGACTTATAATTCAAATTAGTTTCCTAACAAGATTAACAAATAACTGTATGTTCTGAACATTTGAAATCACTGTAAATCATCAAAATGGTAATTGCTAAATGTTCAAATTCCTATATTCAAAAATAAGAATCCGCTCTTGGTAGCTTGAGTTATAGCACTTGTATCATACAAGACCAGGGAGGAAACATTTTCTATATTTTTCTGACCAAAGATGTATAAATTGACTCTAGGTAAAACTCCACCCACCTCCATTCTTCATTCTCTTACCTGTTAATCATACCCTTCTCAAGCCTCACGTTTTCCTTATGCTAACTCTCTTGACGAGAAGGTAGAATTCAACCTCATACACCAGTACCCCACCCACAAATTACTCCATAAGCCAAGCTTAGCTCCTTAAATAGTCTCAATCAAAATTTCCATTCCCATGCCACCTAAGAGCTGGGATCGATTTCATTTACTTAACTGATATTATACCTCTTACTATGTCATAAATATTTGTATATTTAAATGGAAATGCTTGTTATGCCATGTGAATCTTCAGAGAATGACTTTTCAGGCATTATACAAAAATGTAGTATTCAGAAGATGGTGTGTGGGGGCTTCCCTGGTGGCGCAGTGGTTGGGAGTCTGCCTGCCGATGCAGGGGACGCGGGTTCGTGCCCCGGTCCGGGAGGATCCCGCATGCCGCGGAGTGGCTAGTCTCGTGAGCCATGGCCGCTGGGCCTGCGCGTCCGGAGCCTGTGCTCCGCAACGGGAGAGGCCACAACAGTGAGAGGCCCGCGTATCGCAAAAAAAAAAAAAGAAGATGGTGTGTGTGTGTCTTGCTTGTATGTGTGTGTGTGTTTTGTAGGAGTGGGGGTGAGTTCTATTCTCAGACTCTGCCCAGCAGGATAAGAGGATGTTCTAAGTCATCTCTTCCTTTCACAATTTCTTTCCTCCTACCGTTACCAAACTCACAAGTTAAGTTTTTTCTTTTTTCTTTTTCACTTAGTGACCTCAGTGATTGCAGGGGTCACTACAATAGAGGTAAAAATCAAATATTTATGTCAGAAACCACCTATATTAGACTCTGTAAATAAATACTTGCCAAAACATTTGGAATGTTTACTTTTTCATGAGTTTTCTAGATTTCTGTTCTTAATAGTTTCATTCTTGACAGGTTATGGACGAAGATCTTCATCTGCTCAAATCAGCAGAGACTCCAAGAAAGGAAAAATTGGGCAGAACATAAGGAAAACTTGCTGCAAGATAGTAGAAAACAGTTGTTTTAAGTGTTTCATTGGGCTTGTCACTCTGCTCAGCACAGGTGCTCTGGTAAGTGAGAGTTCATATTTTTATGGAAAAAAAATGCATCATGAGTCTACATTCATGAAGTCACCATGCCAAATCATTTTTCCCCAGACTGCTTATTATAGCACCAAATTTCATATTCTAGGATTTTAGTTTTGGAAGACATACATTACAGTTTCTTAGAGAGTCTGTATATGCCTCATTCAATATTAAATAAATAATATAATTTCAAAATATATGAATGATAGCAGGAAAAAAGAATGTTAATAAATACCCAATTTTTCTTATTTTAATAAAGTTTAATAAAATGCACATATTGTGCCAGTACTTTGTTACCCATTCCATTGGAAAGAGAAATATTGCATTTACTTTTTTGTAAAATTAATTAATTAATTAATTAATTTTTGGCTGCGTTGGGTCTTCGTTGCTGCCCGTGCGCTTTCTCTCTAGTTGCGGCGAGCAGGGCTACTCTTCATTGCGGAGCATGGGCTTCTCATTGCGGTGGCTTCTCTTTGTTGCGGGCTCTGGGTGCATGGGCTCAGGAGTTGTGTCTCGAGGGCTCTAGAGCACAGGCTCAGCAGTTGTGACGCATGGGCTTAGTCGCTCCGTGGCATGTGGGATCTTCCTGGACCAGGGCCCGAACCCGTGTCCCCTGCATTGGCAGGCGGATTCTTAACCACTGTGCCACCAGGGAAGTCCCTGCACATACTTTTAAGGACCTTTGAACTACAAATATATTTACCCATTGACCCAAGAATCTTAATTCAGGGAAATTATCTTAAAATCTTCACATGTATTAAATGCATTTACAAGGCTATGCACTGAAGAATTTTTTGTAATAGCAAAAGATTGAAAAACAAAAAGAAACCATATTAGGTGACTGTTTAAATATGCTATGGTACAGTCATCCGATGGGATACTGTGCAGTTACCCAGAAAATACAAGAGCTGTCTGCATGCTGATATTGCAATTCCCCAAGATATGGTAATAAGTGAAAAAAAGAAAGAATAAAGTGCACAGCATGCTACATTCTATGTAAGAAAGGGAGAAAAATAGAATGTATATTGATATTTGCTTGTGTTTGATTAAAGAAAATCAAAGAATGATACACAAGAAATAGTTAATCATGAGATGCACAAAACAGAGAAGATGGGGTCATGGTTGGGAACCAGACTTTGTACTGCAGATATTTTTAAAGTAAACTTTATACTGACATTTACCACACATACTGAAAAGCATGCAAATCATAAGTGTATAGCATAAAAGATTTTCACCAAGTGAATGTACCTATGTAACCATCACTTGGCTTGAGAAATAGAATGCTACCAGGGCTCCAGAACCATACTCTGACCCCTAACAGTTACTTCTTCATTCCACGTGGATAGCCAGTATGTGGACTTCAACTGCCACAGATTGGTTTTACCTATTTTTTAATGTTTTAATTGAAACAGAGGCTTATGTATATCTTTTTATATTATTTCACATTATATACCTATTCAGTAAGTAAATACATGTAATGAATAAAGTCCTTTAAAATAACTTTGGATGATATTTATAATCTGCTTTTATAAACACTTTTACTCCATAATTCATTCAATTGAGTCAGCAGTTCTCTTATTTTATATTTACTTTTATTTAACAATAGGTTTTTAAGAATCACACCATTCTTTACCAAAGATTATTTTCATCCTTGTTTAATCTTTGACCTCAAATGCACTTTGAAACAAGTCTGCCTGAGGTTATTGATACTTTATTGCCGTTTTTTCAGTGCTAAAAAAATACTATGAAATTGCTTTGAATGACATTATCAGAATTTGCTTCCTTCACAGTAAAATTGAAGTTGATCTATTAAAACCGAGAAACTTTAGAAAAACATTATAGTTTTATTTCATATTCATGTGTTTCCAATGGTTTATCTGACAAGCTTTGTGACTTTTTCATGTAATAGCAGCATGGAGTTCTGAAAACACAGGTTTGGGGGGTTTTGTTTCTTTGTTTGTTTACCTCTCCTCCTTTAATCTCAATAGCACATATCTATGAGATGGCTATGTGGAATTAGAGACAAGAACCAGGTCAGATGTGACTAAAGATTCCACCTCTTAAGTTTGATTAACTGATTTGAGAGAGGCTTTTCAGATCACTAATTAGAACACAATTTGGAGGTTCTGGAATCAATGAATGATGTCTGCTACAGGCATAGGATCAGAAAACGGATGTGGCTTGTGTGAATAAATCCAAACCAAGTGAACTAGCCCTTGAGACTACAACCTATGACAATGCTCACCATCTAGAGATAGGATTTCATTCCCCTCTATGCCAAAAGAGCTTATAGAAATTACGTGTACACTAATCCTTAAATTTTTTACCCATAGGCTTTTGAAGATATATATATTGATCAGAGGAAGACTATTAAAATCTTATTAGAATATGCTGACATGATCTTCACTTACATCTTTATTCTGGAAATGCTTCTAAAGTGGATGGCATATGGTTTTAAAGCCTATTTCACTAATGGCTGGTACCAACTAGACTTCATGGTTGTTATTGTACGTATTTTAAAGAAAAAATGTAAAGGCTATTTGATTTACTCTTCCTTCCTTACTCTGATTTACTCTTCCATTTACTTATATCTTTCTTTTCCCTCTCTCTATACAATTTCAGTCACCAACATCCCATATTTCTTCATATGTAATGCTTCACATCCATCCTTTTCTTTTCATTCTAAAATTTTAACAGTTCAGTACTTAACTCCTGATTCTTCTAATCATTGCCTATAAATCTGCTGCTAATTAGAATAGTCTTATTGCAGAATATCTTGAAAATATCAGCATTCTAAAATATTTAGATTGGTTCTACCTTTAAATCATACATTTAAAATTAGACTACTTATCATAACCTTCACCAGTACCATACTGATCCAAGCTACCAGAACTGCCCATTTGTATCACTGCAGTAGATTCCAAGCTGAGATCTTTGCTTCCACCACTGCACGCCTTTGTTCTATTCTCCACATAGCAACCACATATGTTGTACTGTTGTAAAATGAAACTCAGCTCGTCACTTTTCTTGAAATCCTCCAATAAACATCCCTCACTCATAGTAAATTCTACAGTCTTTGCAATCAAAGGCCTACAAGTCTCTACATGATCCAGTCTTATGTCCTGCTACGCTCCCTTTCCCCCATCCTGGTCTATATACTGCTCCACCAGCACCGGAATTCTTGAAGTTCAAAAACCATGCCAAAATTACTTCTATCTTAGTGCCTTTGCACTTATTCTTCCTTCCACCTGAAACTTTTGCTGGCTCACCTCATTTATGTCTGATGAAAAGAAACTGTTGAAGTTAGGTCTTTCTGCCCTACCATATTTAAAACTGCAACCACTGCAATACTCCTTTGTGCTTTCTCTGCTTTCTTCATTTCCTATTAATATTATATTGGGTTGGCCAAAAAGTTCCTTCGGTTTTTAAGTAAAAATAAACGACACATTTTTCATTTTCACCAAGAACTTTATTGAACAACATATTCACCCTTCTGTTCCACTACTTTCTGCCGTTTTTCAGGCAACTTCATAATTGCATCTTCCCAAAACTTTTTATCTTTTTGAGCAAAGAACTGTTCTAGGTGCCTTTTACAGTCTTCCAGGGAACTGAAATATTTTCCATTAAGAGAATTTTGTAAAGACCAAACTAAATGGAAATCCAAAGGTGCAGTGTCTGGTGAATACAGCGGATGAATCAGAACTTCCCAGCCAAACCATAATAGTTTTTGTCTGGTCATCAAAGAAACAAGTGGTCTTGCATTAAACTCATGGAAGATTATGCGTTTTTTGTTGACTAATTCTGGATGCTTTTCGCTGAGTGCTGCTTTCAGTTGGTCTAATTGGGAGGAGTACTTGTTGGAATTAATCGTTTGGTTTTCCAGAAGGAGCTCATAATAGAGGACTCTCTTCCAATCCCACCATATACACAACATCACCTCCTTTGGATGAAGACTGGCCTTTGGTGTGGTTGGTGGTGGTTCACGTCACTTGCCCCACGGTCTCCTCCATTCCACCTTATTGTACAGTAGCCACTTTTCATTGCCCGTCACAAATTTTTTTAAAAAACAGAACGTCTTCATTACATTTAAGTAGAGAATCGCATGCAGAAATACGGTCAAGGTTTTTTTCGCTTAACTTATGTGGAACCTAAACATCAAAGTGATTCACAAAACCAAGCTGGTGCAAATGATTTTCAGGATATTTTGAGTATGCCAGCTATCTCCCACATGGTATAACGGTGATTGTTCTCAATTAATGTCTCAATTTGATCACTATCAACTTCATCTGGTCTACCCAACCATGGAGCATCATCCAGCGAGAAATCTCCAGCACAAAACTTCGCAAAACACTTTTGACACATTTGACCAGTCACAGCACCTTCTTAAAAAACTGCTAAATCTTTTTTTGCATTTCAGTTGCGTTTTTACCTTTCTTGAAATAATAAAGCATAATATGCTGAAAATGTTGCTTTTTTTCTTCCATCTTCAATTTTAAAATGGTTACACAAAAATCACCAATTTTGATAAGTTTTTAAAAAATGCACACAGATATGACAGCTGTCACAATACAATCTAACAAAATTGTTTCAAATGAAGTTAAAGACAACTAAGTGCTACTAGAGCCATCTTACAGAAAAAAAACAAACAAACAAACCTTTTGGCCAGCCCAATATAATTTACTCATTGATTTTGCTTACTGAAAGATAAGCTCCATTAAGGCAAAATATTTTCTCAGTTTGGTTCTCTCCTTATCCTATATGCCTAGAACAATTCATGCCACATATTAGGTGCTCAATAATTTTTCTTGAATGCACAAATATCTCCCTATTCTATAAACAATGATTGAAGCTTCTCAGTCTTTAAATAATGACTTACAATATCTGACCTTTGTCTTCTAAATTAATTCTTGCAATTAACCTTCTACTTCAACCAAACCATACTACACCTGCAACCCACCTTCCTGTTTCCTGGTTATTGTTCTTTTGAGTCCACATCCCTCCATGCTTATATAAATGATACCCTTACTTCAAAGTCCACTTCAAGATAATCTCTTTAGCATGGGGTAAAAGAGATTAATTTTTAAAATTTATATTGCCTTGAAAATACAGAAAATATGAAGATACAACAAAAGTTAATCTTAACTATACCACCTTGCTCAATCTCCATTAATTTTTTAAAATTTGAATCATATTTATACATATATGTTTAGTTTAAAAAATCACCTTAAAATCTTGCTATATTTTTTGGTAATTAGTACCTGGACTTAACAGTATTCATTTCCTTCTTTATGCCTCTTCTCTGAAATCCTATTTTTTATATCATCTTAACCATCTTCATATTTAGATTCATATGTAAATATATTCTGAATTTTGTTTTAATGAATACATTGTGTACTATTACTATATTGCAAATAATCATGTAACTGATTCTTAATTTAATTTAAAAATTAAAAATGGATATAAATATTAAACCTTAACCATAAAGAATCTCAAATATACAAACTTTTGTTTATCTCAATAGCATATATTCCTGTTACCAGAAAATAGTTTTGTTTTATCTTTCTTTCTTTAAGTGATTTTAACACAGAATGATTTTCTTCTATCTTTCTGTAGGTCATCATTAAGATATATTGAAATGTATATTAAAATATTTCATAAGTTTCTTAGTAGGCTTTGACTGTATCTTTTCCATAATAAAATTTTTTTACACATTGTTTTGATTAAAGTTAAAATTAAATTCTCTTCACTTTTTTTGATATACCCAGGTGTTTTGTCTTAGCTTAATAGGCAAATCTCGGGAAGAACTAAAACCACTTATTTCCATTAAATTCCTTCGAGCACTCAGAGTTCTATCTCAATTTGAAAGAATGAAGGTAAGAGAAAAGTTTCTAATCTATAGGTTTTTATTTAGGATTAATAAATCTCCATAAATTAACAATCATTGTTGTCTTCACATTTGTATCTTTAACAATATTAATACAAAAGTCTTACATATTACTAATGAAAAATATAGAACAAAGGCTTATTAGTTATGCTTATTAACATTTTGGGCCTTTATTGCTCATAAGGTATGAAAAGTAATAAAGATAAGCAAAATATTAATAGTTGAGAGAGAAAAAAGTAATACCATTCTAACCCACTGATCATAGAAGTATTAATGAAATTATGTCCATGTTAAAAACATAACTGATAGAAAATGAAATGTTGATCAGTTAGCTAACTTTTTTAAATTATAAGGACATCATACACACTTATTAATTTACCAAATGAAATAACAGTTTGAGTTTTAAAATAAATTCACTTTTAAGCACACGTCACAAATTATGAACTCTTGCCAGTCTTCTCTCTCTCACTCCCATGTTAAAGCTTCTTCTGAACAATGTGAGGAAAACTAATAGGTTGCACCATATAAAATGGCCAATGTTCAATCTTTGGGCCTGTAATGGAAGTCCCATATGACTCAACCTAGGAGAAAAAACAGTCTATGACCACCACAAGTAGTATAATTATATAGCTATTCAGTGATCAATTATATGCAGAAATGGGAGAGTTGTATTTTACCTTTTATTTTGTAATCATACATTTATATTTCCTTGCATTTGTCATTTACATGGATTATTTAACATTAGCCTGCCTATTTGACTAATACTATGAAATATCATATATCCAATGTTGGTGGAAACAATAAGAAATTTATTTATGTTTAAGCTGCATTGTTTTTATAGTTGATACATTGTATGTTACATTTAAACTGCCATTCATTAAGAAACTCAAAACTTAAATTCTTTCCACTTGGTTAAAAAATGGATATTTATTTTTATTTCAAAATTTGATTATTATAAATCCAAACAGAAATATAAATATTAAAAAAATGTATTTTACCAAAAACATACTTCCATAATATGATTATGTGATACACAGTTGTGTATATATGTGTATATGTTTTAAGTATGTTAATTATATTTTAATATATATGCAAATACATGATTGACAATATTTTTGTAATTAATATGAATCTGTGACTGGTCAACCTATTCTCCAAATACATTCGATGTGCTGGTGTTGGGAAAGAAACATTTGATCATGTAGCAAATACAGAAAAATTCCAGTTATCATACACCTAGAAAACAAAAATTTTGAATATTAATTGTAATTTACATTATGACTTACAAAACACTTTATTAACAACATTATGGAATTCCGCAGGTGGTGATATTTCCCAGTGCTTTTAAACCAAAATAAGGAGGAAAATAAGCTGAAAAGGAGAAAATGATTGAAAAGATCTGTAAGATTCAGGAATGACAATACAGCCAAATTTCTAGCATAAATTCAGTTTAGTGATAAGATAATTTCATAGTATATTCTAGGGCTATAAACTACACATCGCCTATTAAAACATAGGGGCTGTGGGTAAGCGAAATGGAGAAATGTTGATCAAAGGGTCCAAACTTTCATTTATAAGATGAATAAGTTCTGGGAATCTAGTGTACAGTATGGTGCCTACAGTTAGTAATACTGCATTGTATACTCGAAATTTTCTAAGAGAGTAGATCTTAAATGTTTCTCACCACATACCCAAAAAGATAATTATGTGAAGTGATAGATGTGTTAATTAGCTTGATTGTGGGAATCATTTCACAATTTATACATATATCAGAACATCACCTTGTACATCTTTAATTTACACAATTCTTGTAAATTATACCTAAATAAAGCAAAACACATGTACATATATACACTAACACACACAAATTAGATAATGAATGTAACTAGACTACTTTTCCTTATTTTGAAAAACACTCTGGCATAATATCAGGGTTTCTTTTTCCTAATAAATTTAGATACAAAGAGGAAAAAAAGTGTCAAAATCAGCAAATTTTTGCCCTCGATTCACAGAAAAGTAGGAAGCGATTTGCTAGGGAAGCTGCCTCTCATAAGTCAAGTGCTGTACTATTTGATGCCATTCATTAATTAGAACGACAATGAGACAGTAGCCATGGACAATTCGAGGTCAGGTAAATAATTATGTTTAGGTCAAGGTCAGATCCAGATCTTAATCTTCATCTCATCCTCTGGAAGTTCTGTAGCTGAATTAACTGAGTATATAAGAAAGCTAAGTGATTACAAAATTAATGTTTTAGGTATTTAATAAGTTTCAGGTCTTCAGGTGCTCTTACTATTTAAATATTTGCTTCAACCATATCTATTGCTTTTATTCTTACATGTGTGTGTATTTTCTAATACACATAGCATTTTTTTCATCAGAAGCATCAGGGGGCCTTTCAAAATATCTAAATGTCAACAAAGGATCTGTGACTTAGTTTTAGAAGTAAAACTAAATGTAATTAAAAGCATAATTAAAAATCAAAATATTAATTCAAGGACAGAAATCTAAGGAATATAAGAAAGAAAGTATAGGCAAAAGGGTACGTATCCAGTAATGGCTGAGGGAAGGAAAGGTTAGAATGGTAGAAGAGAGAAGGGTCCCTCAGGGAAAAAAAGAGAGGGAGAGAGAGAAAGAAGTGAGGTTGGGGAAAAGGAGTCAAAGTATAAATGATAAAGGAAAGATAAAGAGGTAGCAAAGATTGAAAATATTTTATTGGGTGTAGCCACTGGTTTACATTCACCATAACAGCTTTACTGGAGTGATAAGAATAAAATTCTGAATGTATCAATAATATTTAAAGAATGAAGGGCACTGAGGAAATGGAGACAGTGATCATAGATTATTGCTATTATTTAAGTTTAGGTGGTAGATTCATTTCCCAAACTTCCCACTCTGGAGTAGTTCACTAGTGACAGTGGTTCAGAGAGGAGATCTATGATTTTGGGAGGCACAGCTGCACATTCAGTGTTTCTTAACACAGTCTCTTGCCTTGGCTTCAAGGATCTACAATCTCTTGGTCTTCCTCTTATTTCCCCTCCACTTCTTCACCATCTCCTTTGTAGGCTAATCCTCCCTGAAGTTAGAATCCCCAAGATTAGATCTAGGCTTATTTCACTCTCATTTTATATGTTCTCTAAATAATCTCATACGTATACACAGGTTCAGTTGTCTTGCCCATTTCTGGCACAATAGAGAAAATGGAAAAATAAGTTAAATAAGTGAAATAATTATGTATTCTAGTATTTATACCAATCAGCCCTGTTGTCTTTTAATATTTTTTACTACAAAAATTTAGAGAATATCTGGATTTTATATATATATATATATATTTTTTTTAACATCTTTATTGGAGTATAATTGCTTTACAATGGTGTGTTAGTTTCTGCTTTATAACAAAGTGAATCAGCTATATGCATACATATATCCCCATATCTCCTCCATCTTGAACCTCCCTCCCACCCTCCCTATCCCATCCCTCTAGGTGGTCACAAAGCACCGAGCTGATCTCCCTGTGCTCTGTGGCTGCTTCCCATTAGCTATCTATTTTACATTTGGTAGTGTATATGTCCATGCCACTCTCTCACTTCGTCCCAGCTTACCCTTCCCCCTCCCCGTGTCCTCAAGTCCATTCTCTACGTCTATTCCTTTATTCCTGTCCTGCCCCTAGGTTCATCAGAACCTTTTTTTTTCTTTTAGATTCCATATATATGTGTTAGCATACAGTATTTGTTTTTCTCTTTCTGACTTACGTCACTCCGTATGACAGACTCTAAGTCCATCCAGCTCACTACAGATAACACAGTTTCATTTCTTTTTATGACTGAGTAATATTCCATTGTATATATGAGCCACATCTTCTTTATCCATTCATCCGATGATGGACACTTAGGTTGCTTCCATGTCCTGGCTATTGTAAATAGTGCTGCAATGAACATTGTAGTACATGACTCTTTTTTCTTTTTTTCTTTTTTTTTTGGCAGTACGCGGGCCTCTCACCATTGTGGCCTCCCCCGTTGTGGAGCACAGGCTCCGATGCGCAGGCTCAGTGGCCATGGCTCACGGGCCTAGCCGCTCCATGGCATATGGGATCTTCCCGGACCGGGGCATGAACCCGTGTTTCCTGCATCGGCAGGCGGACTCTCAACCACTGCGCCACCAGGGAAGCCCTCATTGAAATTTTGATTTGCATTTCTCTAATGATTAATGATGTTGAGCATTCTTTCATGTGTGTGTTGGCAATCTGTATATCTTCCTTGGAGAAATGTCTATTTAGGTCTTCTGCCCATTTTTGGAT
>NC_041215.1:72245428-72247832 GCF_002837175.3 Physeter macrocephalus | reverse complement strand
TTCCGTTTCTCTAGGAGGTGGGTCAAAAAGGATCTTGCTGTGATGTATGTCACAGAGTGTTCTGCCTATGTTTTCCTCTAAGAGTTTTATTGTCTGGCCATACATTTAGGTCTTTAATCCGTTTTGAGTTTATTTTTGTGTATGGTGTTAGGGAGTGTTCTAATTTCATTATTTAACATGTAGCTATCCAGTTTTCTCAGCACCACTTATTGAAGAGGCTGTCTTTTCTCCATTGTATATTCTTGACTCCTTTATCAAAGATAAGGTGACCCTATGTGCATGGGTTTATCTCTGGGCTTTCTAACCTGTTCCATAGATCTATATTTCTGTTTTTGAGCCAGTACAATACTGTCTTGATTACAGTGGCTTTGTAGAAGCCCAGAAGTCCAGAAGCCTTTCTGAAGTCCAGAAGCCTGATTCCTCCAGCTCCGTTTTTCTTTCTCAAGATTGCTTTGGCTATTCGGGGTCTTTTGTGTTTCCATACAAATTGTGAAGTTTTTTGTTCTCATTCTGTGAAAAATGCCAATGGTAGTTTGATAGTGTTTGCATTGAATCTGTAGATTGCTTTGGGTAGTGGAGTCATTTTCACAGTGTTGATTCTTCCAATCCGACAACATAGTATATCTCTCCATCTGTTTGTACCATCTTTAATTTCTTTCATTTGCATCTACAGTTTTCTGCATACAGGTCTTTTGTCTCCTTAGGTAGGTTAATTCCTAGATATTTTATCTTTTTATTGATCATCTGCAAACAGTGACAGTTTTACTTCTTCTTTTCCGATTTGGATTCCTTTTACTTCTTTTTCTTCTGTGATTGGTGTGACTAAAACTTCCAAAACTACGTTGAATAATAGTGGTGAGAGTGGGCAACATTGTCTTGTTCCTGAACTTAGAGGAAATGGTTCCAGTTTTTCACCTTTGTAAACAATGTTTGCTGTGGGTTGGTCATATAATGGCCTTTATTATGTTGAGGTAAGTTCCCACTATGCCTACTTTCTGGAGGGTTTTCATCATAAATGCGTGTTGAATTTTGTCGAAAGTTTTTTCTGCACCCATTGAAATTATCATATAGTTTTTCTCCTTCAATTTGTTGATATGGTGTGTCACATTGATTGATTTGCATATATTGAAGAATCCTTGCATTCCTGGGATAAACCCCGCTTGATCATGGTGTATGATCCTTTTAATGTGCTGTTGGATTCTGTTTGCTAGTAATTTGTTGAGGATTTTTGCATCTATGTTCATCAGTGATACTGGCCTGTAGTTTTTTGTGTGTGTGACTTCTTTGTCTGGTTTTGGTATCAGGGTGATGGTGGCCTCGTAGAATGAGTTTGGGAGTGTTCCTCCCTCTGCTATATTTTGGAAAATTTGAGAAGTATAGCTGTTAGCTCTTCTCTAAATGTTTGATAGAATTTGCCTGTGAAACCATCTGGTCCTGAGCTTTGGTTATTAGAAGATTTTTAATCACAGTTTCAATTTCAATGCGTGTTATTGGCCTGTTTATATTTTCTATTTCTTCCTGGTTGAGTCTCGGAAGGTTGTGCTTTTCTAAGAATTTGTCCAATTTATTCCAGTTTGTTCATTTTATTGACATATAGTTGCTTGTAGTAATCTCTCATGATCCTTTGTATTTCTGTTGTTACTTGTCCTTTTTCATTTCTAATTCTGTTGATTCGAGTCTTTTCCCTTTTTTCTTGATGAGTCTGGCTAATGGTTTATCAATTTTGTTTATCTTCTCAAAGAACAAGCTTTAAGTTTTATTGATCTTTGCTATTGTGTCCTTCATTTCTTTTTCATTTATTTCTGCTCTGATTTTTATGATTTCTTTCCTTCCGATAACTTTGGGGTTATTTTGTTCTTTTTTCTCTAATTGCTTTAGTTGTAAGGTTAAGTTATTTATTTGAGATTTTTCTTCTTTCTTGAGGTAGGATTATATTGCTATAAACTTCCCTCTTAGAACTGCTTTAGCTGCATCACATATGTTTTGGGCTGTTGTGTTTTCATTGTTATTTGTTTCTAGGTATTTTTGATTTCCTCTTGATTTCTTCACTGATCTCTTGGTTATTTAGTAGTCTATTGTTTAGCCTCCATGTGTTTGTATTTTTTACAATTTTTTCCTGTAATTGATATTTAGTCTCATAGCATTGTGGTTGGAAAAGATACTTGATACAATTTCAATTTTCTTAAATTTACCAAAGCTTGATATGTGACCCAAGATATAATCTATCCTGGAGAATGTTCCATGAGCCCTTGAAAAGAAAGTGTATTCTATTGTTTTTGGATGGAATGTCCTATAAATATCAATTAAGTCCATCTTGTTTAATGTGTCATTTAAAGCTTGTGTTTCCTTATTTATTTTCATTTTGGATGATCTGTCCATTGGTGAAAGTGGGGTGTTAAAGTCC
>NC_041215.1:72204726-72244601 GCF_002837175.3 Physeter macrocephalus | reverse complement strand
GAGGAGTTTCTGCTGAAAGATCAGCTGTTAACCTTATGGTGATTCCCTTGTGTGTTATTTGTTGTTTTTCCCTTGCTGCTTTTAATATTTTTACCTTGTATTTAATTTTTGATAGTTTGATTAATATGTGTCTTGGCGTGTTTCTCCTTGGATTTATCCTGTATGGGACTCTCTGCACTTCCTGGACTTGAATGACTATTTCCTTCCCTGTATTAGGGAAGTTTTCAACTATATTCTCTTCAAATATTTTCTCAGTCCCTTTCTTTTTCTCTTCTTCTTCTAGATCCCCTATAATTCAAATGTTGGTGCATTTAATTTTTTCCCAGAAGTCTCTGTGACTATCCTCAATTCTTTTCATTCTTTTTTCTTTATTCTGCTCTGTAGTTATTTCCACTTTTTTATCTTCCAGGTTACGTATCCATTCTTCTGCCTGTGATTCTGCTATTGATTCCTTCTAGAGAATTTTTAATTTCATTTATTGTGTTGTTTATCATTGTTTCTTTGCTCGTTAGTTCTTCTAGGTCCTTGTTAAATGTTTCTTGTATTTTCTCCATTCTATTTCCAAGATTTTGGATCATCTTTAATATCATTACTCTGAATTCTTTTTCAGGTAGGCTGCCTATTTCCTCTTCATTTGTTTTGTCTGGTGGGTTTTTACTTTGCTCCTTCATCTGCTGAGTATTTCTCTGTCTTCTCATTTTGCTTAACTTACTGTGTTTGGGGTCTCCTTTTCACAGGCTGCAGGTTCGTAGGTCCTGTTGTTTTGGATGTCTGCCCCCAGTGGGTGAGGTTGGTTCAGTGAATTGTGTAGGCTTCTTGGTGGAGGGGACTGGTGCCTGTGTTTTGTTGGATGAGGCTGGATTTTGTCTTTCTGGTGGGCAGAAACACGTCTGTTGTTGTGTTTTGGGGTGTCTGTGAACTTATTATGTTTTTAGGCCCCCTCTCTGCTAATGAGTGGCATTGTGTTTCTGTCTTGCTAGTTGTTTGGCATGTGGTGTCCAGCACTGGAGCTTGCTGGTCATTGCGTGGAGCTGGGTCTTAGCGTTGAGATGGAGATCTCTGGGAGACATCTCACTAACTGATATTACATGGGGCCAGGAGGTCTCTGGTGGTCCATTGTCCTGAACTTGGCTCTCCCACCCTCAAGGCTCAGGCCTGACACTCGGCCGAAACACCAAGACTCTGTCAGCCACACAGTATTCAAAATGTGATCTTAAGAGCTTCCCTGGTGGTGCAGTGGTTGAGAGTCCGCCTGCCGATGCAGGGGACGTGGGTTCGTGCCCCGGTCTGGGACGATCCCATATGCTGTGGAGCGGCTAGGCCCGTGAGCCATGGCCACTGAGCCTTCACGTCCAGAGCCTGTGCTCTGCAACGGGAAAGGACACAACAGTGAGAGGCCCGCGTACTGAAAAAAAAAAAAAAAATGTGATCATAAGTCCAGCACATGGGCATCATGTGGCAGCTTGTTAAAACTCGAACATCTCAATCCTTTTTTCTTTTCTTTTAGGCCTGACACTCGGCCGAAACACCAAGACTCTGTCAGCCACACAGTATTCAAAATGTGATCTTAAGAGCTTCCCTGGTGGTGCAGTGGTTGAGAGTCCGCCTGCCGATGCAGGGGACGTGGGTTCGTGCCCCGGTCTGGGACGATCCCATATGCTGTGGAGCGGCTAGGCCCGTGAGCCATGGCCACTGAGCCTTCACGTCCAGAGCCTGTGCTCTGCAACGGGAAAGGACACAACAGTGAGAGGCCCGCGTACTGAAAAAAAAAAAAAAAATGTGATCATAAGTCCAGCACATGGGCATCATGTGGCAGCTTGTTACTCGAACATCTCAATCCTTTTCTTTTCTTTTCTTTTCTTTTCTTTTCGTTTCTTCTCTTCTCTTTTCTTCTCTCTCTCTCTTTCTTTCATCAACCACTCTGATTGTTTTAGTTCTACTGCAGGCATTTTACTCCTCACATTTAATAAACCAGGGCCTCGCTTCTTCCCTTCCAAGGGTCGTGTTGGGTGAAGCTGTGCTGGGCTGACCTGGTTGGGGTTCAGAATCCCTCAGGACCTATTATATTCTTCCAGCCTGTCTCTACTTCTTAGAAATCCAGCCCCCTCAGCTTGTCTTCCACTCCATCAAGGCAGGCCTATCTTCTAAAGCTAAGACGTTTCCTTTCTCTTCCACAGTTAAAACTTTCCAGAAAGATCACCAACCCGAGGCTGGTATCATCTGATTAGCCAGCACTGCAGTTGCTCAGGCAGGAGGCAGCAGGACCGTCTGGGCAGGTGTGGGTGGTGAGGTAACTTGGGGTGTGCTGAGGCTGACACTAGAGCACAGGCTCATGGCCTTTAATATATATTTTTAATTGAAATTTGTTTTTTAGGTTATTCAAATACCAGATGTGATCTATTAAATCTTTAAAGATGGACTTTTTTGTTGTTATTTCAATATGACATTACATTAATAAATATTTCCAATTTAATTAAAACACTTTCACATTTCTTACCTAAAGTTTACATGTTTGTTTTTTATATGCCAGGTGGTAGTGAGAGCTTTGGTAAAAACAACTTTACCCACATTGAATGTGTTACTGGTCTGCCTTATGATCTGGCTGGCTTTTAGCATCATAGGAGTACACTTATTTGCTGGCACATTCTACGAATGCATTGACCCAACAAGTGGAGAAAGGTTTCCTATATCTGAAGTCATGAATAGAAGTCAATGTGAAAACCTTGTGTTTAATGAATCCATGCCATGGGAGAATGCAAAACTGAACTTTGATAATGTTGGAATCAGTTTTCTTTCACTGCTTCAAATAGTAAGTACATGTTTGAATTTGTGAATTACATGTTCATTCATATTGTATGTGAACATAAAGGACAAAATGTGGGTGCTTAATAAAGTTGGTTTTAAATTATTTTAGCAATTATTAGGTATTAGATACATGTTATGGGACATACTATATTAAGCTCATTTAGAAAGACAAAAGTGAAATATAGTCCTTGCTCTGTTGGGAGAAGGAAGTGGAAATAAAGGTAAGACTAACAGAGGAAATGACAGGTACTGGCCACAGCTATTTCCTCCACCACTGATGAGATAATAGGTTCACAATTTTTGATCTAACTCAGATTACTGCTATTTTGTTTCTACTTAGTGCTTTGAGGAATGGCTACTTGGTCCCCCAATATCTAGCAGATATAAGGTGGTGAATAATTCCTGTCTTACCTCTGTCATAGTAAAGCACATATACAGCAGTTACAACTAACTATGACACTTGCGCAGCGTGTATTTATTTACCATTTATCTATCTATCTAACCAGTGCTCTCTCTCTCTCTTTTTATTAATACTATCTTAAAATATTTTAAGTTATTAACTACAGTTAAGCTAAGTAGTTTTAAATAGTTGTTAATAGACAATATAAATGTAAAAATGAAAGTGGTAAAGATCTCAATTACACAGTATATTGAAGTGTGGTCAGCCTTACTAATCAAATGCTTTACTGTATTAATAACAGATTGAGTTTTAATTTTTATTTGCCACAAAGCATAAGATTTCCATAAAAATTAAATACATGCCATTTTTACAGGCCACATTTAATGGATGGATCACTATTATGAATTCAGCAGTTGATTCTATTGGTGTAAGTACAATATAATCCTAGAGCCACTGTTAAGGTTCACACAAAGTCATTTTTGCAATTCAAGGACAGGACACAAGCAATAATTGAGTAATTAACATGGTAAAAGCAAATGCTTATGCTAGATAGAAATTAAATACATTTCAGATTGACTATTTCATGAACAATGAACTCCTTCCAGGATTATATACAATGGTTGAGGCAAAATAGACCCATTTGAAGGATATCATAACAATGATTAAACCAATGCAATAAACTTTAAAATTCAAATAAAAGCCATGATATCTCTTCACCAAAGAACAAAGAGGAAATATTGCCTCAAGTATCACTGTTGATTTTTTTTGTCATAAATTATTTTCTAAGTCTTAAAAGGTCAGTATAAATATTTTGCTTATTTTCTCACTTTTTATTTTATTTTTAAAAACAATTTTTTCAGAGAAATTTTAGATCTACAGCAAAATTGAGAGGAGATTTTACAGAGATTTCCCATATACCCCTGCCCTCACACATGCACACTTCCCCATATTGACATTCCTCACCACAGTGCTACATTTTTTACCAAAGATGAACCTACATTGACACATCATAATCACCCAATGTTCATAGTTCATAGGGTTCACTCAGTGTTGTACATTCTATGGGTTTGGACAAATGTATAATAACATACACCCTTCATTATAATATCATACACAGTATTTTCACTGCCCTAAAAATCCTCTATGCTCTGCCTTATTTCGCTTATTTTTTAACTTAACTTTTAGGTAGATATGCAGCCTAATTTTGAAGACAACATCTACATGTATTGTTACTTTATTGACTTTATTATCATTGGATTATTTCTTCCTCTGAGTATGTTGATTGGTGCTATTATTGCTAATTTCAACAAACATAAAGTAAAGATAAGTATAAATATTCTTTGTTCATCAATGCCTGAGGGAAAAAATATGTCCTGCTTCAAATAATTGCTTTTGGATTCAGCTTAATATTGTTTTTATTTGGTACTTATCTTTAAAAAAATGATTGATGTTCCTGCAGATTGATGGATATTGCTGAAATATTCACTTTTACATTGTTTTCTATATTCAAATATGCACAGACAAGTTTAAACGTTAAAAATTACAAATGTTTCCCCAAAGCAATCTACAGATTCAATGCAATCCCTATCAAACTACCACTGGCATTTTTCACAGAACTGGAACAAAAATTTCACAATTTGTATGGAAACACAAAAGACCCCGAATAGCCAAAGCAATCTTGAGAACGAAAAACGCAGCTGGAGGAATCAGACTCCCTGACTTAAGACTATACTACAAAGCTACAGTAATCAAGACAGTATGGTACTGGCACAAAAACAGAAATATAGATCAATGGAACAGGATAGAAAGCCCAGAGATAAACCCATGCACATATGGTCACATTATCTTTGATAAAGGAGGCAAGAATATACAGTGGAGAAAAGACAGCCTCTTCAATAAGTGGTGCTGGGAAAACTGGACAGCTACATGTAAAAGTATGAAATTAGAACACTCCCTAACACCACACACAAGAATAAACACAAAATGGGTTAAAGACCTAAATGTAAGGCCAGACACTATCAAACTCTTAGAGGAAAACATAGGCAGAACACTCTATGACATAAATCACAGCAAGATCCTTTTTGACCCATCTCCTAGAGAAATGGAAATAAAAACAAAAATAAACAAATGGGACCTAATGAAACTTAAAAGCTTTTGCACAGCAAAGGAAACCATAAACAAGACAAAAAGACAACCCTCTGAATGGGAGAAAATATTTGCAAATGAAGCAAATGACAAAGGATCAAGATCCAAAATTTATAAGCAACTCATGCAGCTCAATAACAAAAAAACAAACAACCCAATCCAAAAATGGGCAGAAGAACTAAATAGACATTTCTCCAAAGAAGATATACAGATCGCCAACAAACACATGAAAGAATGCTCAACATCATTAATCATTAGAGAAATGCAAATCAAAACGACAATGAGATATCATCTCACACCGGTCAGATTGGCCATCATCAAAAACTCTAGAAACAATAAATGCTGGAGAGGGTGTGGAGAAAAGGGAACCCTCTTGCACTGCTGGTGGGAATAATGTAAATTGATACAGCCACTATGGAGAACAGAATGGAGGTTCCTTAAAAAACTACAAATAGAACTACCATACGACCCCGCAATCCCACTACTGGGCATATACCCTGAGAAAACCATAATTCAAAAAGAGTCATGTACCAAAATGTTCATTGCAGCTCTATTTACAATAGCAAGGACATGGAAGCAACCTAACTGTCCATCAACAGATGAATGGATAAAGAAGATGTGGCACATATATACAATGGAATATTACTCAGCCATAAAAAGAAATGAAACTGAGTTATTTGTAATGAGGTGGATAGAACTGGAGTCTGGCATACAGAGTGAAGTAAGTCAGAAGGAGAAAAACAAATACCGTATGCTAACACATATATATGGAATCTAAGAAAAAAAAATGTCATGAAGAGATTAGTGGTAGGACAGGGCCGCATAGCACAGGGAGATTAGCTCAGTGCTTTGTGACCACCTAGAGGGGTAGGATAGGGAGGGTGGGAGGGACGGAGACGCAAGAGGGAAGAGATATGGGAACATGTGTATATGTATAACTGATTCACTTTGTTATAAAGCAGAAACTAACACACCATTGTAAAGCAATTATACTCCAATAAAGATGTTAAAAAAAATTACAAATGCTTCTGTATATAGGTTTGTAAATAATGACATGCTGAAAAATAAAATTGTTATGCATCTGCACAAATATCTGAAGACATTCAAGAAAAATAAACCATACTTTTTTACTCTCTGATATACTCAAAGTTTTCAGAGTCATAACTAGCAAAGACATCTTTGTCGGTTGAAATAGCTTTTTCTGCTAGAAGTAAAGGGAGTCATAAATCCTAATTACATGACCTAAATAGGAGCGCTCGAAACAAATAAGAGAGAATTCAGAGGCAGAATTGAACAACCCATGTTCGGTGCCATATCCACGCAAAGACTCCCTTCAGGGCTTCTATTAATACAAATGCCTCAAAAGTCATATAAGTTCACTTATTTTAACCTCAGGGCCCTACTTTCTCTTAGGTGTAGGAATGTCTTATGGTAATCAAAGAAAAGAAGAGTTTAATCTTGAAATTCCATCTTTGGCCATGTCATCAAAGTTTAACCACATGTAGAATCTGGTAAACAAATCACTCTGAGTCTGCACTAATTAGATGGGATTAGAGAGATCGGTGGTCAAATGAAATATTCATTGGATTGGATGCTTCATCTTCCTAGGGATTTCAACCTAATGGGATGATATCCTAGGATTTGCTTCTGGACTTCAAACTGATGACCCCTGTCAATTTTAAGTGAGCAACTCCTGACATGGGCAGTAACAATTCCTAATTTCTAGATTAACACATTAAATGTTCACCTCTTATTCACTTTGCATATTCTGTATAAGATACTGAAATTAGCACTAGAAACACAAAGATGAATAATCCCTAGAAGGTTCTATGAAGAGGTAAGCACTGGTGCTTTTTTAATAATAGTGAAAAGTATCTTCTAATAGTATTTGGAAAATTAAGTAACGTATGAACATATAAAAACACATATATGACCAATTATATTTTCTCCTGATTATTAAAAGGTACAAACCAGCTTTACCTTTAGCTTTTTAGTTCAACTTTTCTTAGTGACCTTTCCAGATATCCTCTGCTGTTTCTCCTTTGTCTCTAACAAGAGGTAGGCCTCAGTAACTAAAAAGTTAAAATAGGGTTGACTACACACAGGAAAGTTCATCAAAAGATAATTATCAGTCATTTCCAGTGTATACTCTGTGTTTTGTATGAATTTTTGTGCAGAAGGTCAGACATGTTTAAACATGATTTAGTTCGTTGCAGTTAAGCCTTTTTTAAAGGATTAAATCAAGAATTGCCAAGCTTTCGAAAACGCATATTAATGTAAGATGAAATTTGGATTAAATATGATTTTAATATCTTTTTCTTTCATTTCTTTACCTGGGAGGCTCAAATATCTTTATAACAGTAAAACAGAAGAAACAATACCATGCATTGAAGAAGCTGATGTGTGAAGTCTGTCAAAAACCAGTACTTCGTCCAGGAGTAAGGAAATATCTAGATTTTTTTTTTTAAGTTCTGAAAAAGTTTCATTTATATATTCGCTCTTACAAATGAAGATGTGTTTTTAAAATTCTTAACAACAAATGCTTTTGACAAAATTTTTTAAATATAGTCTTTGAAAGAGCTTTGATGGTCTTTCTGTTTGTTTGCTTTTACTCTGTGCTATAGTTATAGCTTGGTAAAAACTTAGTCTTCAGTTATTCTCCTATTTATGCTGGGAGGGAAGCTGTAAATCTAAAGACAATATGTCTGGGCTTCCCTGGTGGCGCAGTGGTTGAGAATCCACCTGCCGATGCAGGGGACACGGGTTCATGCCCTGATCCGGGAAGATCCCACATGCCGCAGAGCAGCTGGGCCCGTGAGCCATGGCTGCTGAGCCTGTGCGTCCAGAGCCTGTGCTCCACAATGGGAGAGGCCACAACAGTGAGAGGCCCGCGTACCACAAAAAAATAATAATAATTAAAAAAAAATAAAGAGAATATGTCTGTATAAATATCTTATTAATAAAAATATTACACCTTTTTTCTTTACACACAGAACAAGTTCCAAGGATTTGTCTTTGACTTGGTAACAAATCAAGTTTTTAATGTCATCATCATGGTTCTTATATTTTTCCAAGCAATAACCATTATGATACAAAGTGATGAACAGAACCCCAAAATTGGCATTGCTGTCTACTGGATTAACTCAGTTTTTGTTACACTGTACACTGGAGAATGTGTACTAAAGCTCATCGTTTTCCATTATGACTATTTCACCAATGGATGGAACCTTTTTGATTTTATGGTGGTTGTTTTCTCTATTACAGGTAAGATTTTGTTTAGTCAGATTTTCATTTGTAATAATATTAATTCAGGCAAGCTCTTAGAGTAAACATCTCCTGAGATATAGTCTCTTAATAAGCAAAACAAGTAGGGATCCTTTTTATTTCCAGCAGGAATGCCTTACATTTTTACATTCATACATGTACACATGCCTGACAGATATAAGATATTAAAAATACTTCCTGAATTAATACATAGACTTTACTTCACAGGCCACCAGATAAATGCTTAATTACCCCTTCAGTATATCACATACATTATTTTTCTAAGATGACACTAGAAGGACCTTTATGTCTTAGCATGATATAACCTTTCAAACTCATTATTTTTCCCTTTCCTCTAATCTCTAAAACTGTTTGCTACTTTCACAACACTAGAGTTTTAGGGTTTAATGAATTTGTTACAAGTTTTCTCTTACTCTGGAGATCCCAGTCCTTTATTTAACAAATATACTTGATTACCCTCTTTGTGAATATATATTATGCTGTGTGCAAAGAATTCAGTTACAAACAAAGTAGGCATAATTCCTGTATGTACATAGTTTATAATCTATCAAGGGATGCAGATAATTAAACAGTACATTTTAATGTTGTGCTATTAAGGTTATGATAAGGGAAGAAGCATGGGGTGCCACAGCAGCACCACAGAGCGAGGAGCACCTAATCAGTAAGTAGAGATCAGAGAAAACTTCACGGAAGAAGCAAAAATCTAAATAGAGACCTATTGGATAAGGAGGTAGCCAAGAATCTAGGATAAAAATGTTTTAGGCAGAGCAAAGTTTGTTTATTGTCTGCCTCCCATAAGACACATACTAGAATGTTATCTCCATAAGAGTAGAAACAATATTTAATGTTATGTCAAGTACTATTCTATGCAGTCAGTAGTGAAAAATGTAGATAAACTGCTCAGTTGTGCTCCCAGAAAATTCATTCATCAGCTGGTAGTAGAGGCAGTGCAGCTAATATTGATAGACAAGTACAAGGAGCTTGCTAGAAAAGTATGTGAAGTCAGGAAAGGGCTGATAGGAAGAAAACAGAGGGAAACAGAATTAAAGAGCCCCATGAGATTGAAATGAGAGTTACTGAAGCAGACATCTAGAAGGAGAGGAAATTGCAGTCTGAGATAAAGATGTTCGAATTTGAGATCTCAGAAGGTCAGGTATCCTGGGTGCAGAATGTGGCCCTAGATGGGTGTGTCTACAGTAAAATGATGGAGATTATTAAAATTTAAGAAAGCCAAATACTGGAGGGCTAACCTTTCAATGGGTTGTTGATTGTACGTGCTGGGGTGGAAAGGGTGACAGTGAGACATGTACCAAAGTCTCCAATGAATATGAATGAGGGGGAATGAATAGATCATAGAACCAAGGAATGGTAGGAGATGGTATAGTTGAATGTCATGGTCCACAAACTGTCAAAAATTTCTTTTTTGTTTATAAAATTAATGTGAAGGAAAAGTATCTGCAAATCACATTGGAAAGAGGGAAAGATGCTTGCTTGTTCCATCTTTCTACCCTGAGAAATGTGGAATGGGAAAGGGTGAGTTATCTGTGCTTGAGAGTGTTGCAAGGGAAATAGTGTCCTCAAGATAGAGTCAGATTTTAGATGAGAAAGGAAGTGAAGAAAATTTAGTGATGAAGAAGTAAAAATGTGTTTGTAATTAAGTAGGGAAACCTCCTGCATAATGGAAGGGTTTGAGAGATTGAGGAGGAATGAAAATTTGAGTCAGAGTAGAAAGTTCACTAAAGCACTGTGGAAATGAGAGTATATGTAAGATAGAATGTCAGAGAGAATGCCATCATTGACAGTGACCAAATTAACAGAAATGTGAGACATGATCCTTCCAGATTCAGCAAACATACCATCTCATTTAGAAGTTTCATGGGATTTTCCCCTTCTCCACCTTCTCAACTCAGAATGAACCACACCCTCTCCAGTACTTTCAGAGAGCTTCCCTTATGTTTTTTATGGTAATTATAATTTCACCTTGCTTTATAGTTATATATCTCCCTCTCATAGTGCCGTCATCCTCCCACCATTGCCAGAAAGAAAAGTTCTTGGTGAAGGCTCATTTATTCAATTCACATTTAAAGCTCCTAAGGTCCCAGATACTATTTATGAAGTCAATAAATCAAATTATAATCTGTGATGACTGAATACAAAATATTTTTTAAACTATGTTTATCCACTAGGTCTTTCTGCCTTGCATTATAGTTAGTTTAAATATCTACCTCTACTCCCTAGATTATATGGTCTTTGAGGATAGGAGTCATGTCTCTCATCTTTGCATATTTTCTTGACACCTTTATTAGGTATCCAATAAAGGTTGGGTTGAATTAATTTCTTGATCTAACTGCAATCAGGAAAAAAAAATATGACTACTGTCCTATATTATGAATTCATGCCATCTGTGACTCCAGAAGTGCTTGATCTGTAATACTCTGAAAATGACGGTAGAAATAATTCTATTCCAAATTTTGTTAGACACTCTGAGCATTGCCACAATTAGTATTTGGCTAACCCAGACTTTCAATATGTGCTAAATGTTATACGGGAAGGATTAATTACCTTAACATATAGAAGAAAACCAAAGAAATGTAAAATAATTTATGTTCCTGTAAATAATTGTATTGCCTGCTTTATCTTTTCCTACACCAAGGACTATTTCTGCCTCTGATGGTGGGATATTACCTTGTACCTCCTTCCCTTGTGCAACTGATACTTCTCTCACGGATCATCCACATCCTGCGTCCTGAGAAAGGACCAAAGGTGTTCCATGATCTGCTGCTTCCTTTGATGCTGTCCCTCCCCGCATTGTTGAACATCAGTCTCCTCATCTTCCTGATCATGTTTGTCTACGCCATCTTTGGAATGTACAATTTTGCCTATGTTAAAAAGGAAGCTGGAATTAATGATGTGTCCAACTTTGAAACCTTTGGCAGCAGTATGCTCTGTCTTTTCCAAGTTACAATATTTGCTGGTTGGGACGGGATGCTCAATGCAATTTTCAACAGTAAATGGTCTGACTGTGATCCTGATAAAATTAACCCTGGGACTCAGGTTAGAGGAGACTGTGGTAACCCCTTTGTTGGGATTGTTTATTTTGTCAGTTACATCCTCATATCATGGCTGATCATTGTAAACATGTACATTGTTGTTGTCATGGAGTTTTTAAATATTGCTTCTAAAAAAAAAGCCAAGACATTGAGTGAAGATGATTTTAGGAAATTTTTTCAGGTATGGAAGAGGTTTGATCCTGATAGAACCCAGTATATAGACTCTAGCAAGCTTTCAGACTTTGCAGCTGCTCTTCATCCTCCTCTTTTCATGGCAAAACCAAACAAAGCCCAGATCGTTGCCATGGATCTTCCCATGGCTGTCGGGGACAGAATTCATTGCCTTGACATCTTACTCGCTTTAACAAAGCGAGTTATGAGTAAAGATGTAAGCATGGAGAAAGTTCTTTCAGAGATGGAATCTGGATTTATGTTAGCCAACCCTTTTAAGATCACATATGAGCCAATTACAACTACTCTGAAACGAAAACAAGAGGTAGTCTCAGCAACCATCATTCAGCGTGCTTATAAAAGTTACCGTTTGAGGCAAAATGACAAAAAAACATCAGATATTCATATGATAGATGGGGATGTGGAAGTTCAGGCTATCAAAGAAGATTCATATTTTGACAAAACTGAGGGAAAGTCAACTATTTAAAGCCAGATCTAATCCCACTTACTACGTTTTCACCTTCTTTACATATCCCCCAAATGTTAAAAGTTTAGATGAGAAATAAAAGCAAAGATCAGAGAAACTAAAGATTTCACTTAAAAATCAATTGTTTACAACCCATGGAAGATAAGCTTGTGCTCACAAGATCCCACGTCCAATTCACTTTTACCCCTGTATATTCAGTCTGACCAAGACAACCCCTTGATATTACTGCAGAGTTAAATTGGGTTAAAACTGTTGTTTAATAATCCAATACTTGTTTTCTCTATATGGCTTATATGGTATATGCTTCTTCTGGAGGCTTGGGGGAGGTAGTAGCAGAAATTAGTAGCCAAAGGAGCTTACTTATACATTTTATGTCTACTTTAACTTGATGGGATTCAAGTCACTACTAATGGGACTTAATTACAAAGAAACAAGTACTTTCTTAAAGTGGGATGGTATTTTTAAAAATAGTACAATGCTACAGGCCATTAAATCATAAACTTGCCTAGACCGATGCCCATCAGAGGAAGAGGAAAGGCAGTTCTTAGAAAGCATCTTTGAGATTAATCAAAGAGGTTCTTGGGCTGATTCAAACCACTTTTTTTTTTTTTTTGCGGTTCGCGGGCCTCTCTGCTGTGGCCGCTGCGGAGCACAGGCTCCGGACACGGCTCACGGGCCCAGCCGCTCCAAGGCATGTGGGATCTTCCCGGACCAGGGCACGAACCCGTGTCCCCTGCATCGGCAGGCGGACTCTCAATCGCTGCGCCACCAGGGAAGGGAAGCCCTCAAACCATTTGTGAAAAAGATTGATTAGAGCCTAGGTTTTGTTTTTGATTGTTTTGGTTTTATTTATTTTTGGTTTGTGAATTAATTTTGTTTCATTGTTCTTGGATTCCTGGTTTCTCATCTTTTTGGCTAGTTCCAGCTAAGGACCATTCTCTCTTTAAGAGAATGAGTTCCTAGAACAATCAGCATAAAGGGAACTACAGTTATAGCCTACATTTTCTAATTTTTCTCATTTCTCATTGGGAAACAGTGGCCACTTTGTAGTACTTTTCACTGCACTTCATGGATTTTTATAACTTTGAGAAAGAAAATGATCACTAAAACTGTGTGGACTTTGAACTAGGAGGTCAAAGTGTGAGTTTGTTGTTCGTGGTGTTTTATAACATTAGTGTATGCAAGTTAGTTTCCACTTTCTCATTTATCTTTCCAAGTTTCCTGTTTTGTTTTGTGTTTATTTCATCACATACATAATTACTATGTAAAATGTTTTATGTTTGAAAAACTTTAAAATCCTAAGCATTAATTTTCACTAGTAAGATATGCACAAATAGTTGTTTTGATGTAATCATAAAATGCAGTCTCTTGCATCCCTGTAGTTTGAGATTCAGATGTTTATTCTATTTGTATGATGATTGATTTCAGTGTGCCTACAAAGTCCTAAAGGATTCAGAAAGAAAATATGTATACTGATGACTTAATGAAAAGCTTTAAATATGTTGTATGACATTCAATATCACTTAAATATCAGTAATTGTATTTTATTATGAATGCATGATCTTGATTGAGCCTTAACTATTATAATCTATTTCTGCTCCTCAGAAATGTATTAACCTGACCAAGATGCCTTTGGGGGATCCCCTAAGCAAATGTAATTTCAGGGTTCTGTTTCTTACTATAAGTCTTCCTTCCCTCTCTCTTCCTGTTCTCCATCATGTGATGGGGACCAGTGAGGAATCAGTGTTAATTTGGTGACATGGTGACAGCTGGTGCTTTATTTAAGCTTCTCAATTTTCTATTTCTTGGAAATGCTTTAATGTGGAAACTGCTTCAAATATTTAAACTGAATCTAAGCTTGCTTCTGTAAATTCCATAAAGACTATGAACTGATTTTAGTTCAAAAATGATATCTTTTAATTGTAAATCGTGTTTGCCACTAACCTTCCAAAAACTATGTAAAGAATTATTTTTAGCAAATCTTACAATATATTTTACTTTTTAGATACTAAAGAAAATAGTAAATACAACTTGTTAACCAAGGTAAGCTTTGGTTCTTTTTCTTTCGTGAATTAGGTTGGCAACTTTGTGTAATAAGAACTTTTTAAAATGAGCCTTACATTAAAGCTTATTCATTCGGGTCCAAAGTTCAAAACTGGAAATATTTTTGCTTCGTTTGGATTAACTTAATTTTGTAAAATAAATATTAGTAAGCTTACCAGAGATCCTTACAAACTGAAAACTGTAAAAAGCACTCCTCTTAGCAAAATCTAAAGTTTACTAGATATATCTCCATATTTTAAGAAGTTGCTATATGGAAGATAAGGCTGAAATTAAATTTATTGGTATGCTAATATTTATCAATACCTGCTTCTTTAAAATTTTTCTTTCTGCTTCTTTAATAAACATAATTCACTTTAAAATGCTTTTTTAAATGTTGGAAATAGCTACCATTTATTGAGCAGACTGTTAAGCCCAGCCTTGTGCTAAGTATTTATCATGCATGAACTCAGCATTCACAACTCATGAAGCAATGATAATTTTCATTTTATAGATGAAAAAACTCAAGCTTAGAAGGGTTATAAGGGCTTTTATATAACACAGAACTTGTAATTAACACGGCCAGGAATGCAAACCAGGGCTAGTTTCAGAGCCTTAATAGTTAACCACTCTGTATGACAACTGTCTAGTAATAAATGACCTGGGTAAAGACAAAGGGAGTTCAAGATAAATTATATTTTTGTGCAGCGATAAGGAATCTTCTTCCCTCCCTCTCCTCTCCCCCAGCCCTCTCTCTCCCTCTCTCTCTCCCTTTCTCCCTCTCTCCTTCTCTCCCCAACATCCAGCCCCCACCACCACCACCACTGCCCACACCCCACCCCCGTGGAAGGAATTTTAAAAGACATGACCACTTCTAGAAAAAGGAAAGGCACAAGGGATAAAACTATAGAAGTTTTTTTTATTCAACATTTATTGAATGCTAGATACTAGAGATAAACCCAGAGCCTGGATAGATATACATACATATACACATAGATACATACAAAGATAAATATGAAACTAAAGAATTTATTGACTACCAAGGGAAACATAACTATTCAGCTGGATATATAATATATGGTAATTTTTATTCTATTTCATATAACCTATAATATATATATACAGGAAGGAATGATGGATTCTACATTAGAAATTACAGGTGATGTTAATAAAATGAGCCCCTGAAGAAAAAGAAAGATTTTATCAATTAGAGAAAAAGGTAACTGTATTCAACACAGAGACACTTTTAAGGAGAGGAGTTCATCATGGAGATGAGACCTAAGGTTCCAGCTACTAGTTCTTCAAGCTAGACGATAAAGAGAGAGAGGAATCAACAATAGGATAAAATTTTCACAGCAGAGATGGAATAGAAACTGGAGCAGAATTACTCTGGGCACTCTGAATCCCTTCCCAGACATGCTTTCTTTTGCCCTTTGGTTCTTGAACCCTCTCCTCCTTTAACTGCTCCTTTCAATAAATTCCAGGTCCACATGCTCAACTCTAACACTCAATAACATGCCCCAGTGAATGACTGAGGCTTCACTCTACCGGTGGGGATTTTCCTCTTTATTTTAGGTAACCTAAAACTGTCAGGGTCAGACACTTATTCTTCTCCTCATCTATAAGTGAACCTCTCTTATCTTCACTGACTTCAAAATTACAAATTAGCTCAGAGGATTTTCTCTCAACTCCAGCTATCTACTCTATTAACCATCCAGGTGACACAGCACCCCTACTCCTGGATTCTAGTCTAAACCACATGAAGGTAACATCTTCAAATGACCCATAAGTTCAGGGTCCCCATTCATACAAAATTTCATCACCATTCTTCCCTTCTTTTCTTCTTACTATCTTTCATAAAAAACTGTTGAGCATCTCCTAGGCACAGTAATTTAGAGATAAAGTTGTCTTTATCCTTAAAAAGGTATTAGTCAAAGTTCTCCAGAGAAACAGAACTAATAGGATACATAGAGATATATAAGAGGAGATTTATTATCATGGGAATTGGCTCACACAATTATAGAATCTGAGATATGCCATGTGCAAGCTTGAGAACCAGGAAAGATGGCAGTACAGTTCTGTCCACATCCAAAGGCCTAAGAACCAGGAGAGCCATGGGGTAGCTCCCAGTCCAAGGCCAAAGGCCTAAGAACTGGGGAGGGACACTGGTGTAAGTCCCAAAATCTGAATCTAAAGGCCCTGGAACCAGGAGCTCCAATGTCCAAAAGCAGGAGAATATAGATGTCCCAGCTCAAGAACAGAGAGAGAGAATTCATCCTTCCTCCACCTTTTTGTTCTATTTGGACCTTAAATGAACTGGATGATGCCTGCCCATTGGTGAGGGAAATCTTCCTTGTTTTCATTCTTTTACTTCCAATAGACATATGTCACTGAATTTGAAGTGGGTTTCTTATAATCACTATATGGCTGGGTCACATTTTTTGATCTACTTTTTACTGGTATATTTAGATCAATTACATTTAAGGTAATTATTGATATGTTGACATTTAAGGTTGTCATTTATTATTTGTTTTCTATTTGTTTCCTCCAGTCTCATTTCTCTGGTTCTCTCTTCTTACCTTCCTGCACAATTCTGAACATATTTTAGGATTCCATTTGGATTTATTCATAGTGCTTTTAAGTGTATCTCTTTGTATATTTTTGGTAGTGCTTGTTCTGAGTATTACTATATCTACTTATCTATATATCTATCAATCTACAAATTATACAGTCTAATATAAAGCATTTTACCACTTTTAGTGAAGTATGGAAACCTCACTCTCATTTGTCTCTTTGTCTTCCCTATTTGAAAATATTATTGTCTTGGGAATCAGAAAGCACTACAATTTTTGCTCTAGTCATCAAATATGGTTTTAAAACTCATAAGGAAAAGAACAGTCCCTTGTATGAGTCCATATTTCTGCTCTTTACATTACTTCTTCTTTCTTCCTGATGCTCCATCATTCCTTCTGTTATCAATTATTTTCTGTTTGAAGAATTTTGCTTAGCCAATCTTTAAAAGTAAGAGAGTTTATTTCTCTTTAATATTTTTATATTTAATATATATTTATTGCAAGTTGAAATGATAGTGTTTTGATATATTGGGTTAAACAGTATACATTACTAAATTTTTAGAAAGACTATGTCTGCTAGTAACAAATTCTTCTAGCTTTTCTTCCTCTGAGAATGTTTTTATTTCTCTTTCATTCCTGAAGGGTAAATTCATAGGATATAGAATTTGTGGTTGACAGTTTTTTGCCTGAAGAATATTGTGCCATTTCTGGCTTCCATAACCTCACATAAGAAATCCATTGTCATTTGCATTGGTATTCATTCCACTGTAGGTAAAATGTCATCTCCTTACAGCTGCTTTCAATAATTTTTAATTTTTAGTTTTCAAATTTTTTAATCAGGTGCAGCTTTGGCATGGATTTCTTTGTGTTTATCCTGTTTGGTATCTACTCAGCTTCTTGGAACTGTAGATTTGTGTCTTTAACCAAATTTATGACATCTTCAGCCAATACTTCTTCAAACAATTTTTCAGCCTCGCTTTTTTCTCCTTTCCTTCTGAGATAGTAATGACATGATGGATGACTCTTTTGTTATCGTCTCACAGGTACCTGAGGCTCTGTTCTTTTTTTTTTTTTTTTTTTTTTACAATCTTTTTTTTGTCTGTTGTTCAGATTGGGTGAATTGTATTGTTCTCTGCTTAGGTTCACTGATTTTCTCCTTCATCATCTTCACTCTATTGTTGAACCCATCTATTTTTTTTTTTTTTTTTTTTGCGGTACACAGGCCCCTCACTGCTGTGGCCTCTCCTGCCGCATAGCACGGGCTCCGGAGGCACAGGCTCAGTGGCCACGGCTCACGGGCCCAGCCGCTCCGCGGCACGCGGGATCCTCCCGGACCGGGGCACGAACCTGCGTCCCTTGCACCGGCAGGCGGACTCCCAACCACTGTGCCACCAAGGAAGCCCGAACCCATCTATTGAGGTTTTTATTTCTGTTATTGTATTTTTCAGTTCTATAATTCCAATGATTTTTTTCTTATAGAATCTATTTATTTGCAGTGATTTTCTGGCTTTTAATTTGTTTCAAGAGAACTTGCAATTCATTGTTGAAGCATTGTTATAGTGGATGTTTTTAAAATATTTCTCAGATAATTCCAGTATCTGACCCATCTCAGGATTAGTGTCAACTAATTGTCTTTTGTCCTTCAACTTGTGATTTTTCTTAGTTCTTGGTATGTTGGCTGTTCTTTTAAAATCATACTCTGGATATTTTGTCTATATTAGGAGATACTGGACCCTACTTAAATCTTTTATTTTAGCAGTTGATCACACTGTTTAGGTTTAGCATATAGGTCTTGGTCTATTTTTGCAGGCTGTGGTTCTCATAGTAGTTTAATTTTCAGAGCCTTGGAGGTGTTATTTTGGTTTTCCTTGTTTATCTGATGTGGCTTGGGCTGCCACTGGTCCCTGCTGGACTGAAAGAGGTTTCCATAGGCCAAGCAACCTGGCTTTTCTCAGAGGGAGGTCAGGGAATGAGGAAGGATCCCTCTACTAACAGCTCATGAGGACAGGGAGACTTTCTGGACCTGGCTACTTGTGCCTTCATCCTCCTTGCTGGCTCCTCCCATCCATTCAGGTGTCTCTGGGCAGAGAAGGAAAGTCTCTGCATATCCCAG
This sequence comes from Physeter macrocephalus, assembly GCF_002837175.3. Classification (NCBI taxonomy): domain Eukaryota; kingdom Metazoa; phylum Chordata; class Mammalia; order Artiodactyla; family Physeteridae; genus Physeter; species Physeter macrocephalus. The sequence continues at coordinate 72,225,532 of NC_041215.1, read as the reverse complement.
ATTACTGGGTTTAATTTCCACTCTTTATGGCTGCAACTTCTGTAACTGACACTTTGTTATAGCTACATCTAGTCTCTAGGGAACTTCTTGTAAACATGCCTCCTGCACCCTGATCCCCAGCCCCCACCCCGCCTTCAGGCCTAGAAGCAAAATCCCTTGACTTCCCTTTAAACTTTGCCCATACATTTTATGAGCTCAACTCTCCACAAATTATCCCTGATCCATACACCAGCTAAACTTTTGGCCTTTTATAGTTCTTGAAACTGAAAGAACTCAAATTCTACCTCCTGTAATAATTGATCTCAAAGTAAGCTTAAATCTTATTCTCTCTCTTTTTAAAAATTTTTTAAATTTAACTTTATTTTTTTGAAAAAGTAAAGGAAGGAAAAATGGAAGGAAGAAAAGAAGGAAAGGAGGGAGGGAGGGAGAGAGTAAGGAAAGAAGGAAGGAAGAGTACATCCTATGATACTTGTATTTTGCTGAGTGTTAACAAGCTTGGAACCACAGCTGAATTGATTGCTCAGAACAGTAGAGAAACTATATGGCTCTGAGAACATGGGAGGTAGGAGAGGAAACTTGGATATACAAGAGCTGGTCAAGCAACGTTTGGGAAGAAGTGACCTGTGTGGTGAGACTTGTAGAGTGAATTGTTTAGATCTTTTCACCTCCCTGGTGGCCCCGCTTTGAAAGAAGCACTCCTGTTTTCAGTCTGGGAGAATCTTTTTTTCTAGTCTGAAGAAAGAAAATTCACCTTTCCCCTGTGCTTTTTCAAGATGTTTTGTTTCTATCTGAAACTTACCTAAAACCTGTAAGTTTTCCTAAAGATCCAGGCTTTTCAAAAGCAAAGTCCAGAGTACTTAGAAGCTATTTGTCTTTTCTGCCTTGACATATAATTGGCTGGGTTTAGAAAGAACAAATCAGTTCTCTTCCTAAATGTGTGGAAATTGAGGGAGGGCAGAAGCAAAGGTTAAAAGGGTGAAAAAAAATGTGAACTGATATCAAATAATATCTGAAAATATGCAAAATAATGTATTCCATCCCCACACTGACTTTCACTTTTTGCTTAGGATTCTCTCCAATAATCCTAAACAAGTGAATTGGAAAGAAACTATCATAAACTCATAAAATAGTGCTTTTTGATCATTGGGTACATCATACTGTTTCAGTACATGAAAGAGCTATCTTTATTTTTTTGCTGAATAATTCTTTTTGTGTTAAAATTCTTATAGCATAGACTGTCTCATATATGCCAAAAAACCAGTCTGTTCTTATTTCCAAGTAGTATATTTAGGTACAAAAACCAAGTAAAATACAGACTCTCTGACCTCAAGAAGTTGACATCTAGGTGGGGCAACAGACCATTAATAAAATGAAAAATAATTAAAGGTTGTATATGCTGCAACTCAGATTACTAATGGAAGTAAATGTACCACAGCTACTAAATTGATTATCACCATAGGACTTGATCTGGCCTTTGATCACACACTAGCAGTATGAACACAATTGGAAAAACAGTATTTTCACAAGTTTCAGCCCAATTCTTCTTCCTCTCTTGCTTCAACTCCCAGTTACTTGAAGTTCTTCTGCTCAGAAAATCACATCTTTGCTGCCACAACCCAGCCTGAGCACTTGAAAATCCATCACCAAAAATACTGTCTTAATTCTCTCCAAGATTCCAGTCTATCCAGCAGAAACAGAGATAGCAGCCTCCTTTCCAAATGGGCACCATACTCTCATCCTGATGAGAAAACTACAGAAAATTCAAGGCACGACAGTGAAAACTGTTCCATAAGTTCCTTTTAATAAGTGTAAGATTTAGATAAAGGCTAATTTTCTAACTAGGTTTCATCGTTAAGCAGACTCTTAGTATGTTACAAAGACTCTTTTTCTTTTTTCTTAACATCTTTATTGGAGTATAATTGCTTTACAATGGTGTGTTAGTTTCTGCTTTACAACGAAGTGAATCAGTTATACATATACATATGTTCCCATATCTCTTCCCTCTTGCATCTCCCTCCCTTCCACCCCTCTAGGTGGTCACAAACCACCAAGCTGATCTCCCGGTGCTATGCTCTGCTTCCCACTAGCTATCTTTTTTTTTTTTTTAACATCTTTATTGGAGTATAAGTGTTTTATAATGGTGTGTTACTTTCTGCTTTACAACAAAGTGAATCAGTTATACATATACATATATCCCCATTATCTCTTGCCTCTTGCGTCACCCTCCCTCCCACCCTCCCTATCCCACCCCTGCAGGTGGTCACAAAGCACAGAGGTGATCTTCCTGTGCTATGCGGCGGCTTCCCACTAGCTATCTAATTTACATTTGGTAGTGTATATATGTCCATGCCACTCTCTCACTTCATCACAGTTTACCCTTCCCCCTCCCCATATCCTCAAGTCCTAGCTATCTTTGTTCCCCCAAACTTGTTCTCCCATCCTTACGTGGTAATAGCATTCCTGATTCTTAGCTAGATAATATGGCCTTCTGGAATAAATACTATACTTTATAACCTTTTTTTTTTTTCAATTAAGGCTGTCCATGTAACTAAATTCTATCCTTTTTAACTTTCTTTCCACTGACCAGAACATGGATGAAGAGGCAGGGCCTCTGTTATGAAACAAGGGAGGCCAACAATCAATGACTGCTAAGCACTAAGTTAGAAGGGTCTGGTTCAGATAATCATACTTTATGATTAAAGTATAATCATATTTTATGATTAAAGTAGGGAACAGTCAGATCACATTGTGTCTCCTTTACCTAAGCTATGAATAAAAATATGAACCCTGAGGGATGACCCAAACCTCTTTCCAAAATTTCCGGGCAAAGGTCCAAATCTTAAAAAAAAAAAAAAAAATCACACCATTATAGCAGAATCATATTCTCTAGAGCTTAAAACTGAAAAATTGTTATACAGTAGTGCAGTAGAGAACATAGCACTCTAATATAATATCCCATTATAATTGGCTCTTTGTTAGCCATATGGGTATTACGGGCAGTAGTTTCCAACCCTACACTGACTTTTACTTTTTGCTTAGGATTCTTTCCAATAATCCTAAACAAGTGAATTGGAAGGAAACTATCATAAACTCATAAAATAGTGCTTTTCGATCATTGGGTACATCATACTGTTTCAGTACATGAAAGAGCTATCTTTTTTTTTGCTGAATAATTATTTCTTTTGAATTGTTCTATCAACCATGCTTGACAGTTATGGTGAAGGAAAGTATTTGTTCTCTCAACTGAGCGAAGCTTTTAGATCAAGGAGAAGCACTGACATATTTAGGAAAAGCAAGACTCTGCAGTAGTAGCATCAGTTTGATTAAAGGAGATGTGTTGATTTATTTTCTTTTACATCCCAAAGAGTGACTAAGAATCATCTCTAAGATGTCTGTTTTTCTCCTGAACCTTAAATTATTAAATGTATTTCCCTGTCCTCACCTTGCTTTCTGCAGAAGAAAGCACTGAATCCTTCCAGTGCACACAAAGATTCTACTGCAGTGCAATCCAAGAAAAACCAGCCAAGGTCTGCTGAGGATCTCTGCTGCTGCAGCATTTGATACACACAGGAAAAGTCTCATGAATAATGCACAGTTATAAACAGGTAGCCATATCAAGATCTCTTCACTTAATGCTATTCCCAAACACACTCCAAGGAAAGTAACTGGATACCTTCATTAACGATTGATCTGTACAGGAAGAAAGTATGATTAAAAGCTTTCAAGACATCGATTCCATGTGCATTAGCTTACAATGACCTGAATTGTTTTCTACTGAAAACCCATGCAAATTGTAGCAATAATCAGAATTGTAGTGCTAAACAGAAATATAAAATATTTTAAAACCACAAGTATGAAAATCCAGAACAGTTCATCCACTGCAGAATATGTAAGAAGCAAAAGCAGCTTGTCATGAGGTCACCTTATAACTGGGTAAGTGCTTGTGAGGCAGCATGAAGTGCTGATGTGCTACCAATGGAACAGCTTGTAGGATATGAATCCACTCTAGTCCATTTTCTTAACACCAATGACAAGAAATGTCAGGAGGCTCTAAACACCTTCCTGGAACAGCCATCATTAATCTCTAATATGATCACATTACCTTTTTATTATTTTAGATGAAAAAAATAGTGGGCACTTTTTTTTTCTCCCAATCAGAGACTATGTGTTAAACCTACAATGTAACAGCCTTTGTGCATTCACCTCAATTTGCCAGAATTATCAACACAATTGGCTGAAGTTGATTGCTGCTCTTGGTGGAGGGAGGGAGGATGGCCCCCATGGCCAAGTCATACACTACAAATATAAGCCTCTCTACTCTTTTACACAAATCTTCTTTAACAAGAAGATGGAAATGTGTTATACTATCCTAACTAGACTATAAATTATTATTATTATAGTAAGCATTTATAGGTATTTGTAAGACAGCACTCAAATAATTTCTGTATGTTTTGTTTTGCTTTATATTGTTTTATCTCAGTGGCTCTTATGTTATCAGTTGAGTCCTATATAAGGTTAACTGTATACGATTAACTTTTTCTCTTTGAAATTGTAAAGTAGAGTAATTCATCTAGGCGGTCCAGAGATTCTATGTTGCTGACTGTGGTAGGAAGTTTTGTTTTTATCATTACTCTGTTATGGTTATGTTCTCCATATCTTAGTTACTTTAAGATATCTGTGTTGATTTAATGCATGAAAATTAAATATGCTAATGTGGGAGAGAAATCTAATTCTAAGTTGTCATTAATATGAGGTGCAATCACTGGGGAAGAGGGCTTTATTAAAGGTTACTTAAAATTAAAGTCAGGATCTTCTGCCTACGTTTACAAAAGATTGATGTGGGAATTGCCATCTCACTGTAAGTAACTAGAAAACTTGACAAAATGTATGAAACAAATATTTTTAGACATTGAACAACAGTCAGCACAAGATTATGAAATCTGACAGAATGGGTCCTGAGAAAACTAAGTTTCAGGATCTCTGCCTTTTATCAAAGGCTGCTCCAGACCTGACTTAAATACACTTTAACACAAGCCTCAAAAAGGCTAAACAAATCTGAAAGGAATTTAAGTGCATGCCATACTTAAGGAATACAGTAAAATGCAGCACTCAGTACTATAAAATTCACAATGTCCAGTAACCAATCAAAACTTTCAGGAAATGGAATAAGCAGGAAAATGTGGCTCTGAAGCAGAAGTAAAAAGAAACAGATTCAGTTATGATATTAATTATGAAATAAGCAGAACAGGATATTAAAATAGCTATTCTGAATATTATAAACATGGACAAGGTTATAAAGGAACACATGAAGTAATAAGGAGAGAAATTAAAATTATAAACAATTATCCTAATAGAAGTCCTAGGGATGAACAAAAATCATCTGGAATGAAAAATAAACCAGATGGGTTTAATTGCAGATTAGAAACTGCAGTAGAAAAGATCAGTGAACTTGAAAATGTGGCATAAAAACTATGCAAATTTAGAGAGAAAAAAAATTACAGAGTCTCAGTAACCTATGGGCCAATATCTAACAATCTTATATATGTGTAATCTTGCCAAAACAAAGATAAATACCTTTTAACACAAACAAAAGATAAGAAAATTTATCACCAGTGTTGCTGCACTACAAGGTCAAAGGAAGTTCTTCAGGTGGAAAGCAAATGATATCAGATTGAAATGTGGATTTAAACAATGGAATGAAAAGCACTAGAAATTGTAAACGTGAATAAATATGAAAGACATATTTTCTCATCTTTAATATTTTTAAGTTGACTGTATAAAGCAAGATAATAATGTATGTTTTTTATAATTTGTTTGTAAATATGTATAAAAAATGCCTAACAACATGGCAAAAAGGACAAGATTGAAGAAATAGAAGTATTTTGGAATAGGTGTTATACTGTATACATGAAGTGGTATATTATTTGAAGTTAGACTGTGATAAGTTAAAGAAGCACATTCTAAAAAGAAAAAATCAAAAGAGAAGGATGAAGTAAATCTGCCTCTATTTGGAGACAAAAACATTGTGTACATTAAAAAATCCCATGGATTTTTTAAAAAATAATTTTTAGAAAGCTATTACACCAAGTAGAATTTAGAAAGATGCACAATATCAATAAACAAAATCAAACAGGGTTTCTCTGTAATATTAATTAATTTTTTGCATATTGCTTTTAAGTAAACAATACCATATGCAAAAGAATGAAAATCTGAAGCACTTAGGGATAAATTTAATAAAATATATGCAAGACCTATTTCTGAGAGAAGTTAACATTATAAATTAATTAAAATTTTTATATAATTTTAATAAATCACAGGATATCTCACTTTATTAGAGCAAATACAAGTCTTACTTTTAATTCTGATTATGACTTTCTCTTATTCAGTCTGTAGATATATACTATACTTAAGAGAGAGATATGCTAGAGACAGTTGATTCTTGAGGGTAACTTTTACCAACCAAACTAGCCACAGACAAATTGTAAGAAAAAATGTTTCAACTAATTCATAATGAACTCTTTAGTGCTTACAGTAATGTAGCATTTGTGAAAGCCATTTTATGCATTATGTTATAAATTCCACTCCTTCCCTCAAAGGTGATGAATAACAATAGCTAATAATAGTGGCAATCATTTATTGAATGCCAACGATAAGTCAAGTACCATGCTAAGCATTTTATATGTATTACCTTCTTACAAAGATCCATTGAATGGGAATTATTATTGTCCCCATTTTACAGATGACTCTTAAGCTAGTAAATATATGGTAGAGATAAGATTCAAATCTATGTAATCAGACTCTACTACACTTTAGCACTTCTAAGTAAAAACAGTGAAATATCTATTTGATTTTCTTAAATCAGGAAAAACTTATATTTGTATAGATATTCATTTGTAGCCCATCTTGTTCTAGAATGCAGTTAAGGTAACTTTCAAGATTACTTATTTGGTAGATTATATTTATGGTCCCAATTTTTCACTCTTCCCTATATCTGTGCCATTTTCTATGTGGTGTTACAGTTTATCTCACTAAAGAGTGAGATAAGTTCATTTTTCCACCCTTGAATCTGAGCTTGGCCAGGTGACTTGCTTTGGCCTCTGCACACCATTTCTGAGCATAGGCTTCAAGAGATCTTACACGTTTCCACTTACTGTCTTGTGCCTGAAAACATGGAAACATGGCTCAGCAAGCCTGCTGGTTGATGAGAAATCTATCCCGTAGAATTGAGCTGTCCAAAGCATCCCAGCTGAGGCCGTCTAGATCAGTCTAATTTAGTTACATCCAGCCAACCTCCAGATGTGCGAGTAAGCCCAGCCCAGATCTTCAGGACCACCAATTCTATCCCCAGTAAACTATTGACTGTGGCAATAAATGCCAATTATTGTATGCCAGTGAATTTTTTGTGACTTCGGGTTATGCATTATTGTCATGGCCATAAATAACTGACAGAATACAAGTTGCAGTGAGCTGAGACTGAGTGCTCACTCTATTCTAGATGCTAGAGCTACAGTGGTAATCAAAACAGACAAGATCCTTGCTCTTTTCAGAGATTACATTCTATAGACGGACACAGATTTTTTTTTTTAATGTGTACAAGATACTTTCAGAGAGTGAAAACTACATGAAGAAAATCAAGCCAGATGATGTAATAAAGACTGATTGGGAAACAGAAGATGTGAGGCATGAAGTATGCGGTCAGGGAAGGGAACATTTTGTTGTGGTATCACCACTGATTTCAGAAAGGGATATTTGGGCTGGTACTTGACTAACAAGAAGGAGTTAGCCATGCTAAGATCTGAAGGCAAATCATTCTAAGCAGAGGAAATACCAGTGCTAAGTAAAACTCCAGGCTGGTGTTGTGAGTTGAATTTTGTCCTGCAGAAAGATACGTTCTGACTCCTAATCCCCAGTACCTGTGAATGTGACCGTACATAGAAAAAGGGTCTTTGCAGATGCCATAAATTTGAGATGAGATCATAATGGATTAGGGTGGGCTCTAATCCAATGACTGGTGGCCTTATAAAGAAGAGGGAAATTTGGAAATTTGGACAGAGACACAGACACACACAAGGAAAATGCCATGTGAAAACAGAGACCAATTGAAGCATTTAGAGACCCACTCCCCCCAAAAAAACAATAAACGCCAGGAACTGTCAACAACCACCAGAAACCAAGAGAAAGGCATGGAACAACTAGTTTCTTCCTCAAGAGCCTCCAGAAGGAATAAACCCTGCCCACACCTCGATTTTAGACTTCTGGTCTCCAGAACTGTGAGAGAACAAATTTCTGTTATTTTAAGGCAATCAGTTTGCTGTACTTTATCACGGCAGCCCTAGGAAAGGAATATAGCTCAGAATAATTTTGGTGGATTATAAGACCTGAAAGAAGACTCATGAGCTACAATGTGGTGAGTTGGGGGCCGGGGAAGTGTGGAAGTTGAATTGGAAGAGACCCAGGGGCCCCAACATTTAGGGAAATAAGCTATGGTTTAGTTTTAAAAGTAAGGAAAGAAGGAAATGAAACTAAAAGAAAAGAAGGGAAGGAAAGATATAATGAAACCAGGAATAAATTTAAGTAGTCAAATATCCATTTCATGGATGCCCTTGTAGTTGTTAGAAGTGGACCATGAATATTGCCCTAAATTTTCTATTGTCCTGTGCAGAGAGAAACTCATGAGTCAAAGTGCTCATAAGATAACAGCCATCTAGCTGCCTATCACAGACAAGATAAAGTCTAAGTTCCTTGGCATGTCATATAACTCCATGATTTATTTCTGCTTATCTTTTCAACTTCATTTTCATTCACTCCCTCAATTGTAATCACTCTTATTGTAGTGATTCACTACAATCACTTCATCCAAGAGATTGTAATAATTTCAATGCACGATTTTATTTTTGTTTTCAGTGTTTGCACATGCTATTTGATGAAATATTTACCACCTTCAGCCCCATATTCATTTGTCAATTTCTTCTTCTTCTTCTTTGTTATTCCATTCATTCACTTAATAATTGAGCTTCTTCTCTGTACCAGGCATCCTTTAACATTAAGGTGTAATAATAAATAGAGTACATATATCCCCTTTTTTTCACAGAGCTTTGATTTAGCAGGCTAGGCTGAAAAATAATTGGACAATTAATTACAATTGTGTCAAATGTACTGAAAGGAAAGTTCAAAGCATAATGCAGGGAGAACCTGAGCCAGTCTTGGAAGTTGAGAATTGGCTTCAAACTGAGAAATAATGGATGAAAAAAATTATCTGTACAAAGAATGGGGGTGACTTTCCAATCAGAGAAAGCTGCATGGTCAAAGGCCCTTGAAATGAAAAGGAGTATTTCACGTTCCAACAATCTGAAAGAAACTGCTTCTCCTTTCTATCTCTCCTTCTTTCTCTGTTTCTGTTTCTCTGTCCCTCCCCACCCCTATTTCTTCCTCCCTCCCTCCCCTCCTGCCTCCCTCTTTTTCTCCCTTTTTCTTCTCTCTACCCATTTGGTTGTCGATTTTTGTTTCCACTCAGAAGAGGTGGTATAGCATCATTTATTATTTATGAAGAAAGTTATTTAAGATATGCCTCCAGTATCCTTATCTGTTAAATAGGAAAAATAAAAATCCTTAACCCTTGGATTGTAAGGAGGATTTAGTGCGATTGTGTGCCAGTGCCTCAAAAAACTTAGCTATTATTCTATTTATTCATCTATTTTTCATTGAGCATTAACTATTTGTTTCATGTGACAAGCCTAGTGTTAAGGTCTTTATATAGACATGGTCGTAAGAAATCTTCACTCATACAAGACAGGTGTTACTATTTACATAATGAGAGAACTAGGGCATAGAGTGTTTAAATAACTTTCTCATAATAACACAATTGACAAGCTTCACCTGCCCCTAAAGCCTAGGCTTTTAAACACTACAGTATGCTTCATCCTTTCATGAGTTTCATGAGTTAAACACAACAGTATCGCCCTTTTTTTAAAAAAAGAAAATATGTTCTTTAATACTGACACTGTTTAGCTTTGTTTAGACATAGAAATTTTGAACTCAAATGTAGGATAGAAACAAGATAAGATAGCATGAGTCTTCCTCTCATAACTAGTAACTGCAAAGTTAAATCACTGGAATAAAAGAATAGAAAGCAAAGAGATTGTTAGAAGAATGTAAAAGGAAATAAGTCAATCAAAATGTAGTCATTATGTTTTTAATTCCTGAGAACTATAATGCCCTTGCCAACCCAGCTTAATGATACAGATCATTTTCCAAATATGTATAATATGGGAGGCTTCCAAAAAACTATAGGGTAGATCATTAAAAGCTACAATTAGCCAGTGGACATCATTTCAGCCTTCTGTCGCCATCTTCTTCCTTCCCCAATTCCCATGAGGCTGAGGCTTATGATAACATCCCTCAGTGTGGGTCAGTGGGCTAAGAGATCTGGAAAAGTGTCAACTGGGTCTCAGTTTACAGTTCTCTGATGGTCTGGTTCAGATATATATTTTGGGGGTGTCCATAAATCACAAGCACATATGGATGGCTGAATTTTCAGACAGTATCCCCTTTCTTTCAACAATGCTATTGAAGCACAGAACGTAATACATTCTCTGATAAGAACCTGAAGTGAAAATTATCTGTACTTATTAAGTCCAGATCTTTTGTGCATCATTTGTGTTGGGGTACACTCCATGTTTTTAATCACACTACAAAGGCTATGGTAAGGACTAATATAAATAGCAATAGACTCTCCAGACAAGAGGTTGTCACTGTTGGCCAATGATTGGTACCAATTCATGAGGAGTTTTCACCTGTCCTCAACTTCCGACTTCTCTATAATGGGGATCAGTACTTCCAGTCTACACTCTCATCATAAACAGACGTCTATCTGGCTTGGAGGGATCTGCTGTCTCCATAGCTCTTATGGCTCTAACAATTAGCCAATTCACTCCCTGGCCTCCAACGCTTTTATTCTCAGACTTCCAAGGAAAAGTCAGAAATATTGGCAGATAGTAGAGACTGGAAAATATTTTCTTCAGACTCTCACCGTTTCCCCAGAACAATATAACAGGGCAATTGACTCCACTTTCCTCAACATTGCTATGCAATACCGACACTTGAGACAGAGGAATCAGACATAAAGAGTTGTATGGAAGTTCGTTGGGAAGTCATCTCAGGAATTATAGCTGAGCAGAAACAAAGGAAGAAGGGTTGGACAAAAGAAATTGAACTGCAGTTCAGTTGCTACAGCAGCCTCAGTCAACTTAGGGGAAGTACTAACCTATATCCAGGCAAAGGGTCTTGGTACCCTTCCATTAGCCAGTCATTGGAGGTGGGCTGCCTCTGGGGAGGGCCACAACTTGAGTTAGGCTTCTCGCTTCATTCAAGGATAACTCCCATATAGGATCACAGCTATAAGCCATCAGGAGCCATACACCCTCTCATTTCGGGAATGAGTTCATTTTTCCTGAAGGGGAATGGGAAACATGCCAAAGCATCCAATACATGTTACTGTGATACACTGGAGCCAGGGTATACCAGATATTTGTTCTCTTCTCTGCATTTGCTACCAAATGTGGATCCCTAAAGTGACAAGCATAAGTCAAGAAAATAATTACGAGCCATGTGATATTGCCCAATAAAATTAAATTGTAACTTTCCAATTTAGAAAATTATATACATACACACACACACATATATATATAAACACAAAAGAGTTTTTTCCTGTCAAGAACATAACTTTATTCTGAGATTATGTTCTGTGTACTCCTTTGGTGTTAAAATACAGGTTTTAAATATCATATTTGGAATTTTAAAAAATGACACTGAGTCCACACATCCAGATTTCTTCCAAAACACTTCCACTTGGATGTTCCCCAGCATCTCAAGCTCAATGTGTATAAATCCTTACTCATCAGCTTCCCATATTAGTCTATTTCTCTTATAATATTAACTCTTTTGGAAGCAGTGGAGGTTTGTTAATAAAATTGTCATTTGTGGTCACCCAAGTCAAAAACTTTTCATCTATCCTAAATACCGCTATCCATTCTCCTACCTGAATTCAATAAATACATTTTTAAAAAAATCTACTTAAAGAAAAAAACAAAACAAAACCCTATCAGTTCTGAGTATACTGCTCCATTTTTACTTCATTCATTTCTTTAGGTCTTTATTTTTTCTCTCCTGTATTATTGTTCAAGCTACCCTTCCCCGTGTTGCCAGAGTAATGTGTATTTTTATTTTTCAATAGAAATGATGCTGGTGAAAAGCAAATATGATGGTGGTAATTCATATTTTCAAAACATTTAAAATGTCACCCTTCTGGATTAAGTCCAGACAATTTATCTCTGTATATTCAAGACCTTTTGTGACCACATGCCTCCTTCTCTCTTGGCTTATGTTCTCTCATTTTCCCAAGTGCTTCCTAAACTTCATTCAAACTGAGACTGAAGTCATCTACAGTTGCACAGGGATATTCCCTCTTCCTGGAAGGTCTTTATTCTCAACCCCATCCACCTGACTAATTCATGAACAGCCTCCCAGGTCCAGCTGAAGCATCACTTTGTTGGGAAGCATTTGCTGGCACCCAAACAAACAATTACAATAAAATGTGATAAATGTTTTGATAAGGGAAGTTCAGTGTGTAATGGAAGTAGGGAGGAGGGGAATTTAACCCATACTTAGTTGGCAAGCAGGGCTTAGAGAATGTGACTTCTAAGATCTGCAGAATGATAGGAGCGAGTTAAGCACAGGTGCTGGGGCAGGGTGCTCCATCAGAGGGAAGCACAAGAGCAAAAGCCTTCCTGCTAGAGGTAAAGCCTAAGTTAAGGAATTTGACCTCCATCCTGAAGGCCACTCATTAAATAGGGAGTGTAGAGAATTGGTTAGAATTTGTGATGCTGAAGCTGACAAAGCAATGTGGACACTTTTTATAACCCGGATGAATGTTCATGACACTCAAGTTAAGAGACTGGGAATAGTAATTGAAGTAAATAAATTTTAGAGGATTTGGCATAAATTTTCCTCAGAAAAAGAAATGAAGGAAGGAAGGAAAAGAAAGAAAAAGAAAGGAAAGGAAGGAAGGAAAAATGTTTGCTCTATGCTTCTTTCCTTTCTCCTTTGCTTAGTTAGAACAAACAGTTCCTACTTTCCAAGAGGCCACCAAATCTCCAATATTTTCCATTGACCGCTTCTTTTGTCAGCATGTATTAGAATTTCTTTGATTATTTCTTTGTGAACAAAAGGCATTTAAAGCCAACCCAGAAGCAAAGATACGACATTCTGGAATAGTACTCTTGTTATTAATGTTTTCGCATTTCATTGAAAAAAGCAAAGATCATTGCCGGATGCCTCCCACCATCTGCTTTTACTTAGCATTACCTTTCTCTTTCTTTTCTCCTTTCCTTCAAGAGCATATATTAGTGAAAGTAGGAAAAATGAGAGGAGATATTAGGAGTAGTATTCAGTTTGAGATCTATCTAGAAGTCTATTAGGGATTATTCAAAGCATTGCCACACTTGGGAGTAATCCAGTTTAAGATAGGTTCAGGCCTTAGAAGAAAACCAAGGCCCTGGAATTAAACAGACTTTCCTGAAGAGCTGTAGGCACATGTCCTCTGAAGAGTATGTGTCCCCCACTGATACTATAACCTTTCCTTCTTCTCTCACCACTACACAAGCAGTGCTAAGAGGTCTTTCCCTGCTCTACTCCTTGGCTTCCTGTCCAGCCAGTGATTTTACCTGGTAACTCTAACCACTATACCTTGAATTTCCTCCAACCTATTTTATTATGATGAAAGAAGTAAAAATAGGTTGTTCATAAATTCAAATAAATTTTATTTGAGGTATTATATTTTTAAATTAAATTATGCTTCATAAAAATTTTAATTACATTTAAATTTTCAGAAAGAAAAATTTCTTAAATATCCTAATTTCTATACCTATTTCTACTATCCCTCTGTTTTAAGTATACAATAGAATATTACTCAGCCATTAAAAGAAACGAAATTGAGTTATTTGTAGTGAGGTGGATGGATCTAGAGTCTGTCATACAGAGTGAAGTAAGTCAGAAAGAGAAAAACAAATACCATATGCTAACACATATATATGGAATCTAAAAGAAAAAAAAAGGTTCTGAAAAACCTAAGGGCAGGACAGGAATAAAAATGCAGATGTAGAGAATGGAGTTGAGGACATGGGGAGGGGTGAGGGCAATCTGGGACGAAGTGAGAGAGTGGCATGGACATATATACACTACCAAATGTAAAATGGATAGCTAGTGGGAAGCAGCTGCATAGCACAGGGAGATCAGCTCAGTGCTTTGTGACCACCTAGAGGGGTGGGATAGGGAGGGTGGGAGGGAGATGCAAGAGGGAGGAGATATGGGGATATATGTATATGTATAGCTGATCCACTTTGTTATAAAGCAGGAACTAACACACCATTGTAAAGCAACTATATTCCAATAAAGATGTTTTTTAAAAAAAGGTAATCTCTTCAACAAACAATGCTGGAATAACTGATCATTCACAGGCAAAAAAATGAATCTAGACACAGACCTTACACCCTTCACAAAAATTAACTCAATGTTGATTACAGACTTAAATGTAAAATGCAAAATTATAAAACTTTTAGAAGATAACATAGGAGAAAACCCAGATGGCCTTGGATATGGTGATGCCTTTTTGGATACAACATCAAAGACACAGTCCATGAAAAAAAAGAATTGATAAGCTGGACTTCATTAAAAGTAAAAACTTCTACTCTGCCAAAGATAATATCAAGAGAATTAGAAGATAAGTACAGAGTGGGAGAAAATATTTGCAAAAGACATATCTGATAAAGGACTGTTATCCAAAATATACAAAGAACTTTTAAAATGCAGCAGTTAGAAAACAAACAACCCTATTTAAAAAGGAGCCAAAGACCTTAACAGCTACTTCACTGAAGAAGATATACAGACGTCTAATAAGAATATGAAAAGATGCTCTCCATAATATGGCACCAGGAAAATGCAAATTAAAATAACAATGAGATATCACTACACACATATTAAGGCCAAAATCTGTAATACTGACCACACCAAATGCTATTGAGGATGTGGAACAACAGGAACTCTCATTCATTGCTGGTGGAAATGTAAAATGGTACAGCTACTTTGGAAGACAGTTTGGCAGTTTCTTACAAAACAACACTTACTCTTAGCATATGATTGAGCAATTGCCCTCCTTGATATTTACCCAAAAGAGCTGAAAATTTATGTTCACACAAAAACCTGCACACAGACATTATAGCAGCTTTACTAATAATTGCCAAAACTCGGAAGCAACCAAGATATCTTTCAGCAGATGAATAGATAAATAAACCAAGGTACATCCACACAATGGAATATTACTCAGTGCTGAAAAGAAATGAGCTATCAAGCCATGAAAAGACAGGGAGAAAATTTAAATTCATATCATTAAGTGAAAGAACCAATCTGAAAAGGTACATAATACTGTATGATTCAAACTATACAACATTCTGGAAAAGGCAAAACTATGGAGACAATAAAAAGATCAATGGTTGCCAAGGGCGGAGGGTGAGAGGGAAGAGATGAAGAAGCAGAGCATAGAAAAATTTTAGGGCAGTGAAAATACTCTGTAAGATATTTTAATGATGGACATATGTAATTATACAATTGTCCAATATCCCATAGAATGTACAACACCAAGAGTGAACTCTAAGGTAAACTATGGACTTTGAGCGATTATGATGCATTAATGTAGGTTCATCCTTGGTGAAAAATAAACCATTCAGGTGAGTGATGTTGATAATGGGGGAGGCTGGGCATGCATGGGGGCAGGGGGTATATGGGAAAGCTCTGTACCTCCCTTTCAGATTTGTTGTAAACCCAGAACTTCCCTAAAAAAATAAAGTAAAACAAAAATAGAAGAAAAAGAAAACAGTGTAAAAGATTTTTATGACTTTCTAAAACATTTGACATATTTTGAACACCAGGTGGCAGTAGATATAGCAGTTATCAAAATGAATGTGTGAGGAGGAAACAGTTTGTGTATGCAAATTAATAGTATATACAGAATGTCCACTGTATGCAGCATGCTAGAATTTGACTGAGGTACCTCTGAAGGAAAGAGTCATAATCCAGTGCTGTTAGGATAACTTCACATTTGAGTCTATGGCTTTTATTCAATTAATTCTCGTTTGATTATTTCTCTTAACTTGTAACAATAGACACTAATTAGCCATTTTGATAACATCTCCCCAAAGTGGCCATCATAGAGAAAATATGAATACTGAATACATGCTGCTTACAAACAACAATTCCCCAGTAGGTAACATGTTTCAATGAAAGAATATTCCATTTAAATTTGACTTAGAAAAACTTACGCATATTCATTTAAAAGAAACAAATCTAAAAGGTTAGCAAAGAAAGGACCTTAAAAATAATTTAGTACAAACCTTCCTATTTACAGAGGAGAAAAGTGAAATACACAGAGATTATGAGACTTGTGCAATGAACGCCACAGTCATAATTGGTAGGTCAGGAAATGGCTTCTGTATCCTTTCCACTATAATACAATGCAATTGAACTTCTCTGATGTGTTTGATTTCAGTTAACATGTTTATTTGTAAATAAATGAACTACTGAGAGATTTACTTTATGTTTATATTGTTCTTCTACATTACAATTACCAACTTTATTTTCAATTCATAATTATAATGTAGCCTGGCCAATTTTTCTTAATGTGTATACTGTCTTTATAAGACATAGAATAGCCATTTCCCTGTGGGATTAGTATCTCTTGGTGCTTAAGCACAGACTCCAGAGCCTGATTACCTAGGCTGACACCTTGGCCCTTCTACATGTTAGCTGGGTGACCTTGGGAAAGTTAATTAACCTCTCACATTTAAATGTTCTTACCTGCAAAAATGGGGATGATAATACTATTTACTTCCAAGAGTTGTTGTATGGATTAAATGGGTTAAACAAGTAGAGTTTTAAAAACAATGTCTACTACATATTAAAAAGTAAACAAGTGTTATTAATCTCACTGGCAAGGACAAAAATAATTTTAAGTGTGAAACCTAACTACTTTCCTGAATTTTTTATAAAAATATACTGACCATTTTAAAAAACATAGTATGAGTTACCATTCAGTCTATCTTCACTACATTTCACATAATGATGCACTCCCAAAATATTTTTGGAATAGGTAGACATTGCTTAAACAGGATTCAAATTTAAAATTTACCATACCCTAGTCATCATAACACAAATGCATTCGGTTTTAAAGAAAATCTAGTTTCCTTTTTCTTTCTTTTTTTTTTTTTTTGATCTTTCCTCACTGCTAGAAAATTTGAGTCTATTTACTGAATTGCTTAAAACACAACAAAGTAAACCTTTTTTTAATTGTCAAAACTCCCCACTACAATGATAATCTGATCATTTGAAAATCTGTGATTTCAAAGATAAACCTTAACTAATTAGTATTTACATGATAAAAAGTTGCAGTGTGGGAATCTTTAAACAACAAACTTAGTGCTTAGAACATGGGGTCTATAAATAGCAAACAAGTCCTTACAAATGTATCTCAGATCCTTTGAACGCTGGGCTCCTGGAGACCTCCCCAGGCTGACCCCTCTCTTAGGTCTTTCTAAATCACTCAGAACTTCTGATCCACGAACTGGGAACATTCATTCCATTGTTTCTTCTTTCTCAAATACCCCATCCCATCTATGCTTTAACATCTCTTACTCTGGCAAAATTCAGTTATTACCACATCCTAGACTACAGATTCGAATTTGCCAACGGTTTACTTCTGACAGCAATCAAAACAACCACCAAAAAAATGCCTATATAAACTCCAGTTACATAAGTTCCATTTAATGTTGCATAATGGAAGTTTCAGTTTAGTAAAGATACCGGAGTTAATACATTTAAATAGCTGTTACCGCCTTTAAAGTAGCAGCTTGGGAAGTTACATCTTGATTTCACTAATGATAATTGCTTAACTATTTTTAAATTTTTCTTTTGGAACTATCTTCAAGGCCTGTTTTACATATCTTTAATGGACAAAAATTTCTAAACCTTGAGAGTGAACTTAATAAATATAAATATTAATATAATATGTTAGGTAAATCCAATATATTAAAATACTTATTGCGAAGTTAAATATGGTCACAACTTTGAATTATTATAACTGCAAAAAATAATGCATTACTATTTTATTTTTTCAAATAATATTATATTTGTTTACACAGACAAATAAAAGTCTGGAAAGACAGTGGTCAACCTGTTAAATAAAACAGTTCATACATGAAATTCAGGATTACAGGAGTCATTATTTTCTATTTTGTGTATACATACATATTCCTTAAATATTCTTCCAAGTGAGTATTACTTTTAAATACCATGGATTTTCATTTCTTATATTGTATTTTTCACATCTAGAAGTTCAATTTTGGGGTTTTTTATATCTTCTATTTCCCTCTCTTCATCATGCTCAGATTTTTCTCTACTGTCTTGGGCATTCAAACCACACATAATATGCAATCTAATGTCCTAATCTGTTAATTCCACCATCTTTGCCATTTCTGGGTCTGTTCCCAGAAATGACTTTTAATCGACTTTTCTGCTGGCTATTGTTCATATTTTCCTTCTTCTTTGCAAGTGTGGGAATTTTTTTTAAATGAATGCCAATCAGTGATAATTTTATGTTGTCAGGTCCTTCAGAAAGTGTTGAATTTTATTCTGGTTAGCATTTAAGCAAGTTGAAACAGGTTGGATTCTTCTGTCTTGCTTTTAAGCTTTGTTGCTGTAAATCCAGAGCAACTTTAAAGTTAATTTAGCCCCACTACTAAGACAATATCCTTTTAAGGATTCTACCAATACCTCACATGTGACGAGATCTTTCCACTTTGGCTGGGGGGAATACAATTTCTAGCCCTGCGTGAGGTCCAGGAATTTTTTGACATGCTGCTTTGCCATTAGTTCTTTCCCTGGCCTTAGGTATGTCTGTTCTCACACAATGGCACAACAGGATCAACCAAAAAAGGTGAGGGTCTCCTCTGCAGGTCCCTGGCATACTCTCTATGCAGTTCCCTTCTCTCTGGTTCTCTAGCCCACAGATTCCAGCTGTCTCAGCCTCTTAAACTCTAGTTTCTGTCTTCTCAACTCAGGGAGGTTGTGGAGCTCTTTCTTTGCTTCAGTCTGAAAACCAATTTCATGTAGTAAGCTGGGACGATCACCAACTCACCTTGTTTATTTCCTTCCTCTCAGGGTTCACAGTTTTGCATATCATGTTGCCCCAATGTCTAAAAGCAAAGGTTTCATATATTGTGTAACCTTGTCTAGTTTAAGGCTTCTGCAAGAAGGGGACTTGGATAACAGTGGTTCTGATCAAGAGCCATTCCAAAGAAAGCACATCATCAACAAAAGTGTTGCTGTGGTAAAGGACCCCTCAGTGGGCTGTTTGACCTTGTGAGAGGAATTCTTCATGAATAATTGATCAATCAATATATTTACTGAGTATCTACTACATGCAAAACAAAAGACATTTATTTTTCTTTACATGAGTTTACTGGCACAAAGGCCAAGACCATGTCAAATTAGATCAGCAAACACTCTGATGTTGATACATTTTTAGGAAACGTCTTTTCTTCTGTTGTTTCATTATGCATAATTTGTCCACCTTATCACTTCAGCTTACGTCTGAGAATCTTCCTTGTTTATTGCACCATGTTTTAATTATAGTGCTAGTTCTTTTTAATCCTACTCTGAAACTCTTTTGAACCCTACTTTTCTTTTTTTAAAAAATTAATTAATTTATTTATTTTTGGCTGCGTTGGGTCTTTGTTGCTGCACGCGGGCTTTCTCTAGTTGCGGGGAGCAGGGGCTACTCTTTGTTGCAGTGCACAGGCTTCTCATTGCGGTGGCTTCTCTTGTTGTGGAGCACGGGCTCTAGGGCGCGCAGGCTTCAGTAGTTGTGGCACACGGGCTCAGTAGTTGTGGCTCCCGGGCTCTAGAGAGCAGGCTCAGTAGTTGTGACGCACGGGCTTAGTTGCTCTGCGGCATGTGGGATCTTCCCGGGCCAGGGCTCGAACCCGTGTCCCCTGCATTGGCAGGCGGATTCTTAACCACTTGGTGCCACCAGGGAAGTCCCTGAGCCCTACTTTTAAAAAAAATATTTATTTATTTATTTGGTTGCACCAGGTCTTAGTTGTGGCAGGTGGGTTCCTTAGTTGTGGCTTACAGGCTCCTTAGTTACGGCTCCAGGGCTCCTTAGTTGCAGCACATGGGCTCCTTAGTAGTGGCATGCAGACTCTTAGTTGTGGCATACATGTGGGAGCTAGTTCCCTGACCAGGGATTGAACCCAGGACCCCTGCATTGGGAGCATGGAGTCTTATCCACTGTGCCACCAGGGAAGTCTTGAACCCTACATTTTAGCTATGTATACACAAAAACTTATAGCTGTATTCTTCCATTTTCACAACAGTGTAATTGTTTTTCCTCAAATTAGAATATTGCCATGTAGCAGATGTTAGAAGATAAATATATATTTCTAATCCTATTTAATGAGAAAAACTCTGCCAGTACTATATTGCTTAGTTTATTGTCTCATATTACTGCCTATCTACCTCTTTTCCAGAAACTTCTGTAGTTTTGAAAATTGGAGTGGCAATTGTGGAAAAGATAGATATGTGGAGTTCCATGTTACTACCAAGTAAAACAAAATTTTTCATTCTTGGGCTTCTCTGGTGGCGCAGTGGTTGAGAGTCCGCCTGCCGATGCAGGGGACGCGGGTTCGTGCCCCGGTCTGGG
>NC_041215.1:72197027-72204712 GCF_002837175.3 Physeter macrocephalus | reverse complement strand
GGCGGGGCCCGTGAGCCTTGCCCGCGGAGCCTGGGCGTCCAGGAGCCTGTGCTCCGCAACGGGAGAGGCCACAACAGTGAGAGGCCCGCATACCACAAAAAAAAAAAAAAAAAAAAAAAATTCTTCATTCTTGTTCTGGTTTTGAAGTATAATATTAGTCAATTTCAGAGTATAAACATCCCTACTTTTTTCTACCCAAATTATAGAAAATCAGTTGTGAATAGTCCAAGAATTTATTGGTTGTTGGCTGGCTCAGTTGGGTTCTTCTCTGTCTCCCATAATTCAAGCCTACCCTTTAACCTTCTCAATGGCACTATCTACTTATGTCTACATGTGACACCATCACTTAGTGTTTGGTGAATTCTTAGGGGTATTTAGTGTAATATTCAATAGGAGACTCAGATAGTCTTTTTCTGAATTTAAATAGAGACAAAAAATCCCAGCACTGCCAAAAGAGCAATAAAAACACAGACAGCATAGACTAAAGGCAACAGATTACAAATTGTTGCAAGACTGAAAATGGTACATAAACTAAATGGATGGTAAATAAATAGTTGGGAGATGAAAGAGAATTAGAAAAATAATGAATAATATACACCATGTTTGCCAATGAATTCACAGGTAAAATCCCACCAGGGACCCCTCAGACAAACCAAGGAGGTTTTATTTTTGAAGACCCCTAATAAGAACCTAGGTATATTGAACAGATTTTTAGAGTGGCAAAGCATGGTGTATATCATTTATTATTTTCTTAGCGGCAGGGGGAGAGGGATACCAAATCCCTTTCTTACCACACAAGTGGGAAAAAATTTTGGTCATTAAGAAAACCTGCTACACTTCATCAAACCAATGGATCATCCAGTCTAGTATGTCATCACTATCCCAAGTGAAGTTTTCTGGGTAGTCCTACATGATATTAACCACCAAAAGTGACTCTAATTTCCTATAATTCCATATGGTGCCACCATTTATAAATTCATCCTGACTCTATTTTTGTCTTCATTTTTCATCATCTCTAGGAATAACAAATGCAATAAACTCACTCTATACTGTATTTTATAATATGGTACTTTGGTTTGTTCTTGATTACTTCTTTAAAGCTTTGAGTATTTTGGAATTTGATCAAATCTGTGTTAATCATATTAATAAATTTTATAATTTCAGAGGCACTGATCATTTTTTCTTTGTCTTAATCAGCTAGAGCCTTAATGTTCTAATTTATCTTCTTAAGGAAAAAATAACATGGATTTGAAATTCTGTGGGTTCTAATTATTCTGAATGTCATATGGATTATTCCCTAATGAAATGGAGATTAGATGTCAGAGAGCTGTAAGAGAAAGGGTTGATTGAGCTCATCTTACATCTCAGTGACTGTGCATCAGACAATTTAGTTGAAGGGAGACTCCACTTCAAGGTGGTAAGAAAAGACAGTGGCTTTACTGCATCTAATAAAAAAAGGCTGTCTCTCCTAGTGCAGTTAATTCTTCTTCTTATGTCTGCAAACAATGAAGGAAGAGAAAGTGACTTGGCCATGACATGGCATTGAGAATTAGGCCCCGGTGACCCAGTTCACTCTTCAGTGGAAAGCCTCAGAAACTGACAGTTTCCTTCCTTCAGTAGCACATCTTACAAATCAAGAATGTAAGGTCCAAAGCCCCAGGGCAAATCTCAGAAGCTCAGTAAGCGGCCCAGAAAGGTAAACCCTGGGACTTGGAACCCTGTGTGTTTACCAGTGAGTATCATTTCCATAATAGGAGTGGAAGCAAATTACACTATAGCTGCAAATGCCCATCATTCATATTTATACAGCTAAGTGATCTGTCCATTTCATAAGGCCAGGATCCGGAAATCTACCCTGCCTCAACGTCTTAATCGTTCGATTTTTCCCCTTGGTGGAAACTTCCTGTTTCTCTTTGAGAAAGATAATTCTATCCTGTTTTCATCGCTTTCCTCCCAGAAGGCTGCTGTAGAAAACACGCGCGCGCGCACACACATCGCACAAAATGGTTTATAAAGATTTCTTTTCACAGTCGCCCCTACCCAGCTCTGAAAGTCAGAACCTATATGACTGATGGTGTAACCAGATGAGCGGGTCCCAGGTCCAGGAAGGCAGGTCCCCTCTGCCCCAGGTCCCCCTCTCCACCCACGGCGGCTTGGGCTCTTCTCTCCGCCTTTGAAAGAAAATGCATTCGTTGCTTCCCTGGAAGACTTGGCAACCCGATCGATCTATCATAAAAAAGAAAAGAAAAATCGCAGCCTAGAGACAGGTCTTGCGCCACCAACCCAGCCTCCGTGGGCAAAGTCCCAGGGAAGGAACCGATTCCCAGTATTGAATCCTCGGAGCCCAGGGCTCAGGAGGCAATGGCTGGGCCTTTGTCATCGGTCCCCACCTCCTCTGCCCGTAGTTCTCTCCAGCTCCCCGTCAAGCCGCAGTAAGTGACTTCTCGGAAATCTCAGCAGATTCTGCTGAGCAGGAAGGGAGGAAGGGGTGATGGGGGCGGAGTGAGGTAAGGGAAGGGCTCTTCTGGCTCCTGGACACACACGCGCACACACAAACGCGCGCGCGCGCGCGCCCCACCCAATGGGGTAGGTGAGGGTGCGCGGTCTTGCCATCCCCTCCTCTGCCTTCTACTAGCGCACAGTAGAGAGACTGCAGCATCTCCAATACCTCGCCGGCTGAGTCCCCGCCCCGCGCCCCCTGCGGGAGTGGAGGGCGGCGGGGAGCGAGGGTGGGGAAAGGGCGGGGAGCGAGGAGGGGCCGGAGAACCGGGGCGGGGCCGCTGCTTCCCTGGGCGCGCCCCGGAAGGAGGGGCGCAGTCTCCGGGCTGACCCTCGCCCGCACTGCTGCGTCGGGTGTCTGGTTTCCAATTCCGCGGGCTCGGCCGGCTGGGGCTGGGTGCCAGTGGCGGGTAGTGGCAGGCCCCCGCTGAGCAACAGGATCCCAGAGAAAGTGGGAGCGGCAGCAGCAGCGGAGAGGACGCCGCGGGAGAGAGGCCGGGAGCGAGGAAGGGTCCCTGAAGCCCGCCCCCTACCCGGCGCCAGACTCTGCGGGCGCACTGGGTGAGCATGGTCGGCGGGCAAGGTTGCAAGTAAGTGCCTTTTCTCTTGCTCCTCCGGTATGGCGGGGAGGGAAGCCGCCAGTCTCTCGCCAGTGCTCGCCTCGACCGCCACACCCACCTGTGCCTGATTTCACATCTTTCAGGTTTTGGCCGCCCGGTGTTAACGCCACCTGGAAAGTAGAGAGGGGAGAAGTTAGGCGAGGAGGTGCCAGCGACTGGACAAAGGAGCTGGAAAGGCAACCGGTCCTTTGCCAGTTTTGACGGTGTGGATTTCAGGTTCTGAAAATGTGGAAAGGCAAGGCAGCTAGCTGTACCTCATGGTTTACTATTATTTCTTTCTGTCTACGCTAGCTGAGTCGTTGGATTGGGTTTCGGTTCCAGGGGTAGGTCGTATTCTTTACGAGCAAAAAGCATGTGTTCCTTTTCCCATCTGCAAAGGTGAGCGTGCAGAACCAACAGAGCTGACACTACCTGTGGAGACGGCGAGGATGCGCCGGACCCCTTCGGAGCACACAAACAGAAATGATTGACGAGACTGCTTAGCCCCATTTCTCGATGCAGTTTTCTTTTTTCAAACGAATGTGCATTTTATAGTGAAATTCAGATGAGATTCAGAATCATTTTAACTTTTTATCGACTTCAGCTGAAACCGTCATTTAGTTTTAGAAGAAAATAGTTGTTTTCGTCACTTCTATAAAGACAATTAAAAGATTAAAGCGAGATTAACATACTAGAAACTTCAGTGCCAACTTTGTGATTACAGCAAACATATTTCTCATTATTTTAGTGTTTTTTATTACAGTTGCAGCATTCAAAATAATTTATATCTCCTCTGAAGCTAAGAGCAATTTTTATGTGAGAGAAGCTTAGGGGAGGTTTTAAAAAGCTCACTTCAATAAGATAAAGACCAAATCAACATAGGCTTTTAAAAGAATGATGGATTTTCAGTTGTTGAGTGTGAAGTCAATGCTAGAAGGTTTAGGTTTTTTTCAGAAACACAATGTTCTTTTCTATTTCTCCTGCTTCTCTATGGGCAGGAGAAAGGTGTTGCCTTTCTTTGGTAATTTAAAATATATATTCATGATTTTTGCTTTAATGTCAATAAAACCTATCTATATATAATCTGCAAACCAAGTCCAATTATTAAACAGCCCATTTTATTGAAAAGTCTTTAACTTATTTTTCCATCATTTAAAACAATTTAAACTAGAATTCACTTTTTTAGAAACTATGTTAAGTAGGATCTTTAACAAATTTTATTAATTATTTGAAAGCTAGCCTTATCTGAGCCCTACGTGTGGAATGATCATGATTGCTAAGAACAGCTTATTTACAACAAAATGCTAGACAAAATATGGTATTTGATATAATGAAGGATGTGCCCTGTATCAGGCAACCGACAGTAGTTTTGCTTAAGGTACGTTTTTGTATTTTGTAGATGTTTAAAGTACCTCTTTATTTAGAGGTCCCCTTTTGAATGTGAACCATTGTGCAATCGTGGGACACCATGACATATTCTTATAAAAGCCGGGTATATGGTTTGCCATGATTCCTATGGTGCAGGGCAGGGCTTACAGGGTACCTGATGCTTCTATGGAAGAAAGATGAGTCAGGTCTGGCTCTCTGCCCAGAGCATCCTCCTGCCTCTGTGACTCTTAGGACCAGGAGATAATCATGGGAGCCCTCCTGTGGTAGTGCTTCTGTGATTTTGCTACCTGTTGCTGAGGAGACTTTGGGCAGCAAAGAAAAAGTAAGAAATTCAGAGGTGGAATCATCGGGGTCCTATTCACCTTATTTAATGTGACCAACCAACTTTCTCTGTGGCAAGGAAAAAGAACAGAATCTTGCATTTTTCATGAATAATAAAAATTAATATTTACCTAATGTCTATTTCTGTTAGATATGTGAAAGAGTGTGAAGTACTGGGAAGAATTATATGTTATTTTTCTAACCCTGTAAAGGAACTTAAAGTTTATTAATATGAATGGGTCATTCTTAACGTCATAGTGGTAATAATTTATGTTTTTCCCTAAAACTCTTGTCTCAGATCCTTTTCCCCAGTCTTTGTTATCTGGATTAATGGTTCCACCATCCACCAAGTGTTGATTGCTTTCTGTTCCTCATCATGGCATTTTATCCCTAATCAGTCCATATTTAGATCTCTCAATCTTATCTCCCAAACGCATCTCTATTCAATTTTATTTCTCAGCTGTACCTCTTCCACTCTGTTTTCTATATCTACCCTGCCACCAAATTACTGGCATCATCATAATTTTCCTGGATTCCTGCTACAGCATTCACATTAACCTACCTCCATAGTTCGCTCCCTTGAGATTCACTCTCCATACAAAGCAATGCCATTATGCCTCTCCTTAAGAACATTCAGTGGCTCATAACTACATAGAAAAAAGGAATAAATGCAGAAACACAAAACGATTAATAACAAATTCCTTCTAGTAGCCTACAGCTCACTCTCTGATCTGGCCCTCTGCTACAATCTCCCTGAGGGCATCTCCCACTCATTTATATGCTCCAGCCACCCTGGTCTTTTTTTTTTTTTTTTTTTTAATGTATTTATTTATTTATTTTTGGCTGCGTTGGGTCTTCGTTGCTGTGCGTGGGCTTTCTCTAGTTGTGATGAGCGGGGGTTGCTCTTCATTACAGTGCATGGGTTCTCATTGCGGGAGCTTCTCTTGTTGCAGAGCACGGGCTCTAGGCACGCAGGTTTCAGTAGTTGTGGCACGTGGGCTCAGTAGTTGCGGCTCGTGGGCTCTAGAGCGCAGGCTTGGTAGTTGTGGTGCGCAGGCTTAGTTGCTCCACGGCATGTGGGATCTTCCAGGACCAGGGCTCGAACCCGTGTCCTCTGCATTGGCAGGCGGATTCTTAACCACTGCGCTACCAGGGAAGTCCCCACCCTGGTCTTTTAGTACCTGAAACACATGAAACAATTTTACTCCCTAAGGCCTTTTCAAGTGTTCCCAGTGCCTGGACTATTCCTTCCTCTCTTTAAATGCCTAGCTCCTTTGCAAACTTTAAACTTCAGCTCAAAGGTCTCTGCCTCACACAGATCATTCTTGATCACCTTGTCAAAAGTAAGCTGTTATCTGTTAGGTTCTGTCTTGCTTCCTTGTTTTTTTCCTCCACAGTGCTTATTACAACATGTGGGTATTTTGTGGATTTGTAGATTTTGTGTATTTGTGGATTTGGTGGATTTGTGTATCGAGTGCTCCAAATGAATGGACACCATGTCTTTATTGTTGACCCCGCTTCCATAACAGTACCTACAATGAAGCAGTAGGGGTTTCCTAGATATTTATATAAATAATAAAGTACAAAGATAAGACTTATTTCACCATAGGGTGCACTAACCCTGCAAACTTACGCATTTTAAGATTCAATTTCTTTTTTATTTGTTGAGCATTGGGTATATTTACACTCAGTACTATGAGCGTGAGGAGGTAAAATTAAAATATCCTGAGATGTATTCCCATCTCTCAGCAGTGTAGGCATTAAGGTATTCAAAGGGAAGTAGACTATAACACACCCTTAGAAAGGCAGTAACCACAACTGGATTAAAATGTATTTTGAAGAAACATTGGAGTGCATAAGCCAATGACTTTATGACTTTAGTGTGAGTGATTCCTAATATACAATGATGACCTTATTAGGTTTAAATCTGTGTTTTACCAAAATTTGAGGGTCGCTTAGTAATCACTAAATTTAAAATCTTGTTTTGTAATAAATATGCCCACTTGAGTGGGCTCAGTTGATGGAAGTATGGTCAAATCAGGTTGAGTCCATAGATCAGGTGCCAACATGATCCAAATTGGTGTTTACTCCAGACTCAAGGGGCAAATTATCTCACAAATGCAAAGTGTTCACTAGGGAAGGCTCAGAGAAACACTGTGGACTAACACAGGAAAATCCATCACTATTATTGGGGAAGGGGAGTGGGCTTCAAAATTCACGTTGGTGAATGATAGCATCATACTTATACTAGAATGTATACACACACACACACACACTTTTTTTTTAATTTAATTTTTTTTTTTATACAGCAGGTTCTTATTAGTCATCCATTTTATACACATCAGTGTATACATGTCAATCCCAAACTCCTAATTAATCACAGCACCACCCCACCCGCTGCCGCTTTCCCCCCTTGGTGTCCATACGTTTGTTCTCTACATCTGTGTCTCAACTTCTGCCCTGCAAACCAGTTCATCTGTACCATTTTTCTAGGTTCCACATATATGCGTTAATATACGATATTTGTTTTTCTCTTTCTGACTTACTTCACTCTGTATGACAGTCTCTAGATCCATCCACGTCTCTACAAATGACCCAATTTCGTTCCTTTTTATGGCTGAGTAATATTCCATCGTATATATGTACCACAGCTTCTTTATCCATTCGTCTATGATGGGCATTTAGGTTGCTTCCATGACCTGGCTATTGTAAACAGTGCTGCAATGAACATTGGGGCGCATGTGTCTTTTTGAATTTTCTCTGGGTATATGCCCAGTAGTGGGATTGCTGGGTCATAGGGTAATTCTATTTTTATTTTTTTAAGGAACCTCCATACTGTTCTCCATAGTGGCTGTATCAATTTACATTCCCACCAGC
>NC_041215.1:72195643-72196375 GCF_002837175.3 Physeter macrocephalus | reverse complement strand
TAATTTCATTCTTTTACATGTAGCTCTCCAGTTTTCTCAGCACCACTTATTGAAGAGACTATCTTTTCTACATTGTATATCCTTGCCTCCTTTGTCATAGATTAGTTGACCATAGGTGCGTGGGTTTATCTCTGGGCTTTCTATCTTGTTCTTTTGATCTGTGTTTCTGTTTTTGTGCCAGTACCATACTGTCTTGATTACTGTAGCTTTGTAGTATAGTCTGAAGTCAGGGAGTCTGATTCCTCCCGCTCCGTTTTTTTCCTTCAAGACTGCTTTGGCTGTTTGGGGTCTTTCGTGTCTCCATACAAATTTTAAGATTTTTTTGTTCTAGTACTGTAAAAAATGCCATTGGTAATTTGATAGGGATTGCATTGAATCTGTAGATTGCTTTAGGTAGTATAGTCATTTTCACAATTTTGATTCTTCCAATCCAAGAACATGGTATATCTCTCCATCTGTTGGTATCATCTTTAATTTCTTTCATCAGTGTCTTATAGTTTTCTGCATACAGGTCATTTGTCTCCCTAGGTAAGTTTATTCCTAGGTATTTTATTCTTTTCAGGAAATGCTTTCAGTTTTTCACCATTGAGAATGATGTTTGCTCTGGGTTTGTCATATATGGCCTTTATTATGTTGAGGGAGGTTCCCTCTGTGTCCACTTTCTGGAGAGTTTTTGTCATAAATGGGTGTTGAATTTTGTCAGAATCTTTTTCTGCATCTATTGAGTTGATC
>NC_041215.1:72194075-72194529 GCF_002837175.3 Physeter macrocephalus | reverse complement strand
CTATTTTATCTGATATGAGAATTGCTACTCCAGCTTTCTTTTGATTTCCATTTGCATGGAATATCTTTTTCCATCGCCTCACTTTCAGTCTGTATGTGTCCCTAGGTTTGAACTGGGTCTCTTGTAGACAGCATATGTACAAGTGTTGTTTTTGTATTCATTCAGCCAGCCTATGTCTTTTGGTTGGAGCATTTAATCCATTTACATTTAAGGTAATTATTGATATGTATGTTCCTATTACCATTTACTTAATTGTTTTGGGATTTGTTCTTGTAGGTCTTTTCCTTCTCTTGTGTTTCTTGCCTAGAGAAGTTCATTTAGCATTTGTTGTAAAGCTGGTTTGGTGGTGCTGAACTCTCTCAGCTTTTCCTTGTCTGTAAAGGTTTTGATTTCTCCATCAAATCTGAATGAGATCCTTGCCTGGTAGAGTAATCTTGGTTGTAGGATTTTCCCT
>NC_041215.1:72193403-72193829 GCF_002837175.3 Physeter macrocephalus | reverse complement strand
GGCGTGTTTCTCCTTGGGTTTATCCTGTATCAGACTCTCTGCGCTTCCTGGACTTGGGTGTCTATTTCCTTTCCCATGTTAGGGAAGTTTTCGACTATAATCTCTTCAAATATTTTCTTGGGTCCTTTCTCTCTCTCTTCTCCTTCTGGGACCCCTATAATGCGAATGTTGTTGCGTTTAATGTTGTCCCAGAGGTCTCTTAGGCTGTCTTCATTTCTTTTCATTCTTTTTTCTTTATTCTCTTCTGCAGCAGTGACTTCCACCATTCTGACTTCCAGGTCATTTATCCATTCTTCTGCCTTAGCTATTCTGCTATTGATTCCTTCTAGTGTATTTTTCATTTAAATTATTGTATTGTTCATCTCTGTTTGTTTGTTCTTTAATTCTTCTAGGTCTCTGTTAAACATTTCTTGCATCTTCTTGATC
>NC_041215.1:72184881-72193171 GCF_002837175.3 Physeter macrocephalus | reverse complement strand
GATCACCTTCACTATCATTATTCTGAATTCTTTTTCTGGAAGGTTGCCTATCTCCACTTCATTTAGTTGTTTTTCTGGGGTTTTATCTTGTTCCTTCATCTGGTACATAGCCTTCTGCCTTTTCATCTTGTCTATCTTTCTATGAATGTGGTTTTTGTTCTACAGGCTGCAGGATTGTAGTTCTTCTTGCTTCTGCTCTCTGCCATCTGGTGGATGAGACTATCTAAGAGGCTTGATGGGAGGGACTGGTGGTGGGTAGAGCTGGCTTTTGCTCTGGTGGGCAGAGCTCAGTAAAACTTTAATCTGCTTGACTGCTGATGGGTGGGGCTGGGTCCTCTCCCTGTTGGTTGTTTGGCTTGAGGAGACCCAACACTGGAGCCTACCCAGTCTCTTTGGTGGGGCTAATGGCAGACTCTGGGAGGGCTCACGCCAAGGAGTACTTCCCAGAACTTCTGCTGCCAGTGTCCTTGTCCTCGCGGTGAGACAGAGTCACCCCCTGCCTCTGCAGGAGACTCCCACCAACACTAGCAGGTAGGTCTGGTTCAGTCTCCTATGGGGTCACTGCTCCTTCCCCTGGGTCCCGATGCACACACTGCTTTGTGTGTGCCCTCCAAGAGTGGAGTCTCTGTTTTCCCCAGTCCTGTCGAAGTCCTGCAATCAAATCCCACTAGCCTTCAAAGTCTGATTCTCTAGGAATTCCTCCTCCCCTAGCCGTACCCCCAGGTTGGGAAGCCTGACGTGAGGCTCAGAACCTTCACTCCAGTGGGTAGACTTCTGTGGTATAACTGTTCTCCAGTTTGTGGGTTACCCACCCAGCAGTTATGGGATTTGATTTTATTGTGATTGTGCCCCTCCTACTGTCTCATTGTGGCTTCTCCTTTGTCTTTGGATGTGCGGTTTTTTTTTTTGGTGAGTTCCAACTGCCTTCCTGTCGATGATTGTTCAGCAGTTAGTTGTGATTCCAGTGTTCTTGCAAGAGGGAGTGAGAGCACATCCTTCTACTCCGCCGTCTTGAACCAATCTCCTCACACACTTTGTGTGACAATAAGTCCCCTCTTTTTTTGAGACTGTACTTAAAGATATGAAACAAATAAGTACTTTTGCTATTACCATTTGGTTGAAAATTTAGCTTTTGGTTAAGCAGTCAGCTTTGATTAATGATAATTTTATCTAGCAAGTGTCTAACCATATTTGTTTGTTTGTTTTTGGTAAAGAATTTGGCAATCATGTTTCTTCTTGAAGGACTAAACTATTTCATGAATTGTCACCAGGGATTTGGTTAAATTTTGCAATTATGGTGGCACACCATGGTTGTTGTAATCTGTTGGAAGGCATCTGTGCACTAATTGAAGTTGGGCCTCCATTTTACACATCTCACATTAGCTAATTCATTCTCACATGGAGGTATTAGGGCTTCCTTCTTAAGAACTATGTAGGATTAGATTACTCTTTAAGATGGCAAGGTCATAATGAAATGGATA
Source organism: Physeter macrocephalus (assembly GCF_002837175.3). Lineage (NCBI taxonomy): Eukaryota > Metazoa > Chordata > Mammalia > Artiodactyla > Physeteridae > Physeter > Physeter macrocephalus. The sequence continues at coordinate 72,191,690 of NC_041215.1, read as the reverse complement.
GTCTAAGATTGTATGAAAATGATTTTCATATGAGAATTTTTAGGAGAGCATTCACAGTCGTTGGGTAGATTACTTTTGTGGAATATGAGAGAACAGTTTTGGTGTCTTTTGCATTCTGCAAAATGAAATTTCTTCACTGAAGGTTTAACTTTCTCTTCCTTCTATGTGTAGCTAGAAGGAAACAGCTTTAGGCAACAGGGAAAGCTATCAGCTCTTGGCAGCTAAAGGTAAAATGAAGTTTGGAGGAATGAAACCCTTGAGTGGTGAGGGAAAATGCCAGGCTATGGAAGAGGGGAAGGAGGAAGGAATGCCTTGAACAGTGCCAATAAACATCATCGGCCACAGACAAATTTGAGTTGACGTTGTATATAGAATTGGATGATCTTATATCTTTTTAGCCCCACTGAGAAAATAATTCTTTTCTCTTTAAAATAACAACTGTATTTTTTTTTTTTTTGTGGTACGCGGGCCTCTCACTGTTGTGGCCTCTCCCGTTGCGGAGCACAGGCTCCGGACGCACAGGCTCAGCGGCCATGGCTCACGGACCCAGTCACTCCACGGCATGTGGGATCTTCCCGGACCGGGGCACGAACCCGTGTCCCCTGCATCGGCAGGCGGACTCTCAACCACTGCGCCACCAGGGAAGCCCCAACAACTGTATTTTATATTTTTTTTATTTATTTATTTATTTTTTTTTTGTGGTACGCGGGCCTCACACTGTTGTGGTCTCTCCCGTTGCGGAGCACAGGCTCCGGACGCGCAGGCTCAGCGGCCATGGCTCACGGGCCCAGCCGCTCCGCGGCATGTGGGATCCTCCCAAACCGGGGCGCGAACCCGGTTCCCCTGCATCGGCAGGCGGACGCGCAACCACTGCGCCACCAGGGAAGCCCCAACAACTGTATTTTAAATGAAAAAATTCTGTCATTGCTTCTTTAATACAGGAAATTGAATACCTTTGGATTTTTAAACTGATATAACTGGGAGCCAAAAATACCATATATTATTATTGTTAAAATATACCATGACTTTAATTGTAATTTCATTGCTGTTCATTTTATGACTTCCTTTTGTTGTGTCAGGTGTTTGAGAGACTGCCATTATTGATCACAACTTTCTTTAAAATGTCTCTTTGGATTTTTTACAAAGCTGTCTGAATCATTTATTAAAATATGATAAAACTTTAATTGCACCTATGATTGTTCACTTGGAAATTGTTCAGTCTTACAGGGAGTGAGTACACTTACAGTATCATTAACGTACTATGTCTGCCCTGCAATAAATGCCTTTTTCTTGCCCTTTCTCTCTTATATCTCATCTTTGAAAACATTTGATCTATATACCAGTAATACAAATTTTGCCCCACTATTAGGTCAAAGTATTAACACAAATAATTGGAAAATTGAGCCTCTAAAGAAGAATTACTAAGATTAGATAGATGCGTTAAAATATAAGTGCAAAGGCATTTCCGTGTAGATGTTTAATGAAACCTTTGTGTTCTATGCCAAACGAAACTCCCTTGTCATCTGATTGTTTTTTAAAAATAGGGGTGATTTCACTAGATGTAATGTTTGCCAACTATATTAGTCACTCATACAATTTATATCTTAGAATCTAATGTAATTAAAAATATGTCATCTTCTTCAGGGCCTATTATTTAGAAGTTCAAAAAAGGAGTAAATAGAAGTAAACAGTAGATATACAAATCCATACGTAGAAATAAAACAGGGGAAAGTGAGAAATGTTATATGATAATGAAATATTCCCTTATGTATTGAATTAAACTCCACTAAATGATTATTATTTCAAGTCCAATGGACAGTGCTTCCTTTAGGGCTTACAGTATGGATAATTTACTAACTCTATGTACATTTTAAATAGAATAAATAGAATATTTTATTGGTAAATTATGCTTTCACTTTCTTTGGGTGATGATATAAAGTTAACATTCCTTCTAGATAAATTTTATGGGACCAATCTTCATAGGTGATCCTTTCATGGAACAAGTATTACAAAGTTGAAGTGATCATTTCCATACAAATGGAAATACATATACTTGTTACCCTGGACAAACTTGGCTCAAGGTAATTCAAGTAGGGAGAAAAGAAATGGCATCCTCAGGTGTCAACTGGGAGCAAGCTTCTTATAATCCCATGAGATCGTCTAACAGACTTTCAGGAATGAATGTTTGTGGCATGGCTATGCAGAGAATCTCTTTTGAAAATTCATATTATGTCCCTCCTATAGTTCAGAATCATTGTAAAATATTGTTATAACATATTAAAAGCACAGAGGAATAAATTTGTGTTCACATTAGGGTAGTGAAAAAAGTGTTTGTCTAGTTATCTCTCTTGCTGAACATGTGATCTTAGTCAAATACTTTCACTTCTCCAAATGCAACTTTGTTATAAAATTGGTAGTGTCTACTTCTCAGGGTTGCTGTACAAATTAGATTTTAAAATATATATCCACAGCAGCCATTTTAGTGTCTCACACATGATAAGGAGGTGTTCAATAATGTTGGCTAGACATTTGGTAACAGTATATAGACAGCACAGTTTACATCTTGTTAATATTACTGATACTAACATTAATTTAACAGCTTCATATGTAAGGGTCTCATTTATGCCGAGTAGTGCATTAAGGGATTTGCAAATGCTCCTTTTAAATCCCCACAACCGCCCTCTGAGGTGAGTAAACACTAAGGCTCAGGAGTTACCTAACCTTCACAAAGATTTACCGTGTTTACTAAACTTGAATAACATATATATTCCTTTTAATGGAAATAAGATCTTATTTATCCCGAGATTACACTTGCAAATATCCCACACAGGTATGCCTGGTTACCAGGTATGCCACAAAAGCCTTTTTAACCCATAATGGAGCTGAAAGAATCTACATTTGCAATTAAACATAGCAAACTGTGTAATTAGAATGCTATAGAACAGGAAAAAGAAAGGTTGAATATTGGTTAAATGTACCCCTTGAATACTGATTCTTGGGCAGTGCATTTGTATTAAACTGAAATTGAGATTTAGGTAGAAGTCTGAAGACAGTATGATATTATGAAATGTATCTATACATTTAAAGTGTTCCTGAGGTTGTTTTAGACATTGAATAGCTTTGCTTTCTTGGTCTAGAGGTGTCACTGTATTACTCTGACTTGACTTGGCCAAAATTAGAGTATTGGTTTTTTTTGGTTTTATTATGAGAGAATCAATACAGGAAAGGGGACTTTCCCAAGGTGGACAAAAAATGGAAAGAAGAGGGGTAGTGTCATTGAAAAGGGTATGTGTGTGAAATGTCTGGGGCAGGTTCATTCAGCTATGAGCTATGAAATGGAGTAGAAACAGGGAGTGGAGTTGTAGCTATGAGATCCTGGGTTTTAGAGGATGGAGAAGGAGAGAAAGCAAAGTGATCTTGTGCAGGGTAAGGAAAGAAGAAGACAGTGTTCATCTAAAGTGTTCTTATGTCCTAAACTAAAGCTTAGTACTTATTGTAACAAAGAATCAATGATTTATATCAATAACAGTGATTCTTTAACATCAGTGATTCAGGGTGCTTACTCTTAAGGGTTTAAAAACATTTGGGGAAAAATAATTTATTTTACATGATACTTATAATAATTTTCTAAGGCAGATGATTTTCTTTTCATATCTATTATCTACTTAGATACTCTTCTTTGAGTGAGATATGAAAATCATGAGAAATTGGACCCCTGAGTTCTATGATATGTCTCAATCTATTCTAATGGTTGTGGATTGGCAGCTTATCCACTAGACTGTTAAGGTTTTAAGGGTAGAGACCATAACTTGTTCATATTGGCACCCCTGCAGGGTGCCATACATGCAGTCATTCTTGATACATATTTCATGAATAAATGATACATACTGCACAACCAGGTGCTTGACTTTTATGAAAAATAGCTTTTTCACTGAAACTGAATGCTTTCTAAGAATATAGGAGGAATAAGTTAACAAGAATTTAATAATTTATGCTTCTCTTGCCTAGCTTTTTACCATTACTAGGTAAATTCATATTTCTTATTTCTTAGGGAAGGAATAGCATTCCTGCTTATTTTCTGCCCCAGTTTGGCTTCATCAATTCTAGGTGACAGTGTTTAGCCTCCTTTGCATAAAAGAGCCAAAATATTTTGACATGTACTCAAGTTGATGCATTAAAAAGGCTGAAGCCGGGCTTCCCTGGTGGCACAGTGGTTGAGAATCTGCCTGCTAATGCAGGGGACACGGGTTCGAGCCCTGGTCTGGGAAGGTCCCACATGCCGTGGAGCAACTAGGCCTGTGAGCCACAACTACTGAGCCTGCGCGTCTGGAGCCTGTGCTCCTCAACAAGAGAGGCCGAGATAGTGAGAGGCCGAGATAGTGAGAGGCCCGCGCACCGCAATGAAGAGTTGCCCCCACTTGCCACAACTAGAGAAAGACCTCGCCCAGAAATGAAGACCCAACACAGCCAAAATTAAGTAAATAAATAAGACAAGCATTTGAAGCCCTTTAAAAAAAAAAAAAAGGCTGAAGCCCAAATCCGTTTCTAAAGATTTGCTTAAGAGGTGGACTGGTAATCAGATAGTAAAAAAAAGTTCGAACTACAATTTCCAACTGATTTGTCTTGAGCTCATGATCAATCATTAAGCCCTATCTGGTTGGCCTCCAAAATGTGTAGGTCAGGAGTTCGAATCCAAGTTTGTATCAGTGCTATTGAGGTTTGTGGGGAGGGAGGACCTGGCAGAGATCCCAAGGGTAGTGGTAAAGAGATGCTGAGTTGCTCCAGGTCAGTTCCTAGAACTCTCAGCCTCACTAGTCTCGGCATTTATGTGTTTTCTGAAATTAAATGGTAATTCCTTCTTTCCTTCTCTCTTCCTTTGTTCGCTCCCTTCAGCAAGTATTTATTGAGTAGCTATTCAGGGCACTGCTGTAGACACTGTAAATGCAGCATTGAACAAAACGTAGAGGTTTCCTGCTAGTTTTGAGACAGATAATGAATAAGTAAACAATTGTTCACCACTTCCTAAGTAAACAAATGTTCACCACTTCCTGACCTTGTATTATACTATATACTGTGAAGAAAAATAAAGCAGGACAGAGAAAATTGAGGGAAGGAAGCATTGTTTATTAAGGGTGGTTAGAAAAGCCTTTCAGAGGTGCTATTTGAGCAGAGACCTGAAGGAAGGTAAAGAAGTGAGGGAGCCAGCTACTAAGCGACAGGAAAATTATTCTAGTCACAAGAAGCAGCGATTGCAACAGCCCTAAGGCATATTTGATGTGTTTATGGAACATCAAGGAGGTCAGTGTGACTGAAGTGCAGAGAGCAAGGTGGAAAGTGGTAGAAGATGGGGACCTTTTCTTAATTTGGAGAAGATTATTAAGTCTGCCTAGAGGTCTGTGTGATGTCAACGTTACAGTGACTGGCAGGGGACAGACTTTGGGAGGGGATTAAGTGTGCTTTCTTTAAAAACTGGATCCCATTCTGGACGTGGATACCACACAATCCAAATATATGATTGGGAAACTCCTAATTTCCATACAAAATTAATCTTTCAGTCATTTTTTGTTATTTATATGTAAATGTTTTATGTCCTTTTCTCATCTGCAATAGATTAGATTCTTGGAAGCCATTTGAGGAAAGAAGGGCTAGTATGACAGAGGTTACAATTGAGAGTATCTTTAAATGTTTAAATCCTGGAAATTAAAACATGGCAAGAGTACAGTAATATAATATTTTGCATATTTTGATTAATTTTTATATCTATTGTGCAAATTATTTCTCGAGAAATAATGATACTGCATATATATAAAGGGGTCCTTCCTGGCAAAATAGATACCAGAGAAGCACATCTGAATCCCATCGAGGTTGACCCATTGTTAACTGCCATGACTTTGATATCTTCTTGACTCTCCTCCTTACAGTTCTCTGCAAATTTTTGCAAATTAAAAAATAAAAAAATTTTTGCAGTAAAATATACGTAACATAAAATTTACCATTTCAGCCATTGTTAAGTGTACAACTCAGGGGCATTAAGTCCATTCACATTGTTTGCGACCATCACCACCATCCATCTCCGGAACTTTTTCATCCTTCCACACTGAAACTCTGGTTGAATAATAATTCCTCATGCTTTCCACTCCCCCAAGTCCCTGGTAACCACCATTCTACTTTCTTTCTTTATGAATTTGACTATTCCAGGGACCTCATGTAAGTAGAAATAATCAATATTTGTCCTTTTTTGTCTGGCTTATTTCACCTCGCATAATATTTTTAAGGCTCATTGATTTTATAGCATGTATCAGAATTTCCTTCCTTTTTAAGGCTGTATAGTAATCCATTGTATGTACATACCACATTTTATTTATCCATTCCTCCACTGATGGATGTTTGGGTTGCTTGTATGTTATGGATAATGCTGTGATGAACACCATTGTACAAATATCTCATTGAGTCCCTGCTTTTAATTCTTTTGGGTATATGCCCACAAGTGGAGTTGCTAGATCATAAGATAATTCTATAATTAATTTTTTGAAGAACTGCCATACTCTTTTGCACAGTGGCTGCACTATTTTATATTCCCACCAGCACTGCATAATGGTTCCAATTTCTCTACACCCTCACTAACATTTATTTTCTCTCTTTTTAAATAATGGTCATCCTGCTGGGTGTGAAGTTGGCTCTCCCTGTGGTTTTTTTTTTTTTTTTTTTTTTTTTGTGGTATGCGGACCCCCCTCTGTTGTGGCCTCTCCCGTTGCGGAGCACAGGCTCCGGACGCGCAGGCCCAGCGGCCATGGCTCACGGGCCCAGCC
>NC_041215.1:72178592-72184810 GCF_002837175.3 Physeter macrocephalus | reverse complement strand
ACCCGGTTCCCCTCCATCGGCAGGCGGACGCGCAACCACTGCGCCACCAGGGAAGCCCCCTCCCTGTGGTTTTGACTTGCATTTCCTAATGATTAGTGAAGTTGAATATTTTTTCATGTGCATATTGACCAATTGTATATTTTCTTTGCAGAAATGTGTATTCAAGTCCTTTGCTCATTTTAGAATAGGGCTATTTGTTTTTGTTGTTGAGTTTAAGAGTCCTTAATATATTGTGGATATTAATCCCTTATCAGATACATGATTTGCAAATATTTTGTCTGTTCTTGGGTTGTCTTTTTACTCTCCAACAGTGTCCTTTGACACACAAAAGTTTTAATTTTTATGAAATCCAATTTTCTTTTTCTTTTGCTGCCTGTACTTTTGGTGCCATATCCAAAAAATCATTGCCAAATCCAATGTCTTAAAGGTTTTCCCCATGTTTTCTTACTTTAGTCTTATAGTCTTAGCTCTTAAGTTTAGGTCTGTGATCCATTGCTGATTATTTTTTTCCATTCCTATAGACATTATAGAGTCTAAGAGTCTTCAGCTTCCCTTCACCCTTCACTCCCAGGGGTTTGGTTTTTAGTTCAGTATTCCTTGCTCTGAACATTTACCTTTCTTTTCAGTTACCCCCATCTCATTTGTTATTTCTTGTATGCAGATTGAAATGCTTGAATTATTGAAAGAGTATAGTAGCGACAAATAGGGATCCGTGGTGCAGAAAGAATATTATATACTCACATGCTCCTAGTCTCTGATTGGGTTCATTCATCCTTTTGACCAATCTTATTATTGAAAAATGTTTGGGTTTAGTCCCTTCCTATGTAGTTTAGGAATTCTGATTCCTTACTAACTAGATAATAGATTCAGGAGCTCTTTATATTCTGATCCTAGGTATTAGATGATATGATTAAACAGAGCAAGAATTTTGTCTTGCTACAGTTTTAACCCTTCCAATCATAGCACAATATTTTACACAGAGTGGGTTCTCAATACTACTTGATTGAATAAACAGACGAGTAAATGAATGGGAAAAAAAGACTATCTTGTTTCCTTAGGTGTTTGGTAAATCAATGGCTTCTACTATTTAGAATTTTAGATTCATTTTAATAAAGAGCAAGTTCGAAAATCTCCTTTCCCCTTTCCGTTAGTTCTTAGTGAAGACACTAATTTTTCAATCAATTTTGTTAGAAGTGTTTTTAGAAGAGTTTGCTGCTGAGAACTGAGGTTTGAAGATTAGAGTTTGTACCACAGATATTTCTGTTCCATTAGACAGTCCTTGTGGAGGTTAAGTCCTATAAGCAGCACCTTTCCCCTTGGGTAGCTACCAGCAAATGAAAAATGGTGACAATTTATAGAAACTCAAGGTCACTGTGTACGGTTTATATTGTCATGAAAATATGACATATGAACATATTTTTGTTTATAAACAGTTAAATGCATTAATTAGAACAATAGCTGAAAGAAGTACAACCCATAAATAAAAGTTAAGCCCCTTTGCCATTGAATTGTTATATACTCCTTTTGCCTAAACACTCACCTTATCTCAGAATACAAGTCTTCTGGTCAGATATCTACTGGAATGTAAATTTGAAGAAGGATGGGAATTATTTTCTCCCCACTTACTTGGTACTCTGTGGCCAGTATCTAATCTGGAATTTTCTCCACTATTCTAAGCCTGTTTACATTTATTATGAGAGTCTGAAAATCCTGTTTAAAAGTGGCAGAAAGTAAGAGATATTATCCTACATTTAATTCACCCCTCTTTAAAAATAGCCATACCCTTCATCTTCTGAATATCTTTTAAGCAACGACTACCTCAGAAGAGGGTACTTTTTAAACAGTGTTATATGGGTTTCATCGTATTCCCAGATTGAGGTCAGGGCTACTGAATGCTTTGCCATAATTATAGCCTCTAGTTCTAAGAAGGAGTAGAGAAGTATGAAGCACAGGAAGTTCCTCTGTTGATGAACATATTAGTTCGATGGACATATTAGTTTGCAAAGGACTTGTTTGTAAGTTCATGTGATTTGTTCCATGGTTCTTTACCATCCCTAGATGAATTTCCACTAAATAATCTGTTTCTTTAGAATCATAAAACCTCCTTTCCCTGCCATTATGCATTCTAAAAAAATGTCTACACCAAAAGTCTTATAAGAAGACTGACAACTTTTCTTGATAATGTCCACAAATATTCCAAAGAATCTCTTGGCATGTGTGCTACTTAATTCACTTGTTCTGATATTGAGTTAAAGGGCTTTGAGTCATTGAACCATTCCTGGCCTGCCAGGAATATTTTATCAGCACCTGTCACTATGCTTGGATTTTACCTTCTTGAACGAATACCTAGCCGTCTCTTGCTTTAGCATTAAGTTCTGGAGCACCCACTACTAGTGAAGAATAATCCTCTGACCCCTACTAGAAATTTTTCCCTATTTTTTTTTAAATAATGTTTCTGTGTATCATGCTGGTTATTGCCTACCCTCAGCATTTTTAACCTATTGCATGATCCTGCTCAGTCCTAAAGAACCATTTCTAATGTCAGATGATTAATCTTTTATGAACTTGCCACATTCCTTATTTTCATACACTTTCAATTATTTTATTATTTCCACTTTGGTTTTCATCAAATTCCAATTTTTTGGTTATCATATATTTTAACACTCTCAGTATATTTTCAGTTAACAAGTCTGATTGATTTAATAATTTTTATCACCTTTTAAAAACAATGCACACATTCTGCGTACACTGCATGGACAGACTAATGAGCCTTATGTCAGGCAGGGACTAGATGACTGTATGACGTGTATCGCCATCTGTTGGTAGAAAGCACTGTCGTTTTGCTTGATCATAGTTTAGTTTTAATCTTTAAAATCTCTTGAAAGTGGAGACTCACAGACTTGAAGAATGGATTTATGATTACCAGGGGGGAAAGGTGGGGGGTGGGATAGTTAGGGAGTTTGGGATTGACATGTACACACTGCTGTATTTAAAATGGATGACCAACAAGGACCTACTGTATAGCACAGGGACCTCTGCTCAATATTCTGTAGCAACCTAATTGGGAAAAGAATTTGAAAATAGAATAGATACATGTATATGTATAACCGAATCACTTTGTTGTACACCTGAAACTAACAAAACATTGTTAATCAGCTATACTCCAGTGTGAAATAAAAAGTTTAAAAAAAACAGGTACAACCCCTAAGAAGAGCACTTTGGGAATATCTTTCAAAATTACAAACACACATATCTTTGACCTAAAAAAAAAAAAAATCCTGAAGAAGAAAAGTTTCTGTGTGTAGATAAATGCAAAGCTTTATCTATTATGAAGTAACCAAATTTATTCTTTCTTAAGAACGTTAGGTGTGCAAAATCAATTGATAAGGAAGTTGATAAAAATCATTCATAATAATGGTTCAAGTTTTTGTGCACATAAAACATTATCAGGAAATAAGCTAAATGAATGGTTAGAATGTATTGTACACTTAAAGTGTACTAAGAAATGTGCTTCATGTTTAAAATGCAGTGTCTCATTTTTTCCCTTACAATGACCTTATTGGCTAATTATTTCCAGCCCTGTTTTCCAATGCAGAAACCAAGCTTTAGAGAGGTTAATTAACTTGCCCAAGGACACAAGCCAATAAGCAGTAGAGATGGAATTTGAACCCAGGTCTAGCTATCTGTTTTACATTTGGTAGTGTATATATGTCCATGAATATGCCAAAATTATTTAGCCATTCCCCCTTGTAGAACATTTAGTTTTTTTCACAAAGCTATGATGATTATCCTCTCATATATAGCTTCACAATACGGAACTATATTTGTGAGACAAATGCCTGAAAGTGGAATTGCTGATCTCTTTATGCTTTTCAGTATTTTCTAAATTTTATACCAATGAAAATTTGCTATTTATATTCAACTATATTAATAACCTTAAATTAGTTATATGCACAACTTTCTTCAAGGTATTGTATGTTGGATTTAACAATAACAAAATATTTTCTATATAACTTGGTCCTGTTATTTACCTACAAATTTTAAATAAACTGCATTGTTAATGGCAAAATTTAAGTTAGAATGAATCACTAATCTACTATTGCATCTGTGCCTAAGTTTCTGAAACAATTAAGTTATCACTTTGCTAGAGATCCAGACATTTGGGGATTTGTCCTTAATCAAATTCGTGTTTCAAATAAAGTATTTGCAATTTGGGGGTGCTTAAGCACTGGTGAAATGGGAAAACATTCCTAATGAATTTTTAGGAGTGACTAGTATAATTGTGACTATGCATGACTAGTATAATTCAGAATTGAAGAATTTTACATTTAATTAGGTGATGTCCACCATATTGGTCTCCCTTCTCATCTATCAGATCAAGCTTTTAACTTTACTGTTTTTGGTTGTTTGAATGCTGCTGTGATTAAACCCAAGCAGATAGGCAGTAGTTTTTATTTTGGTATCATTTAAGTGAGAAACAGAGTATAACAGCAGAAATTTTATATTTCTTACACACATCAGGCTACATATAAGGATAGGAATTGTTTTGTTTCTGAATGTTTTTTAATTTTTTAAATGAGGAGCAAAAGAAAAATTGAGAGTGCCATAAATTTTTTTCAAGTTTCTGATGTAAAGTCAATGACATGACAGTTATTGATTATTGTATTTGAAGATACTCTCAAAATATTGAAAACTCTTAAGTAATTTCATTGAATAATAACTAAAATTTGCTTACAAATCAGTGTGATGTATACATTACCTTAAAGGCAAGATTCTTGCTTCTTCATATATTTGGGTTAGGAGAAGTTGTCATTTCATCAATCATTCAGCAGGTTCCTATGATGTCTAGATACCATGCAATACACTAGTGATAAAAGATGCCTAAGACAAGTTTCCTATCTAAGAAGCTTAGAGTCTAGCTGAAGAAGACAGGCATGGAGACTAATGAAAGAAATGAGGCATTATAAGAAATATGATAAAAATCTGCCCTAGGTGGTAGTTGGGAGCCCAAGTCAGACAGGAGAGATGAGAGAAGGAGAAGCTGATGAAGAGTTGAATTTATATTTGAGGGAAGAAAGGTAGGAGACGAGATCAGATCTCTTCATATAAGAGGTGCTGAGCTGAATATTAAAAGATAAGTAATCAGATGATCTGGGTAGTTGAAACTGGATAGAGGGTGCAGCATGAGAAGGCAGTGATCATAAAATAATCTCGCTGCCCTTTGGGAAATGAAATGTAGAGTGATGTAGCTGGAATGTAGACGCAAATAGAGGAAGAAAAGAGGCTGTCAGCACCTGGCTAGGAAAAGCATTCTGTGCCAAACCAAAGCCATGGCAGATTATGCTGTAGGCAGTGGTCAGCTATAGAGGATTTTTTTTTTTTTTTTTAAGCAGGGGAAAATCACTGAATTTCCCATTGTAAAGGCAGGATCTCTTGTACATTGAATGAATATTATAACTGATCCAAACTTACTTGGTACTACCCAACTAAATACTTTCCAGCATTTTCTGTAGCACAACTGTTTTTTCTTTTTTTCCAAAAGAAATCTTGCTGTGCTTCAATAAGAAAAACAGATAAAATGGAAAGATAGGGTCCTTAACAGTTTTAAATCTTGGTTTAGAGAAAATAATTCCTTTTTCTAACAACCCCTGATACTGCTAAATTGAAAACGACTAATGTGTCCCATCTCACATGCACAGAAATGACACCCAGTTTTCAATTGATGGAGGTGACAGAAGAGAGCAGTACAGAAACGTGAAGTCCCCTTTCAGGTTGAAGGCTCAGATTCCTAAAATAGGCTCTGTTTGGAGTTTCTTCCCTTTTTTTACGTTTGAAAGTCTGACTATATTCTTATAATTGAGGGGGCAAAACTATCTTGACAAGATCTAGGAGAATATCTTACAATATATTCAGTTAATGAATTCATTAAAATCCATACAGCAACACATGTATGATTAACCGTTAATGATTAACAGTTTGTGATTGAGGATTGCTTTCCTAAATACTCCTTTACTTCAGTGTAGGATATACAAGGTCCTTGCTAAGGCATTAGTTGGTTTCTTCGTTTCAGTCTTGCTGTACTCTGCCTTTATGGTAGGTTTTTTTTTTTTGTTTTCTTTGTGGTACGCGGGCCTCTCACTGCTGTTGCCTCTCCCGTCGCGGAGCACAGGCTCCGGACGCGCAGGCTCAGCGGCCATGGCTCACGGGCCCCGCCGCCC
>NC_041215.1:72167040-72178534 GCF_002837175.3 Physeter macrocephalus | reverse complement strand
CCTCTCACTGCTGTTGCCTCTCCCGTTGCGGAGCACAGGCTCCGGACGCGCAGGCTCAGCGGCCATGGCTCACGGGCCCAGCCGCTCTGCGGCATGTGGGATCTTCCCGGACCGGGGCACGAACCCGTGTTCCCTGCATCGGCAGGCGGATTCTCAACCACTGCGCCACCAGGGAAGCCCTATGGTAGGTTTTTTAACAAATGTATCACCATCATTAATTTGCCATGGTGTTTCATTTTTAGAATTTCACTTGTTTAGATCATATTTTAGATGCTTTATTTCTTGTCTCAGAGCAGAGGAATACACATGTCAACCATGTAAATATTTGTTGAGTAGAACAGTCTTTAAAGGTACATCATTAAATCAGTATGGATTTATCTATTTTAAATTTTCTATTAAGTTATCTAAAGTAGGACTGTGTAAAACTGATAATCTGTTAAATTATAATAGGAAATGTACCAGTATTCCAAGTTAGCAGTTTTTCCCCATCTTACAGGTATAAGGTTTATTTTCTAGTTATGTCAATATAGTTTCAACATTGTACATGTTGCTTAAGAACATGCAGAAGAAGGACAGTAGACAGGAGTATTTGTGATATAGGAGATATCATATATAATTTAATATAATATAATCAGTTATAATGGGGCTAGGCTATATATATAATATATATTTATTTATATACTTTTTTTTTTTACTGTGTCTTACAACAGTAAAAACATTATAACACTGTACTGGAATAAAAGGCTTTTTAAGTGTCACTGTATTATTTTGCATATAAATATGTTCTTAGGTGGTATCAGCTATGCTGATGAGGTGCTTCATAGTAATTGTTTAAAACTCCACAATGAGATTTGTTCCCATTCTAATCGAGAAGGGTAAGGCATTTTGGAAGAAAAAAAAAAAAAAAAAAGAAAAGATCGATTCTCTGGTAATTAAAGTTAACCATATGGGCACCTGGCTGAAAAGGTTTGGACATCGTAAATCCACGTGGTTTTTCTACCCAATCCACAAGCCTAATGACTTAGATGATCCTGTTGTATTTGCTTGTCTATTGCAAAGATAGATGGATCAGCCAGGGAATTCTCCACTAGCTCTGCCTTTCTGAAACCACAGTCAGGAAATGTAATCAGAGTGCTCAGCTGAACCAGAGCAAGAGCTTTCCTAATGGGTAACTATGACTTGAGAAATCACATCCATTAGATAAAGTGATTAAATATACATCAGCCCTTTGGCAAGGGAGCCATGAAGATATTGCAATAGAACATTATCATGTGACCCATCTCTCCAGCTTGAAAAAAGAAACATGTTTTTACCTTTGACATGTATCAGCTCTAAATTCCTCAGCTCAGTTGCAGGGAGACATTTTTTTGTTACAAGATGTATGCAGTTCTGATTTTCTGTGAACTATAAAGTAATTGTGTGGTTGATACAACATTATAAAGGAAATATTTCTGACTTGCTCATTCCCCCACACTGTTTTTGTTTTATATTGTTGTTCTTCATTTCTTAGGCATTTCACACTTCAGTTATTTTTAAAAAATTCTTCCAGTGGAAGCTTTTTTGTGTCCCCAAATTAGGTTTTTTTTCACTTTAGGTATACACATCTTAAATATCTATTTAGAAAAAAAATTTTGTTGTGTCTGTGTTCATGCAGATTCCTCTTAGCTTTCCAAACAAGTTTATGTTAAAATAACATTTAAAGAAAATTTAGCTTTATAAAGAAATATCACCATCAAATAGCATTGACTTTGACTATATTTATAGTTCTAGAGATTCCTGTTTCTTACTCTTAGTTATAACCATCTTTTGGTTAATAATATGCTGCCCATCATATATTAGTATACTTGCTACTAATGTACTTGAGGTAATACATGCATTTAGAATGTTCTTTTTAAACGACGAATAATCTTTCACTTTTTCCCTGGTGACCATCAGCAGACAACTGCAAGATGACCGACAGAGCATGTGTTTACAATCACGGAGTCATAGATAACTAAGCTGAAAGTACCCTCAAAAATTATAGTCGACTTCCTCACTTTACAGACGAATCCCTGATCACTCAATTCGTTGTGTCTAGCATAATAGAAAGCACAATTAAAGACAAGATTGAAAGTAATTGTCATTTTTAAAGTTTCATTAGTGAATTCCTGAGCACACCTCTATACACACTAATTCCTCTCCCCCAAATCAAGGTTTCTCTTCATATTCTTAAATCTCCAAATCCTCAAAGTCAGCAGAGATGAGAAAGTGAAGCTCTGATTTTCTTGGGTTTTGTGCGCATATTTATTGTATTTTAAAGCACATATAGGGATGTCTACTTTCATGAGACCAAGTGGTGGGGATATTACATACACAGAGAAGGTTGTCACAAACAAAACCAGACAGGAATGCATATGAAGTGCCTGGAAAGTTGTCTTCACTAGCCTGTTTAATAATGTCTGCTGTTATGTAAAACACTCAAATTACCTGTAAATTATACATGCAGGAAAAATGGAATCAGAATTTTCGTACAGAAAGGAATCTTACAGATGGACTAGTATAAATGTTCTTGGTGCCAGAGATAGTTTAGCTATAGCATAGCAAGTTAGAGTCAAGTCTATGAACCATTCATTGGTAGAAAGGCTTTCAACTGAAAATATAGCAGACCTAGCATGTTACTATGAAACATTTTTATGTACATGATGACTCTAGGCTCCTATACTGCTCTCAGTGTCTACTTAGAGGGTTTAGTAAAATTGTGCCCTAACTTAATGTAGTGGAGATATTATAATTTGCAGAATTGACAATATTTTAATTCTCTCTGACCATTGAGAATGTTTCATTTAATATTCCAAAACTGGGAGATGAGGGGAAAGTACTCAGTAGGTAAGTAAAATATGTGGTTCAGTGCAGAAATTGAAATAAATAAAATGGATTGTATAGAAAGTAATAAATATGAGAGAGAAGTGGAGAACTCATTACATAAGTTTGTGACATTTTTCTTTTTCTTTTATTGGGATCTTGAGTTTTGAGCTTTTTCTAATCTTTTCTGGAGTATGGAATAGAGAAAAAAGTATATAACCATTGAATCAATGTTTGTTGTCTGCCTACTATGTGCCTCATTGGGCTAAACATTGGGAGTTGAAAGATGAATAAGATGTTAAATCACAATGAGAGTAACTACTTTGGAGATTTAAGGAAAGTGGTCCTGGGTGAAATAATCCTTGGAATGGCTCCTGCAGGATGAATGGAAATGCTCCATTGGACCAGAGCCACTTCGCCAGAGTTCTGAATAGGTGGGTGGGCCTGAATTTCATGGAATGAGGCTCGGATCACTTAAGAAAGGCCTTTGTAGTTAATCTCATAAAGCAACCATCGATGATTTTTAAGTAGAAAAGTGAAGTCATCAGTTTGTATTTACCACTTTGATAGTAATGTGTAGTCTGTAGATTAGCGGAAAAGAGACTGGAAACCTAGACATTAGGAAACTTGTGATAATGCAGATAAGAGGTAAAGAATAAAGAGAAAAGCTGTGGGGATGTAAAAGGGAATGGATTTAGGGATGGTTTAGGAGGAATAATCAGTAGGACTTGTTGATTGGATATTAAGAGTCTATTCTGTATCCCTAGGTAGTGAATGATATTTATTACTTTTAGTACTGGCTACTGATTAACAGTGTCATTTAAGTGATCAGTGTAATATAAGAGTGTAGGAAAAATAGATACCAGTTTGCTGAACCTGAAGGACGTATATAGGCTGGAAAATAGTTGTTTCTCAAGTTTTTACAGTGGAAAGCCTTTCCATTCTTAGTTTGTAAAAAAACAGTCCATATGATAATCAACAAATAATTGCACATGTGCAAAGGTGGTATCTTAGCTGATTTCCATTGGCTCATGAGTTGACTGCTTCCTGGCATCGCGTCCTCTCTGAGAGTCACAGCATGACAGTTGGGAAGTGGGCGATCTCTCCCCCATGTGTTCTCCCTGCATGTGCACCTGATTTGAGTACCCACCATCTTATTATACTAAAAGAAAAAGGCCTCGTCCCTCTGGAACATGGTCATGAAAAGTTGCCAATTCCTTACGTAGGTCCTGGGTCTATTTGAAATTCATATTCATCTGGGCACCACATATTTTATCTGGCAACCCTATCCTATAGTTTTAAAAAAATGTTCATCCTTTTCTGTCTCCTCATGACCTCATTATATAAGCTGTAGATCAGAATGTATCCCTTAAATTCTGGGACATGAACTTCAAATGCATGTGAAGGGTGGGGTCAGGGGAGGATTGTCTACCAGTCAATTCAGGGTACTTAAGACACTAATTCCTGGATTTATTTTCAGTGTTGTCATTTATTGGTGACTTCACATAAAGCCTTAATGTGTTTATAACTCAGGAAGAATGATGGAATAGTACTAACAGTGCCCCAGGTGTGTTTTGAGCATTAATTAGTTAATTATGAAACACTTGGTTGAGAGGCATCCTAAATAGCACAGAACTCAAGGCTTTTCACCTCAATTGGGGGTCCACTTAAATAACACTTTACTATGCCAGGAAAAACAAATACAACTTGTCCATAAGGTACATCATCCACTAGGAAGGCTGATCTCCCAGTGTGATCACTTGCATGAAAATATATCCCTTGGGTGTCAAAGGCTTTCTAAGAGCAATGATTCATGAACCTCCTGGATTTTTAGGACAATATTGTGAAAATATTTTCATCTGTATTCTTAAACAGTTACTTGACATGATTAAAATATTTTATGCTTTGATCCATGAGTTGTAGGTGTAAGTGGAAACGAGAGAATACTCCAAAAAATAAGGTCCCAGAGGAGATTAAGAAGTGGGAGAGGACAGATGGGCTAGGAGGATGGAGAGAGTGGTAGCCCAGTGCCTAAAGATTTTAGACAAACTTGCAGTACTAATGCTTCTAGTTTGTGTTCTCTAAATTCCATTCTTATTAAATCAGGGTCACCGTAATACATAAAAACATATTTTTAAAGAAGACGACCAGTCAGGTATCAGCAAATTGATGTGGAGAAGGAGGAGGAGGAGGAGACATGTGGGTGACTCAGTTCCAGTCCCAATTCCTCATCCTGATCTTCATGTGAAATAGTCAACCCTTCAAGCAAACTGAGTTCTGTCCAGTCTGAGGCTCAAATGATTTGAATGGTTATCTCAGAACTATTGTGCAGGTGTCCGTTTTTCTATATTTTTGTTGTCTGACTTTTTCCTCTCCTCACTTTTCCACCTACTGTTAGAAGTCATATTCTTGATCGTGTACATTTATATATTATATACCCTTTTCACTGAGCTCGATTCCCACCTGAATCCATGCTATAGAGAGAACAATGATAGTTTTCTCTGCACCTGTTCCATGTTTAGTAAGTTTCCAGTTGCTTTCGGTATCAAACAATAGCAGGTATCTCTGCAGTCCCTCAGGTCACTAGTGTGCTTGGTTTTGTTGTCAAGGTAGCAGCTGAACTATATCTTTCACAAACAGGTGGTAAATTTTTTTCCAGCTTGAGCTGAGCACCTCCCATTCATTAGGAGAAATGCCCCTAGAGGCCCATCTTTATGTTGTCGACACGGCCAAAGCATTGTATACTTTAAAATGTCTAATACACACAGTATTGAGTTGTTTTAAAGCATTAAGTACCCTTAATGTTTTAGTAAATCCTCTTTGTTGAGATGAATAAACGGTGTCCAATTTCCCAAGGCAAGACTGAAAAGATCTATGAGAAATGCCAAGTCATGGTGGATTCATTTGGGGAAAAAAGAGAAAAGTTTTGTGCAAAAGATTTATGATCTTTGGTATTAAATTTTTGAATTAAGAATAGGCCTAAATAATGAGAAGATTTTCTGATGATCTGTTCCGTTTTCATATCCCCTGACCGAGCCCGTTTTCCTTTTGAGAAATTGGCTAAGGCAGGAAAGAGGGAGCAAGTGTCAGGGCACCACTGGTGCTTCTTTCCTTGTTTGTTTACAAGTGGTGAGACAAATTATCTACCACAGCAGCACAGGTTAATCAAGAGGCTCAGAGGAGCAGGAGGAGGAAACACTCCTTACTGATATTTCAGTATAGAATTCTCCATCTTGGTGGTTTCAAGGCAGATGACAAAAGTTCCCCAGCCTGCAAGTCCCAACAAGCAGACCTAATGACATAGGACTTTATCACGTGTTCCATAGTGGCAATTTTAAGTGTATTCTGCACTTCAAATACTCCCTAGCGAGGATGCTAGGTCTAGCTGTTCTTCAGTAATATTGGAAAGTCTAATCCATAGTACCTGTGTTTAAACCGTCTTGTTTCTAACAAGTTATATCTTTGGAAGATATTCTCTTGGGTGAGAACTTTAAAATACAGGGTAGGCAATGTTAGTTTTATTTTGGGAGGAGGTGGTAGTAGGGGAAAACGTAACCAAGGATATCACCCTCATTCCTAATCATGGCAACATGGAATTCTGGGAGCTCAGGAAGAAGGAAAGCAACAAATACTTTCACCTTCAACAGGACCTTCTGGCAAATATACCTGGGTTTGTTTGTTTTTTTGTTTCTTTGGGTTTTGTTTCATTTTTTTTTAATTCCTCTATTGACTTGAAATACCTATTTGTATTGTGTGTTTTCTTATAACTCACACCTTTATGTCAGTCAGTCCATTTTCCATAGCTTTCTTTCCCCTCACCTTTTAAAGAGCCTACTGACCTCAATGTGGTGAAAACTTTCAAAACAGGGAGAACTGAGTTTAACCTGCCTCTGCCCCTTTTCTAGTAGTATCACATAAGTTCTCTAAGTCCCCATGAATTGGAATGAGGGTAATAACACATTCATAGTGTTTCTGAAAAGATTACATTTCTAGCACAGTACTTAACACAGAGTAGCTGGTTTATATATATATTAGCTTTCTTCTATAGCACAACCAAACTCTACCTACTCTCAAAAATCATATTCTTTGCTGATGGCATTTACAGCTTTGTAAAAGCTCTCATCACTGACCGATTTTCTAAGCTATGCACACCACAACTCAGTACCAATTTTGTCATGAAATGACCTAAATATAGCCTAAGAATAGAGATTCTATGAAAGAATTTTGGGTACTACTAAATCAAGATATGTATTATCAAGCAGCAATTTGCTGGCCATTCTTCTATATGGATGAGAGCTGAGGTCTCTATTTAGGGCACTTGATGCCCATCTTACATGACAGTTGTGATATTTTAATTCT
This sequence comes from Physeter macrocephalus, assembly GCF_002837175.3. NCBI lineage: Eukaryota > Metazoa > Chordata > Mammalia > Artiodactyla > Physeteridae > Physeter > Physeter macrocephalus. The sequence continues at coordinate 72,171,334 of NC_041215.1, read as the reverse complement.
TGCAGTAATTGGGGGAATATTTGCAATACAATCAGCTCAAATCTAATTTATCAATTTTATGAGGTCTGAAACATGGTCAGAGCTCTCTTTCAGAGCCTTGAGGAAAAGCTGCTTTGGCAAGACAACAAAGGGCATGACTCAGGGCTTTCTGACTTGCACTCCTGCTTCACATCAGACACAGAAAATTTTATGTTTAGTGACTTTCTCCTCCCACATATTTTGGATTTTCTCATCTAAAGGCACAGCTGTGACATCAGCGGTGGAAATTTCCATCTCTGGGTTTGTTATCTTGATTAGTTTTTCCTGCTTGCACAAAGGACTTTAGGTGGCTTTCCATAAAACGCACATGAAAGGGATCACTAAAAGGAATTTCAGAATAAATTAGATATTATTGGCAGTGGAGAAAACAATCCAAGCAATAGGGAATTTTGTTTTGTCTTTGACAAAAGGTCTACCACATACTGATGAATTGCTAGTATGATGATTATTTATACAGCTCAGATACATCTTCTTAAGGTTCATTCTCTAGTTTCTTTTGACCAAGCCCAGTACTCTTATAAGGTTGAATGAGTCTGATGATAGATGACTAGGAGGACCCCTTTCTAAGCCAATGTAAAAAATTATAAATCCTTAGTTTCATAAGATAACTTCTCATCAAAAGGCTTTACTTTGTGGTTTCTCATGTTTCACACTTCTGTTAACTCCTAGGTGATGGTTAATGGTATCCTTTTTAGCAGTGCAATGTTGTTAGGTTCAAATGAAATAATAATACTAAAAAGCTTTATAAAGATAAAAAATACACCAAAATGTGGTTTTAAAGATGCTTTACTTATTCTAAATAATATGATGTGGTTAATAATTTTTCAATTAAGTATGTGTCTGTACCAGTTTAGTTTGCTTGATTGAAATATGATACTACTAAAGCTAATGCAATGGATTGGATCCATATAGGAACACTTACCATTTATTTCTCCATGAAAAGACATATTATACTCTCAGGCACTCCTCCTTGACCCTAGCCGATTATCCACATAAGCATAGAATTGAACCTTAGCATTTTGAGCTTTAATATTTTATTGAGTGGTTCTTGTGTTCAGCACCCCTCTCATCACTTTATCTTATAAAGTCATCTATATAAATAGATGGCTTTATATGCAGTATCTGTTGTAATGCACACAATAACATAATGAGGAAAGGCACTATTGTCGTCTCCACTTTTTAGGTGAGCAAACTTGATCTTAGATAAGTAGAGACACTAGTCCATCAGACACAACCAGAAAATGATAGAACTGGACTTCAAAAGCTGGTTTGTCTGACTCATAGTTTCTAATACAATAACTATGTTCCTCAATCCAAAGGCTCAATCTTGGCTGATTTTGAAATGTATAGAAAAATTCTTGGGGGAAAAGAAACCAAGATTTTATTTAAAATTTTTTCTTTCCCAGAAAAGGTATCTGGGGTGTATTTTGCATCAACTGGAACTTCTTTTTTGAAACACAAACATTTCCAGTTCTGTAAAATACTGACATATGTAATGTCTCCTAAAAACTTGGGGTTTCCATATGTAAAGACTCCTTGCTTTTGTTTCAAAATAAAATACCAGTCATAACTCTAAATGGGTTATCCCAAATATGTAATTTTCTCCTCTAAAACCAGCAAAGGATATGACAAAACATTTTATGTGTTCTCTTTTTCACCACACCAAGAAAAATCAGTCTTATAATTATTTCATATAAATATACATTTAGTGCAGATTTCGCCTGCACTAAATTATGTAGTTAATTTCACAACATCTAGAAAGGTGTAATACAGAACATGTTACAATTAATCTTGATGTTGAAAAAATTGCTAGTTTTAAAACCAAAAGTACTCTGTGCACTAAAAGTATTTTTGCAGTATGAAGGTAGGAATAGATGGTACATGTTTGCCATGCTTCTCCAGGGAAGTTTTGGTGATGGATGTGAGGCCTGAGCTGAGCTGGTCAAATTATGATTTGGACATGGGAAAGGCATAATCTGCAGTCTCCAAGTGGATTATACACATCTAAGAAGGATGCTGGAAGACTTTTTTTTTTTTTTTTTTTTTTGTGGTATGCGGGCCTCCCTCTGTTGTGGGCATGTGGGATCCTCCCGGACCGGGGCGCGAACCCGGTTCCCCTGCATCGGCAGGCGGACGCGCAACCACTGCGCCACCAGGGAAGCCCCGGAAGACTTTTTTTAAAAATTCTTGTCTTTAAATGTTCAATCTTATATGTACATTTTTAATTTATATAATGTTTTACAGTTGCACATGTAGATTCTTTAAAATTTAGCGACAGTATAAATTCATGTAGGAGATGCTCACTTTATTATTGTTATTTTCCTAGTAAAAATGAATCTGGGACGTTTTCTTAATGATAAGGATTGAAAACTTGATCCTATACGTATTATCATCTTAAGGAAAGGCAGGAAAACTAACTGCAGGAATTGCCTGTTGGCATGTTGTAGGGGTCATGATTGATCCAGTGTATCAGCAAGTGACCAGACACAAACATCTCCATATGGCATTGACTGAATAGACTGGCCCCACCTCTGATTTAAATCATTTGTGTTTCCTGCACAAACTTGAAATAACCCAAAAATTCTAAATTATTTAAAGTAAATATAATGTATTATTATATTATATATATACATATGTGTTCATATATGTTTATTTGCTCTTCTTTTTTCTATTTGTAAGACATCGTAATTTCCCAAATGTCAAGGAGAGAATCTTCATGACAAGATTTTTGGAAAGTATACGCAGTCGTCTCTCAATTAATTATTATTTTGATAGATATTTATGCAACACACAGAGAAATAAGTCTGAGACATTTCCTGTGTATTGACCTCATTATTCTGCAAGTATGCTTACAAGACGATAAAAGAGAGACCAGAATCTCCTAGTTTTCTTAAAATTAAGATCAAAACTGCCTTATATTTTCTGAATGAAACGACAGGTTAATATTATTGATGAAATGATTATGGCTTGGCTTCCTTGAAATATAAGCTGTTAGGGAAAAAAAAGGCAATTAGGAAAATAAGAAAGAAATGAAACAGCAATTCCTCTCCCAGTTTTTCCTCTGTATTGTGTCATGAGCAAAAGAAACATAATAGCCACTAACTATAGGAAACCTCTCAGACTTTGTAATTGGATCTCTCATTTTTCCCACAGCAAGGGTGAACTAAGAATCTATTCACAGATAGGCCTGGTTCATTCCCATGAACTCTCATCAGTGTGTCTTTCTGAGAGCCTTAAAAAAAGAGAGACCCATGTACATATTTAAACATATTGGCTAAACTGCCTTTTTTTTTTTTTGAGAGCAAATATCTTTAGTCTTATTGTTGTGTATTCTTCCATTTACTATCCAAATGACCTATCTTAAGCAGAATGAAGTGGTGGAAGGCACTGAACTCAAAGCTCAAAACTTGACTTCTAGTCATGGCTCCAATATCTCCTTCAACATGACTTTGCAAACACTAAGCTGTGTAAACCTTGATGTCACCATTTATATTAAATTAAGGAAAGGATAGTTGCATTTTATATTTCAGAGCGTTGCCATTTGAGAAAGAGCTGTGAAAATTATAAAACTATTGTAACTCAGCATACCTTTATATAAATTTGTGTTACTCTTGAATTGGAAATGTATTTTTAATTTTTTTCTCCTAAAAGGTACTATCAATTAAGCGGTGTTTCCAAAAGAAATTAGTTCTTTAGAAATATGTTGGCATATTAATGTCTGTCAAAAAATATGAAGAAATGTAGATATAAAAATAAAATATAGAGCAAATACACAAAACCATGTTCTTGGTATACTTTTGTACATCAGGAAGTAAACTTCATAATGTGATGAGAGGACTGAATCTAAAACATTAGAAACCTGATAAAATAAAAATTAGAAAACCAGAGTCATGTACCAGTGTTCATTGCAGCTCTATTTACAATAGCCAGGACATAGAAGCAACCTAAGTGTCCATCGACTGATGAATGCATAGAAAAGATGTGGCACATATATACAATGGAATATTACTCAGCCATAAAAAGAAACGAAATTGAGTTATTTGTCATGAGGTGGATGGACCTAGAGACTGTTATACAGAGTGAAGTAAGTCAGAAAGAGGAAAACAAATACCGTATGCTAACACATATATATGGAATCTAAAAAAAAAAAGGTTCTGAAGAACCTAGAAGCAGGACAGGAATAAAGACGCAGACATAGAGAATGGACTTGAGGACATGGGGAGGGGGAAGGGTAAGCTGGGACGAAGTGAGAGAG
>NC_041215.1:72135738-72158812 GCF_002837175.3 Physeter macrocephalus | reverse complement strand
GGTGGTTTGTGACCACCTAGAGGGGTGGGATAGGGAGGGTGGGAGGGAGACGCAAGAGGGAGGGGATATGGGAACATATGTATATGTATAACTGATTCACTTTGTTATAAAGCAGAAACTAACACACCATTGTAAAGCAATTATACTCCAATAAAGATGTTAAAAAAAAAAACGGTAAACCCTTGATATGATGGAATACTATATAGCAATAAAAATTTTTAAATACTGAAGAAAAAAAAATTTAGAAAACCAAGAATCAGTAGTACTAGTTGAAAGAGAGAAAATAAAACTGAATGAGAGGTCATGGTGGAATAGATGTGGAAACAATATTTGGTAAAATGCATATGTCTTTGCTTTTAAGTCATATATATCAATGTTAAAATTGTATGGCTTGGGAGAAAACCCATGTCAAATGTAGTTGATATAAATTATAAAATTTCTAAAAGTACATTCTTTTCAGTTTGTATTATTGGGGAATTTTGTTTTCACTCATTTTCATTAAGGAGACAGATTTCCCGTTTGCTTGCTTGCTTCCTTCCTTTCTTCCTCCCTCCCTCCCTTCCCTCTCTCCCTCCCTCCTTCCCTCCCTCCCTCCCTTCTTTCCTTCCTTCCTTTCTTCCTCTCTTTCTCTCTCTTTCTTTCTTTTTGCTGTAATGCTGTAGAATAAAACTAACCAGTTTGTCGACATGCTTATCTCATGCCTTCTTCCTAACAGATTAGCCAGATAAGTTCCTCACCACTGAAATGGGATGTAGAATTCCTGAGTATCTGAGAGAATAAATTACTTGCTCTTTATACGACAGTGTGAAGCCAACATTTGGACCTGTGATTTTGTGACAAGAGCACTTATGATTTGCTAGCTGTAATATGCTACCTCTCTAGACAGTGGACTTTAGTTTCAAAAAGAAATATCATAAGAGATGTTGTATGTACTTATATTCCTCACTAACGTTCTCATTTATTTAAAATGTTTGCCATACAATTATATGGAGGTTATTTAAATAAAAGTCATCTTAAGATGATTTTTATACTAACATCAAGTTTCTTCTTTGCAGTGGTGAATTTACAATTCATTAACCAATACTTATTGAGTAGACACTTAGATGCAAGGGACTCAATTTTGTTGTTAATATATTTTTTTAAATTTAAATATAGAGACTCAATATCAAATATTGGGATGAAAAGTAATAGATTTATTAATAAGCTTCTCTTCCATCTTCATAAATTCATTACACTTAGGGGTGGGGGCCTGTAAAAATACAAGGACCAAGAGATTTGTTGTACGTCAACAAAATATGAGAAAATGTGTTTCCTTCCCAAGGTATTTCTTTAATATTCTCTTGTCCTCACCTATTTTTGCATATTTACTAATCTTTAATTACAATAAGTCCAAATTACAGATTTAGAAATTCCCAAATTATGTTCCTATCAATAAAAGATTACTGCCTACGAAATGAGCCTTTTCTTTGACACATTAAGTATCAGAGAGTTTGCAATTACTTGTGCATGCCTTTAAGGAAGTTCAGAGCAACCTGCCTGTCATTTTAAATTTGATTTTCAAAGAGCAGTGTGACAGAAATGTGACAGAAGCACCCCAACAAATTGTAGCTTCTAGGTGTTACTGATGGGTAGACATTCCTCAATTAAGTTTCTGGAGATTGTTTTATTTAATTACAAAGGCAGTTTACTCAATAAACTACTTGCTGATTGAGTTTCTAGACTCAAGCCTGCTGAACAAAGCCAAATGAGTCATCAATTAAAAACTTCGGTGATTCAGATGCCAAGACCTTTGTGATGGGTACATACTCTAAGCCATATACTTCTGCATTTTGAACTTTTAAAAACATGAACATCCCTTATCTAACGTTATCTTTTTATTCTACATTGGGGATCAGCGGATCTTCGTCCTAGTCCTGACTCTGCTTTACACAGCTCTGTCATCTTGGACAAAGTCACCCTCTAGATGACACTTCAATGTCCATATTTGCAAATTGAGAGGTCTGACTTAGATTTCCTCTAAGCTCCAATCACTATAGAGTAGTATTTTTAAATGGGATTAGTGAGTTGTAGTGTGTAGATTTAACACACACACATACACAAAGACAGTGAGGATAGATTAGAAGAGAGAAGCTCCTGTGAGTATTACTTAACAGTAAGAATATATATTGTTTGTGAAACTTTGTTTCAGATATAAGTGAACATGTATACTCAGCCACAGTGTAAAACATAGTTTGCACTGTGGGTCATGGTCAAAAACTGTGAGAACTTCTCTAGAATCTTACCCATCTTTCCCGCTCTGTTTATAATGGTTGGTTTGCAAATGAAAACTTAAATAACACCTGTTCCCATGACAGAATTTTAATTGTCACAGCCTTAAAAACACCATGTCCGCAAACAGTAAGCCTCAAAACAAACCCAACACAAACCAGGATAATTCATGCCTGGAATATGTATGATATAGGGTTTTTTGATTATCCTAAATGTAGTCATGGAAAAGCAGAATGTGTTCAAGGCACTATGTAGTATTTTGCCCTGTTAAGGTGAGGTGCATTTTTAAGTATTTGCTGCATCCTAAAAGTCTGATTAGTGGATAAATTTTAATGTTGGCTTTGCTGCACCCTGTTCCTTTCAGAATAATGAGTCTGATCCTTGCCATCTGAGATTTGCATATTAAATCAAGATGATTAATAACTGTTGAGCCTCAGTAGATAGTAATTAATGTAGTCTTCTTAAAGTATTCAAATTGGCTTTTTATTTCTAAGCTATAAAATAGATTTTAGCACTTTTGGTCTTGGAAAACGTCAATTAGGAAAAATTGTTTTAATATAGCCATTTGTATGCAGACCATTTGAACCAAGGTCTGTATGCACTATAATTTTTGGCATCTTATTAAAATATTACCTCTGGATTCATGGGTATAGTCCTTGAGATTTTCTTATAAGTGAAACTGATATCTTGCTGTACCTTGAACTTCCTCTCAAATGGCACCTAAGATCTAGTTGCTCTGTGCTTCATTCTTCTCTTTGGAAACATGATATTAATTATGGTATTAAAGTTATTCAATTATGAGATTGGTTTTATAGCCCTCTGCATTTCATAAGAACTGTGCTTTTTGAGGAAACCAACCTGTGTGGTAACATGTCAAACACTAAGATAATTTTTAAAAGTTAGGAATAATTCTGAAAAATTAAATAAAGTTTGATAAATGTGAAAGAACAGAAGCATGTAAAATGTGTTTCAATGCTGTATATGATGTTATTAAGAATAATTTCATTCAGAGTTAATCAGTTTATGAATCAAATTAATATCACTTAATTGGATAGGTATTCAGTATTGCTTTCGTGTCATTTGGAATTCGATTCAGCTGCTAATAATAGCGACCTGAACACAGTAGCTCAAACTTTCAAGTTGTTATGCTTTCACTTAATGGAAGCCCAAGATAGACATCCAGGACTGGTCCAGTGGCTGCACAAAATCAGTGGGTACCCACCCAGATCCTTGTTCCTGCTCTTTTACTTCTGACTTCCAACCAGAAGCTCAACATTATAGCCCAGGATGGTTGTTGGAGTGCTAATATCCAAATTCAAGGCAACAGAAAGAAGGGAAGACTCAACTTCTCCCTTTCCAGGCATCTGCAAGGAAGTTCCATTAACATTTCTTACCTTTATTTAGTCAAAACTAGTCACACCCCTACCTATGAGGAAAACTGAGTAAATATGGTTTTTCAGTTAGGCGGATAACCCGGGATTCTCGTGGAAAGAAAAAAAGTGAGAATGAATATTAGAACACATACATTTCCTCTTTTGTTCCAAATAATGGACCCATTTTGGGTTTTTTATTTTTTCAAAAAGCAGTCTCACTATCAAGTAATACTGAAGGGTTTATGAAATAATCATTTATAGACACTGTGCTCTTTATTCAGAACAAGTTAAACATATTCTGGTAGTATTACTAGTTCAGAAAAGCTATTTAAATTAACTTTTTAGACCAGAAAAGAACTTAAAGATCACCATCTAAATTCTGTGTTTTCTAGGTGGGATAACTGGCGCCAGGGTAAGCTGAGTGACCTGCTCAGGGCCCCATAAGTGACAAGAGTAAGAGCCAGGACAGAAATATAGGTTTCTTAAGGTTCCTACTAGTACTCTCCCTGCTACATGATGGCATAAAAATTGCTGAAAAGAGTCCCTTAGAAGGGGAATGCCTGTCACCACTACTCTGCTGCTAGCAAGTTCTGGTTCATATCATCTATTCCTGGGTTTAGGACTACGAAGTACTCCATAGACCTCTCTTCATTTCCTTAACTTGCTCTGCATGTTTTGATGCATCAATGCCCTGGTTCATTTTGTTCCCTCTGCTTGATTAATAATGATAATAACAGCAATCATCATAGGCATTTATTAAGGTCTTACTGTTTCAGATGCAGTTCTGAAGAGTTTATATTTGTTGATTCATTCAATTCTCCATCATCCTTTTCATACTCATCTTACAGATGAGTAAATTGAAATGCCCAATTAAGTAATTTGACCAAGGTGACATAGCTTCTAAGTCTTGAAGTCAGGATTAAAAAGAAGGTATCCTGGGCTTCCCTGGTGGCGCAGTGGTTGCGCGTCCGCCTGCCGATGCAGGGGAACCGGGTTCACGCCCCGGTCCGGGAGGATCCCACATGCCGCGGAGCGGCTGGGCCCGTGAGCCATGGCCACTGAGCCTGCGGAGCCTGTGCTCCGCAACGGGAGAGGCCGCAGCAGAGGGAGGCCCGCATACCACAAAAAAAAAAATAAGAAGGTATCCTGGCTCAGACAGTCCAGCCTTGAGAAATACACATTCAACCATGTACTTCTGCAGAATTCTGACTTATCTTTCCTGTACTAGCTCAAACCCACTTCTACTTCCTTGTGTTTCTAAAGTACTTTTGAAACACTTCCATTCAAGTAATTATATCATCCCTTGTATTATGGTAATTTGCATATAAGTCTTAAAGGCTATTAACCTATTAAGAGTAGAAATTTTCCTGGTCAGTGTCAAATAATTCTTTGTGCTGGTGACTCCAAAGTTACTATTTCTAACCCAGCCTCATGGATTGAGTTCTAGAACAACATGGCTAACTATTTATTGGACCTGTACACTTTATGTCTCCAGGCATCTCAGACACATTATGACCAAAACTGGAACCATCATTTTTCCTCCCTTGTTTAAGCCTCATCCTTCTAGTTTTCCTACCATAAGAAATTATGAGAGCATTTCTTGGTTGACCAAGTCAGATACCTGAAAGTAATCCTTGATTCTCATCTCTTTCCTAGGGTCCCACATTCCAGTGTCAATTCTAACTTTTCATTATCTCTCAAGTACGACCACACCTCTACATCATGATATGCTACAGTTTCACATTCATTTGCTAGCTGATCTCTGTGTCGTAAATTCACCCTCTGCACAGTGGGAGACCTGAGCTTTACAAAATACAGATTTGATCATTTTCCTGCTTAAATCAATTCACAGTCATTGCATCTACCTTCTTCTCCAGCCCCCTTTCTCTCCACTTTATTTTTTCAAGGACATAGTTCCTTGAAATATAATGGAAATGGTGACTATTTCCCAAGTGAATTAGTGTCAGTGTCTAGGGTCTATAGCTCTGCACAGATATTCTCTATAGAGAGTACTACAATAGGAGTACCAAAGGTTGGACCAAAGGTAATGACAATATAATGATTATAAATGAAAACGGTGGAGCCTTTGGATGTATTGACAGCCTACAATACCCTTCAGGAGATAGAGAACTAAAAACTGAGCTATCTGTTCCGGGTGTTTACAATGTAAACAGCAAGTAGATAATGTAAAAATCAGTTAGAGCCAAATTAGCAAGTAAGTTCCTAAGAACCCTGGTCAGGGCTAAATCAGAGAGGCCTACAGATGAAATTATGGTTTAAGCATGGGTTTTTCAACTCAGCAAGGTTGACATTTGGGCCATATAATTCTTGGCTGTAGGAGGCTTTCCTGTTAGCAGCCTTCCTAGACTCTTCCTACCAGATGTCCATAACACACTCCTCCCTCTTATTGAGTTAGGAGTTAATCATAAAAACTGTACTTCTAAAGCAGAAACTGATACACCATTGTAAAGCAATTATATTCCAATAAAGATGTTTAAAAAAAACAACCAAAAAAACTACTTCTTTTGGTGGAGACATTACAAATATAATTTGGTGAATGTTTGCCTAAAGGTGTGTTGTTTATTCAAAGTTGAAGCAAAGTATAAATGAGCCTCTGGGTGGTGTTGGCTATTCCGCCGTATTGTATATGAACAACGTCTGGTGTCCTTTATATTGACAGTAAAGTAATTGTCATGAAATTGTTTTCTTATTTTAGGATTCTGTTCAAACAGAATGATTAGAGGATTTTTGTGTTTTTGTTTGCATTTATTGTTCTTCAGTTCTCTTGCATTCTAAAAGTTAGTGGCTCTCTAACAAATGAGGTGGAGAGAATCCTCGACTATTGAAGCACTGAAATCATTCATTAATTCTGAAAAGGCCCTACAAATTCTTGCTGACTTTTTAAATAGCTCATTGTGTGAAGCCTACTTATTTCCTGTTTATGGTTTTCAATTTCTCTTTACAGTAGGATTATGCTGTTTGAAAGAAGAGTAGAAAGTATTACTGAAGTACTCTACTGCTTTAAAGAACTTATTGAATGAAAAAAATGAGTGAAAATGTTACTCATTAAATGCCAGGTCTGTTTTTACAAGGGACAACATTATTTAGGAACACATGGGGAAAAAAATCCATTTGAAATGAATGATTTTTACAACAGTTTTCATGACTATTTTGAAATGGATTCTACCTTTGAAGAATTTGATTCTTGTATATGAATATTGCTAAATACTCTTCCAGAATGGGAATAATTGGAGTCATGTGTAGTCAAAGAAGAGAATAAAAATTCATGACATTGCTCTTGTTTGTCAGTAGGCAACATTTTAAAAAGTTGTAGATCAAGAGATATAACTTAGTCCTGAAAATTACAAAAGCAAGTTATATCTTGAAAAATAACAACTCTGAGCCTTGCTGTTTCTAACTTTATATACATATGTGTTCAGTATCCCAGCTTGTAAGGCTAATATTGACCATGTTTTCTCATTAATGAATGTTCAGTGGACAAAAGAATGAAATAAGTGGATGTGACCACTATGGCAGATATGTTACAGTGTAAATGGAACATAGACTCTAACTGCAAGAAATTTTATGAGAAAATTCTGCAAAACAAGGAGCTGTTAATGAAAGCCAAATGATCAGATATTCAGGAAAGATATATATATATATATATATATATATATATATATATATATATATATATAGTTTAGATACTGATCATTTATTTCCGATAAACAATGAATGAAGTTTTAGAATAAGTATGCTCTGTGTATATGTTTTATTTATCTCAAAATGTGCATAGGCAATTAGAAATAATTTAAATTTAACTGAATGTTGTGATTTTTTATTTCCTAACTTTGGGAACCCCATCTGAGAGGTGAGTAGGGATGAATTGCCCTGTTGAGAGAACCACTAATTTAGGCCAAGATCAAATAATATAGCATTCTTATGATTATTTAAATTACTTGATTATTAGTCTTTATATTTCCCATAATCACAATATTTCTGTATGTCCCAGACTTTCCTGAGGATGAAAAACTACAAATATTTTATTTTGAAATGTATTAAACATGTAACTTTAAAAGAAAATTTAATTTTGAAGTATTTTAATCACTTAGCAAAACTGCCCTGTCTAAAATTAGCCTGTTCTTATCATAACCTAGTTTCCACACAGTGAGTAAGAAGTAATTTTCCCTTATTAAACAAGAATATTTGTTGACAGCAAGAGAAATAAACGTTGGCTATCTCAAGCCAAAGGGAGATTTATTGAAAGATTCTGGATCCTCACACAGTCACTGGAAGGCTTTGGGTATCTGGACAAGCTGACTGGGGAAATGAGCAGACCAACGGGAGGGCTAGAGGCTGTTCGGCAGACTCATCTGGCCAGGACAGAACTGCTGGATGATTCTGCCGGAATTGGACTCTACTGTAGTTGCACAAAGGAATTCCAACTAGACCTTTCTTCATTTGGGCTTCACTCATTCCAGGATCCAAGCAAAGGGAAAGTTAATCCATTCTGATCAGTTTAGGAGATGCGGCCTTGCCATACTAACAAGAGTAGAAAGGAAGGATAATTCACCTTAGATTTCCACAGCAAGAGGTAGGGCTCAAGTTCCATCTCCACTACTCCCAAGGGGAGATCCTTGTTCACCCCAGTTAAGAAGGAAGATTGGCTGCTGGATATAAATATAAATATGTATACTATACACAGATATGCATAGACACACCTATAATTTGCTTTGGGGTTTAAAAATGAAGCAGATTAATATCTGATTATGCAAGATTGATCAGGTATGTGCAGTCAGACATTGAGTAACTGAATGGTTAGAATGGATATACCTTATATACTTGAAGCAAAGGAATGCATTTTACCTCAAGTAGTATAACGATTAAATAAAGTATCATTTTACATTTGAGTTTAAGTCATCTAGTGGCAATGGGTGTCCCTCCTCCCCAAGGTAAAAGATAATTTGTGGTGCTTTTCTAATTTGTGAAGTTATCATTCTGTAGTTCAGAGAATTCCCAAGTGATTTTTACCCAACTATGCCTATTCTCTAATTTGATAAGTGAACTGTGAAGTAGTATATTATGAAAAGATAACATAAGTGTGAAAGGTAGTGCACTAAAATAAGTTGTATTAAAAAGAAGCAGTTAAAGTTGAGGGCATGGCATTTTGTCTTTTTTATCATTGAATTCCCAGATCTTATGCAGTATCTGACATAAGGTGGTTATTCATACTCTATATTGGTGCTCCAAGAAAAGAAAAAGAAATAAAAGGAGAAAAAATTGTCATTATTTCCAGAAGATATGATAATCTATTCAGAAAACATAATTGACAAACTATTAGAAATGAAAATTAAAGATCACAGGATATAAAGTTCAATCAGTAGCAATTACCAACTAGAATGTATGTGCTTTTAAAATAGGACCTCATTTACAATAGCAACATAAAACTATACAGTGTCTAGAATTAATTCATTAATTTAAGTAGTAATATACAAATCCTTATGTAGAAAAATTTAAACTCTAATAAGGGACATATAAAATTATCTAACCTCTTCAGATGGGAAGACAAATATTATAAAGGTATAAATCCTTCATAAATTATTCAGTGTGTCAATTGGCTTTTTGGAGAAATTGATAAAGTAGAAGACTAAACGATCATGTGTAGGTAAGTTAACCTCAAGTAGAGAGAAGAGGAGAGGACATGTCTCAATATGGATGAAAACATACTATAAGAAATCTTTGTGGGAGGAGAGGTGAAGAAACCTATATGAAGCACGACTTTCAGAACATTAAAATAAGGCCAATTAAAGATACCTGTTCAATGAAGAAAAGATACCACTGACAAAGTTAATGATAGAAGATACTTGCAATTCTGAAACTGAGGTATTACAGTCTAGTTTATACAGGAACACCTGCTAACCAACCAATAAAAGACAACAATCATAATAGAAAAATTGGAAAAAGGATAAGAACAAAGAATTCACATAAGAAGAAACCCAGAAAGTGAGTAGGCATACAAAGAGATGCTCAACATCATTATAGACCAGAGCAATGGTAACTCAGTTTGAAAAGTGATAGGTTTTTCACCTCTTAGCCTGATAAAAGTTAAAAAACTGAATAATGCCATATGTTGGTGTGGATGTAGAGATATAGAACCTTCTCTGGTGGGAGAATAGAAAAGTGCAGCCATTCTGGAGAGGAACTTGGCATTACTTAATACAATTATGTATGTATGTACCCTGACCCAACAATTATGCTCCCTACCTCGGGAGATTGCCAAAGAATTCTTACACAGCTCCATAAAGGGAAGCGTACAAAGTTGTTCATGACAACGGTATTTTGTGGTGGTGACAGAAGTGAGTTTAATGAGGAAATAATAAAGTTTAATCTAGGAGGAGCTTTAGCAATGTTTTCACATGTTACCTATTTTGGTAAGATTTACAAATGTAAGATATTTTAACTATCGATATTACCATGATTTTCCCTGCTATCAAGTAGTGTTGAAGTAGCCATGACCATATCTGGTTTGTAGCAAAGAGGAGTTGAGTTGGAGATACATTTAATTTGAGTTTATTTATGGGGTTTACAGTTACTTCCGTGTACATTTATCACATACACTCTTATAAAAACACTAAGTATATAGAATAGGTGCCATGTTTAGCTCTTTAATCTTGCCAGAGAAGCTTCCCAGTCACTGAAATCATGATGACTTTGGTATTTTTCAAGTTACGTTTTGTTTTGTTTTTTTTACTGGTCATATTTCATAGATGGCATATTTTAAACACAAATGCCAACTTGGAATTTTCTTTTATTTACTCTGCCTATTATAAAGCTTCCCAAACTACATGAAATAGGTACAATGAAATTCCAAAATATATCCTTAATATATATTTTGGGTTTCTTGAGAAACCCCATTACAAATGAGGTACAAGATATTTATCCACAAACACAATAAAGCTCAAATACGACAGTTTAATTGCAATTTAGAAAGATATATAAGAATACTCTAAAAATTACACATTAACTAAATATATATAATATATGTATATATATGAAAGGCACTTTCTTTTTCATCTTTATTTGTATTAAAGTACTGAGAAAATTTAGATATAAAATTAGTGGAATATGAAACAAAAATTGTAAAAAGCAAGGAAATCATTATATATTAACATTGAACAATGAAATATAGCAAGCATTTTGTCATATCAGAAGCAAAAGTAAGAAACAGTATTTCACTAAAAGGAAGAGGTGAATTTCTAATAGAAGTATTAAATAGTCTCTTGGATTGTTTGATAATCCAGTTAAAGAAGAGTGAATCATATAAATATGTTGGGGAAAAAATACTTAACTTTCTTGCTGGTTGGCCATGAAATACCCAAACACATGAGATAACATGAAATTCATTGTATATCACTACATTGAGGACATAGATGACAAAGTGGTTAATGAGTGTTGTCAATTCAGAGTATATAAGACTAGCCGTTGAACAAGGACACTCAAATGCTCTGGTATCTTAGAGCTCAAATATGAAAGGAACTTGGTGGAGGTTTTCCCAAATCTGACAGTAATACTAAAAATGTACATGCCATTACCAAGGCACATTCCAATTAGTTATACTAAAGGAAAGACTAAATTGCCTCTATTTCCCTCATTAAAAAATTGTTACCCTGTGTAGAGATGGTCAATGAGAATGAAGCCAAAAATGGAGGAAAAGTATTAAAAGAGGTGTACTAGGGAGTTAATTCATTAAATTTTGGAATTTATGGTGTTTGTGGTATTGGTTAGTTTTTTTTTAATGGAAATACATTTAATTTCTGTATCTAATTTGTATTTGTAATTTGCATTTTTCCCCTCAATCCTACTGCTAAAAAATTGTATAGGCTACAGGCTTAAATAAGCTGGATCTGTCTCTGGCTCCCCAGAGAGGTAGGGGGGCTAGATGGCACCCAGGTGTTCTCACTAAGAGAGCAGATAGGTAAAATGTCTGATAATATACATTGGAATATTAGAAGTAGTTAGAAGCACATATTAGATGTACTTATTGTAACACAGATGGATCTTATAATCATAGTGCTTAGTTTAAAAAAAATAGAAACGGAATGAGGTGTATAACACAAAATTTATAAAAATTTAAGATACATGCATCCAAAGTAATATTCAATTTTTAAGAAAACATAACACAAAGATGCACAGTAAACCCATTAGGATGGTTGCGTATGGATGAGAATGGGAATGGGAAGGGGCTGGAGTAAACAGGACTGGCATACCGGGCTGAATAAAGAAAAAAATAATAATAAAGAGAGGCTTTGCATGGCCAGTGGTGACGATGGGCATGATCTGGGGAGATTAACTCTCCAAACCTGAGGTTAAAACAAAAAAATCTATGGAATGCAGTGATGGTTGATATTGTCCACCATACAGCTAAATTATAATTTCATCTTTACAAGCTTTGTGCAAACTTTTAAAAAATTTAAATTAGAGTAGCCTGAGATTAGATAAATCCAGGAATAGACTCTAAAGAGCTTATGAAGTTATACATTTCAGAGTCCATGGAAGGACAAAGCCAGAGATGATTTTTTATTGTTTAGAAAAGCCGAGTGTGGAGAAGACGATCAGGCTAGGGACAAACCTAAAAAAGGACAAAGACAGCTCCTGGACCATAGCAGGCACTTAACAATCTTACGAATAAAGAGTGCCAAGGCAGAGGACTTATCGGGGATACAAGTCATAGTACAGACCACCCAACCTCTACTCATCTTCCCTCCTTGACCAAAATCTTCCTTCCAGAGTGCAGGTCAGGTGCCTTTTCCATATATTCTCATTACTGTCATATGATAGGTAGATTGCAATTGTTTGCCTTCCCATATTCCCCAATAGACTGTAAGGTCCCAGAGGACAAGGACCAAGGCTGCCTATTTTGTATTTGTGTCCCCAGAACCTGGCATTGTGTCTGACATTTAGTAATCAGTTTAAAAATATTTGTTGAACAGTAAGTAAAATGGAATGGACATATTAAAGGAACATTAACATCATATGATTTCACACATGTAACAATTATTATTTGTATAACCTATTGGGAGGTGATCTTAAAATCAGAATTACCTTCAGTTTGTCTTAATAATTTGAACAATAAGGAATTCATAATATTTAGGTCTTCTTGCTTTAGTCTTTTGTAGCTTAATAAAGAAAAATCCCCAAAGCACATCCTGTTAATTCTGCTGGCAGTTTATTGTGATGGCATTTAAAAATAAATTTTAATACAAATAATAATGTTGAAAATAATTTAACTGATGGCTGGTCATTTAAGATTCATTTTCTAATTTTCAGTTATTGAAGGCTCTTTCAAAATAAGGCTACTTTGAAAATAGTAATATTTATACAACAGTATACACTAAGGGTCTTTATGGACAGTGTTTTCTACACAACAGAGAAAAAAATTCCATCTTTTTTTGAAACCTGAGAACAATTACCTTAATAATAAAACTCATGTTACAGGCCGGAATAGTAAAAATTAAATAAGATTAAAGGAAATCTAGTTTGTATATATAATGATGGATTCAGGAAAATATATAAACTGGAATTCACTCATGCATTTTATTCTACATAGTCTTAAAATCCATGATATAGAATTATTATTGCTTTGTACAGTCATTCATTTTTGTAGAATCAGTTTTTCCTTTTATATACACTGACACATACCCATTCCGATGTTCTTCATTTCTCTCTGTATCTCCACTCTTCTTCCCTTAGGATCTTTTCCTTCTGCCTAGAAACTTCCTTCAATGTTTAATGTATATTTTCGTATGGTGATGAATTCTCTGTTTGTGTTTTCTGAAAAAAGTTTTTAAATATCACATTCATCTTTTTAAACTTTCCATGAAGTACAATATACTTACAGAAAAATACATATATCCTAAATATATAGTTCCATGAATTCCTGCAAACTAAACAAACCATTTAACCAGCAATGGGGTAAAAACACAGAACTGTTCACTCTAGAAGGATATTTTTATACCTTCTAATGTTCTGGATTGTCAGTGACCACGAGACTACAAAACCAAGTGGCAGGTCTACTTTGCGCTAAGCACAACTACAGGCTAAGGATACACTGCTCTCTAGGATCATATAATCTTAGAGATTCCTAGAGACATCTAATTCTAACAATCATTCCAGTGAAGCTATATATTTATGGGCTATAGTTCAATGATGACGCATATTAGTTCATCTAACCCATCTTGTAAGGGAAGGCTCCTTAGTACCAGCTAGATGTGAGGAATGAATAGGATATGCACAAGATAAATCCACAATGAAGATAGGCAATTAAATGGTAAAGTGTACTATATTTAGTGACTACTGATGACATTGTAAGAAATTATATAAAGTTAAAAGCAAATTGAGGAAACAGAGGATTGCATATAGATTCATAAATGCTGTCTTAATTCTAGTCTCCTTACTGCCTACTTAAGTGAAAAATTTTTGGTTAATTTTTAAATTTCAGGTAACGAAATTACCTGGCCATCACCTAAATCCCTAAACATAATGGATTACAACCACTGGTTTTACTGAACCGTGACCTGGCAAAGGGTAAGATAAAGCATCAGAGGTAGAACAATTGACAATTTGAAAATTCGTACAATTTTCAAAAATGATAAACTGATACTCAGGAAATGTTAGAGGGTCTGCCCAAATTAGAGCTAAAATAATGTATTTATTTTGATCAAAATTAGACCGATATATCAAGACAGCA
Source organism: Physeter macrocephalus (assembly GCF_002837175.3). Lineage (NCBI taxonomy): Eukaryota > Metazoa > Chordata > Mammalia > Artiodactyla > Physeteridae > Physeter > Physeter macrocephalus. The sequence continues at coordinate 72,144,424 of NC_041215.1, read as the reverse complement.
AATTAAAACATTAGTCAAGGGGTTTTACAGACCTTTTATTGCAATGCCAAGCAGTATTTGAATATAACCCATGGTGCTTCCAGCCTGCACCTGAAGCTGGGAATCTTCAGTTATCTGAGGTCCCAGGCTAAAAGACTCCCTGGGATGTCATTTAAGCAAGGTGTAGGATTTCCAAAGAGTAGCAATGTCATTATGATTAAATCTTAAGAATTTAAGATTTAAGTTCTGCCTATGTTTATTTTGGTACTGCTGTGCAGCCATAACGTCTGTCTTTCAGCAAAGCACACAGTAGCTGTGGTACACCTAGACAAATAATGATCAAAACAGTCTTATATGCGCCCATAAAAAGGAAAGTATTACAGAGGAATGCCTTGTAAAGATCTTAGGTCCTTTTTGGTAACTTCTAGGATGTCTCAAAAGTAAGATGAGCATATATCAAAGTTTGCCCAGAACAGTCCCAATTTATGTCTTGGTGTCTGATGTGTTGTAGCATTTGTTCTTGACAAAAAATCTTGCTTCGCAACATAAATGCCACGGTCATCCTGCCATGAATGGAACAAAATTTGTACAGCCAGGGCATATCTGTCTATTGCCTTCCTCCAGTGATGTTATCAGGTGTTCATGTATCAGCAGAATGAACGTCTATTGAGAGGCCTTCTAATTACAATTCAGGGAGCAGCCAGGAATGGACTCAAACCTGGTTTAGTTACTGTTTTTTTCCCTATACTCTCCAGATTCAGTCCTCCAGCAGCTTTCACTTTCTTATCTAAATAGTAGAGCTACTGGATGATTAATGTACACTTCCTCTTATCTTTGAATGTGTCAGCTTCATCTTCCTTGTCGTTGACAGATAGGATTTGTATGATCTAGGTATTCCTCTCATGTACTGCAGTTGGGTATAGGAAGGATCCAAGTGTTTCCTTTGGTGCCAAGATGTAAAGCAGAACTTCCAGACTCATCTGAAGTTTTGTAGTTCTGATAAAAGAGAGCTTATATCATAACAGTTCGTACTGGAAGTAAAGGTTGCCTCTCCCATCTTCTGATGACTTTCTCTTTTATCGTGGGATTTTAGATTTTTTGAGTAGAAAAATTGTAAAGGGGATGACACTGAGGGTTTTTAAATGCTATGGTGGGGCTTCCCTGGTGGCGCAGTGGTTGAGAGTCTGCCTGCCAATGCAGGGGACACGGGTTCGTGCCCCGGGCTGGGAGGATCCCACGTGCCGCGGAGCGGCTGGGCCCGTGAGCCATGGCCGCTGAGCCTGCGCGTCCGGAGCCTGTGCTCCTTGGCGGGAGAGGCCACAACAGGGAGAGCCCACAACAGTGAGAGGCCCGCGTACCACAAAAAAAAAAAAAAAAAAAAAAAAATGCTGTGGTGGCAACAGAGGACTTTCGTTATAAGGCATGGTTAATTAAGTGTATCCCTGACTATTATCAGGTGTTTAGAAGTCAGTAAAATGAGAATTTCTGAGTCAGATTTCCTTCATCGAAGTGTTACCCCACAGTTTCTAAAGTAATACAGAAACCAAAAGAGAGCCTTTTATAGCTTAACTGCATCATCATGGCAGACATATAATAATGCATTAATTTAACAACTTAAAAAATACTTGGTATGCTTAACACTACCGAGTGAGCTAAATTACCCTTATTCTAAAAGAAAACACATATGAATCCCTTATAGATGAATTTTTTAGCCTACTTAGTCATAATGATCTCAAGTATAATTAGGACTCAGACATTGTGACTCCAGTCTAGTTCTATGTTTATAAGTTGTAAGCTTATTCCTTACCCAAGAGGGCACATTTATAAACATTACCCTCCCAAGCATAATAACTTAAAAATTGTTCAGCATTTCTAATGGATCTCCTGTTTATCAAAGCGATGCTATTTTTTACTCTGCAAAATATTTTTATGTATTAATTATAACCCATTTAAATTAAAGTAGCTCAGTTTTGTAGGTCTATTATCACTTAAGGTACATTCTAAATAATGGCAATGTATTTACTTGATAAAATAAAATTACTGATACATTGTTAACTTTACATAATATTAGTGTAATTTTACGCCTGTGATGTCTCTTTTTTTTAAAATGAACTTTTTATCTTGGAATTGTTTTAGATTTATGGAAAAATTATGTAGGTAGTACAGAGAGTTCCCATGTACTCCATACCCAGTTTCCCCTATTAATAACAATTTACATTTTTATGGTATATATCTTGCAATTAATGAAACCATAATGATACGTTATTATTATTAAGTAATAATACTTTACTCAGATTGCCCTAGGTTTTCCCCACTGTCTTTTTATCTCATCCAAGATCCTGCCCAGGATACCAGGATTACATTTAGCCATCATGTCTCCTTAGACATCTATAGGCTGTCACAGTTCCTCAGGCTTTCCTTGTTTTTGATAACTGATGATTTGAAGGAGTACTGGTCAGGTATTTTGTAGAATGTCCCTGACTTGGGGTTTTCTGATGTTTTTCTCATGATTAGGATCAAAGTTTTGAATTTTGGGGAGGACGACTATACAAGTAAAGCACCATTCTCATCATATATCAAGAGAACATATCATCAACATGAGTTATCACTGTTGATGTGAGGTATGATTTATTTTAAATTGCCCTTTAAAATGCTTGTGTATGGATTCCATGGTGCCTTGAGAAGGCTTTAAAAATGAATGGTACTGGGCTTCCCTGGTGGCGCAGTGGTTGAGAGTCCTCCTGCCGATGCAGGGGACACGGGTTCGTGCCCCGGTGCGGGAAGATCCCACATGCCGCGGAGCGGCTGGGCCCGTGAGCCATGGCCGCTGAGCCTGCACGTCTGGAGCCTGTGCTCCGCGACGGGAGAGGCAAAAAAAAAAAAAAAAAAAGAATGGTAGTCCAGCTAAAATTTTACCTGTGAGAAAATATCACTCTCTGTTTCCAGACAAGTGACATTTTCAAAGCAATTTTTCATTTGACAACAGTGAGATCAATATAACATCCTATTTTACTTATTTTTACATTTGCCCACTGTCTTAAATAACTTAGATTTGACCAAAGTTGATTCAGATTTTGGCAGATCTTCAAAATGGTTTATTGGATCTATTTTAATTTTATATAAATTTAAGTTAGCTATAGGTAAGAGACTCAGTGATGGAATATAAAACAGAGCCTGAGTTTATTATAGAATTATGAACATGTAATTATTCTCCTGTTCCTTCAAATGAGGAAATACCATATGTTTAATTGTCTAATCACAAAGAAATAAGAAATTCAAATATTACCTGATCTCTACAGAAATGTTGAAACTTGTCAAATGAAACTAACTGCTAAAGTAATTCCATAGGAAGTATTTTAAGAGAATAATTCTATTTTAAAATATATATTACATGGGTAAGACAAAGTATGCTGATAATCATTACAAAAGCCCATTTCTTATTACAAAATTATTTGGACATGATATATACATATCCTACCTGAACCACAATAGAGTTGACACGCTGGCATTAATAAATCAATTGGGAGCTGCCATTTAGAGTTCCAGTATTAGGCAACTGCCGTGGGGCTAAGGTAACAGAGGCCACTGAGACCTTTACCAGCATAAGATAATGGGCACAGACCACATTTTTTCCCTTTTCCACATTTAAGTAAAAACTGGTGTTGGGGTTCACTTCATTGATTTCTGGGAGATTCCAGTTTGGACTGTAAACATCTAGGGGAACCCACACCCATCTCACTCTCAGAGATTATCCCTATGTGAGGGGCTTCATAGGACCCTGAGGACTAAAGGAATCCCCCAAAGCAGCTTTGTCATGGCTGCTGCTGATACATGACTACAAGAATACAATTTTTGGAACAGTATGTTCAGAGCCATAGAAGGTACCCAGAGTCCCTAAAACTCTCTAGAGACTGTGGTATTTCTTTGCTTGAAGGAAAGGATCATTCCTGTACTCTGTTCAGAGGCTCCATTAATGATACTTAAATGCTTCTCAGAAGGTGAACCAAGTGGTAGAATTCACTTCCTTTTGAGCCTGTACAGAAATACCACTTCAATTAAAAAAAAGAAAAAAATATCTTAATGATAGTTCTTGAACCACATAATTTCATCTAAATAAAAAATTATCTCACAAATGTTGATATAAAGTTCAAGGCAACAAAGGCAAAATAATGGGAATTTACTTAGACGAAGGAAACTCAGCAGCAGTCTAAATCTCTGAGCAATGAAGATTCATTCTAGGGATATTTGTAGTGTTTAACATTATGTTTTACAAAGTAACTGGTTCTGTTGTAAATGCTTCAGTGTCTTTTAGGCTCAGATAGGTTGCATAACTTGGATATACAAGATCACATAGCTAGTAACTAGTAACCCCAGGATTCAAACTCTAGGATTTCTGGCTCCTGAACTTGCACTTGAATCAGTGTCTCTAAATCAAATCTCTGCTTGTGTTATACATATATGTGAACTACGTTTCTTGTGTAAAAGGCTAATAAATTTCTATAAATTGACATGTCCTCAAGTTTATTGTAATTAGTAGATCTTAATTACAAATGTATGATGTAAATGACCAAAGCAAGGAATTCAAATGGAAAGATGAGATAAGTTAGTAATATTAACGGCCCCATATATGGTTACTATGTGTAAAATTCTCCTATACACTTAACCATGCCAACCCTGACGACTCTTGGAGGCAGTGATTATTAACCCCATTTTCAAACTAGGAAACTGAGGCTCAGAAATTAAGTCATCTGTAAAGGGTCAATAGCTATAAAATGTGGAACATGGATTGTGATGGGAAAGGTCAAGATGATGACTGATCTGTGAGCTACTGAAACCAGTTTGAGTTTTTCTGTATTGAATACAAGTACACTTCATGGTATATATTATGAAGGATTTTGTCCATTTTACATTTTTGGAAATTGAGCTATATTTTCAATGTCTTGCAGAAACTCAAATTTGAAGAGAAACTGGAGAAACTTATGTAAAGTGAAAAAAATTTTTTAAAGTGTGTATATTGCTAAATATTTAGCATTCATAAATTAATACATACCTTTAGTTCTTAAGCTGATAAACATGTTTCTTTTAATATCTTTGTCTTCTTTTTTTGCAGTGCTGTCATTTATTCCTAAAAGTTGAAAGATCAGCTTTTTTTAAATTGAGGAATAATTGACATACAACATTATATTAATTTCAGGTGTACAACATAATAATTTGATATTTGGGGTTCCTGTCTTAATAGAGATGAAGTAATATGAGTAATATGACATGAATGATGCTTAAAATGTTGAGAATTAAAAATAAAAATTAATATGGTGAAGAACTTGCTTTGTTTTCTTTTTTATTGTCTTGGACTTTGTAGCCGGAAGGGAACTAAGGGACCAAGGGTATTTTTGTTAGTCTCTCTCCCTTTCACCCTATTGCACTCTCCTTTTCTGTTCAGTTTGTTCATCATCTTCCTTCTCTCGTTCAACCTTTTTCATTTCCTCCTTTTTTCCCCTCATTCCAAATCTTCTTTCTTTAACTGAACATAATATAGATTCAGAGTTCAAAAAATGTGTTGTTTTTATTGAATGGAATTTATGTTTATCTTTTCAATTTTAAAATGGAGACTTTAAACTTTCATATTTTACATTCCTACTACATACTCTTCAAATAAAACAAAATCCAAAAACTTTTGTGTGCTTTTAATTGCATTTGTTTTCTCTTATTGAATAATAAAACCTGGTCATTAATTTATATGTATTCATCTGCTGTTTTTGATTTAGTGCATGTGTTGCTTTAAAAATGGTTCTTACAAGGGGAATCACATCAATATTTTATGCTTTTTTAAAGTAGATAAACTTAAACCCTCCCTCAAAAATTTTATTTCAGCTTTACTTGGATAAGCCCTGGCAGCTGTAGTTTTTAAGTTATGCAGATGATTCTTTTATACACCCAGGTTGGGAACCAAAACAGAGTATACCTTCATTCTGACATACATTTTTTGGCAGCAATAGGGAAAAATGACACTTAGCTGCCTTTTTTTTTTTTTTCGGCTGCAGTCTTTGTTGCTGTGTGCAGGCTCTCTCTAGTTGCGGCGAGAGGGGGCTACTCCTCGTTGCAGCGTGTGGGCTTCTCATTTCAGTGGCTTCTCTTGTTGTGGAGCATGGGCTGTAGGCGCGCAGGCTTCAGTAGTTGTGGCACACGGGCTCAGTAGTTGTGGCGCGTGGGCTCTAGAGTGCAGGGTCAGTAGTTGTGGCTCCAGGGCTTAGCTGCTCTGTGGCATGTGGGATCTTCCTGGACCAGGTATCGAACCCGTGTCCCTTGCATTGGCAGGTGGACTCTTAACCACTGCGTTACCAGGGAAGTCCTTGGCCACCTTTTTACTGTTCCCTAAGTGAAAAGAGCTTTTAAAATAGTAGTATTTAAGAAAATAGTAGGGAATAAGACTCATTAATTTTATAATATGGGTTCTTGATATTGTTTAACATGATGCCAGTATCCATACCTAGTTATGGAAGAATTGGTGTGAGAGTCAATGAAAATTGATACCATTGGGAATCATACATTTAGCAATCCAACCATAGGTGGCACCTAATAAAGCTTTCTGTATTCATCTAAGCAAAGAAAGTAGAAGAGACATTCCTTACCCTGTGGAAGTTTGCAGTGTGACACATTGGTCCCTTGAAAGGAAGATATTAATAAAATAAATTTCAGATTGTCTCCAATTTACCCTAAAGAGATCAAAACAATGGATCTAATATATGGATTTTTTTCAAAATCTTGTCTTTCTTATTGGAATTCTAAATTTTCACTAGAATCGACCTTTTTAATTGAACCTCTTTTGTATTTTCAGGCTGATGACTCTTGATTAATTTTCTTCTATCTTTTTTTAATTATTATTTTCTCTTTTCCATTTGCTGCTCCCTCTTTCGGAAGCTCAAATGAGACTGATGTTGGGACTCCCTGGATTATTCTATATCTCCTGAATTTTATTTTGAGCTTTCTTTTGCTCTTTTGCACTGCTTTTTAGGAGAATTTTTTGACACAAATCCAAAGTATAGAACTCCATTAATTTTTACATATGTACATACCCATGTGACCATCACACAGATGAAGATACAGAACATTTCCACACCTCAGAATGCTCACTTATGCCCCTTCCTGGTAAAGTACCCTTGAAAGGTAACTAAAATTCTGACTTCTAGTTCTTTTCAGCAAACATTCTATTGAAATTTTTATTTTGACCATCATGCCTCTAATTATCAGGAATTTTTGTTGTTTTGATACCTCTTTTTTTTTTTTTTTTTTGGAGCCTATTCTTTTCTGTAATAGATTCTCTATCCTCTCAGCTTTCTCTGGGAATACTAATTTTAAACTCTTAATATTCCCCTATGTTTGCTTTTTCCTCTCTTCTAGAGTTAGGAATTTGGTCTGTTCATCTTAGTCCTTCAGTTTTGTTTGGTAGTCTTTGATTACCAATTTATCCTTAATTATCTATTAATAGTTATAAATGAAAGGCTATGCTGTTGTTGGTCAGGATTTCTTCTGCCTTTATGTAGGCCTGTTTTCCAAACAAATACTCCCTTGAAAGAGAGGGATGACGGCAAGCTCTCTGTGTGTGTCTGGTGTGTTGATAGGCTGGCTTCCTTTTAGGATGTATGGGCAAGAAGAAGAGTCCAACTTTCCCCAGTCTCCACTCTGCTTTCAGCTAAAATGGAAATGGACACCCTAGGGGTCTTATCTCAATTAATTCAGAGATTAACTTTTTGGTTTTAGCCTGGGGCTAAATTCTGCTTCTTTATACTTGAATATAGAGGGAGTAGTGGGAAGTGTGACCTGCAAGTTAAATCGATAATCCTTGGGTTAGTCAGCTTGTTTTCTGACATACTTGCCCTGTGTGCCAACTGTATGACTTCTGTGCTGGGAGGAAGTATTTCTTTCTCTGTTCTAACATTCTCAGATGAGTGTTGTAGGCTGTACCTTCTGCTCTGATCTCTTCACTGGGGTAACCCCATCTGCTATCTCTTTTTCAGATTTGTGAAAACTGTTTAGTGTCTTTTTTGGTGTTCAATGATGTCATGAAACTGTTCCCTACTGTGCATCTTTGTTTTCAGTGCAATGGGAATTTGGAAGCCAAGGGGTGGTAAACACATGGGTCAAGACCATTGTCATGAACTGGAAGCTGTCATTGCTTTGACTGGAAAGATGTATGAGATAAAAATAGGTAGATGATAGAGAGAGAGGAAGAGATAGAAATGCATGCATACATAGATAATAGCTAGAAAATAAGAAGAGTTCAGAATAAATATTTTCATACCTATTACAATTGTAAGAAATCCTAGATACAAGGATAATACCTTCAGTTTTTATTTTCAGAAGTTAAGTATCTTCTATTATGAGATTAATGGTAGGTCGGCAAAATAGTCATGAGAACACAAAAATATTGTCTTCATGTGCAATATTGTGATCTTACTTTGAAGAAGATGCAGTCATAGTGATATTAATAAGTGGAAACATGGTAATTTTCAAAATTGTAAACTAAACGTGGAAAGAATAAACAGTGGCTGATTTCATTAAATATATTAAATCAGGTCAAACAAATGTAAGTGCTTCTTTTTAAAGTATCTTTTTTTGGATAAAAAAGCATGACATTTTTATTGTTAAAATTTGAAAAATAGGGCTTCCCTGGTGGCGCAGTGGTTGAGAGTCCGCCTGCCGATGCAGG
>NC_041215.1:72132805-72135715 GCF_002837175.3 Physeter macrocephalus | reverse complement strand
CTGAGCCTGCGCGTCCGGAGCCTGTGCTCCGCAACGGGAGAGGCCACAACAGTGAGAGGCCCGCGTAATGCAAAAAAAAAAAAAAACAAACCTGTACCAGGCTTGGCCTTCAAGTGCTAGAACTAAACCTTAGCTTCTCCTGAATTAATCTTACACCAAGAGCAATCCCATGTTTATACTGAGACTACAGAGACTTATACAGTGATTGGTGTTGAGTATGTGCATTTGTTTCCATTTTCCTAAACCTCTCTTCTCAGCTCAGGGCAATTTTCACAGATTTCATGATTCAATTTTCTTAGAAAGCCTTTTATAATAATTTTATTGAGGTGTAGCTCACATACCATAAAAATCATCCTTTAAAGTGTAAATTCAGTGGTTTATAGCATATTCACAGAGTTGTGCAATCATTGCCATTATTTAATTTTAGAACTTTTTATCACCTCCCCAAGAAACTTCATTCTTATTAACCATTAACCCCATAACCATTAATGGTCTCTCCTTACTACCCCCTCCCCCCAGCCTCTGGCAATAGCAATGTACTTTTTGTCTCTAAGGGTATGCCTGTTCTGGACATTTCATACAGATGGAATCATCCAGTATGTGACCTTTTGGGTCTGGCCACCTTCACGGGGTTTTCAGAGTTCATCCATGTTGTAACATGTATCTGTATTTTATTTATTTTTATTGTCGTACTCAGTTGTGTGGATACTCCCCATTTTGTCAGTTGACGGACATTTGGATTATTTCCACTTCTTGGCTATTAAGAATAATGCTGCTATGAACTTTCAGGTACAAGTTTGGTGGGGACATGTTTTCAATTCTATTGAGTACTTACCTAGTAGTGGAATGCTGAGTCATGATTCATTCTTTCATGAGTCACTCTATCCTGCTTTTGAATGTGCACATGCAGTGTCCCTTATTTTTCACTACATTCTTCGAAATTCATCTCAACTTTCATTTCCATCAAAATATATACCTCTTCTTACTGGTTTGAATTTATAGAAATAACAGAATAAATAATCTTAGCCAAATACTTTAAAACCCAGGGCAAACCAGCAGACACATAGTCAATTAACTATATGAATTTTGTTCAAAAGCAACAATTTTTGTGGTGAGCAGAATGGACTGACTTTGCTCTTCTTTTTCATAATTATAAAATTCCATAATTCTGAATCCATAGGTAGAGATGTGTTCTTATTTCCAAATATGCCATTGTATGGCTTTCAGCAAATTCTCTCCCATGAACTATTGCTGTATATCTACCATTTATAAGACATTTTGAGTTCTCCACGTTTGAGGAGGCTCCTAAAAGAGTCCTGGAATTTATGTCAGAAATGTTTGAAATTTTGTACTTAAATCGCAGGAACTCGCCACTTCCTATTACCTATGGTACCCTCTCTCCTGGCACATGCCTATATCTCTTTCTCTGTGTCTACATCAGGGTATGAAAGAAGGCTGTGAGTTATTTAAGCTGATTGTATTCTCCTGTAGTATGGCCAAACCAGGCTTGTCTTTGCTGTATGATTTGGTATGATTGGTATTCCTTTTTAGAATGTAAGGTCCTTAATGACAAAAACTGTGTTTTCTCCTTACTCTCACAGCTTTAAATATCTGATATAGGAACATGCCCAGATTAACTATTTGGTAAAAACATTTTAAATGAATATGGGTTAGCAGATTTAAAAAGAAATATGATGATACATACCATGGCAAAAACCAGACTCAATTATGTGATAAAAACATAAAATGCATTTTTCAGAAAAGCTGAATTTGCATTATAAGCCTTTCTATAATTTTACATTGCAAAATGATTTTCTGTTGTTTTTAAGCTGGTTTTCCACCTTAAAAAAAATACATAGATTTCTGATAAGGGTTATTCTTATACCGTGCCCAAATAACTAAGGGGAAAAGTCATCCATTTTGCTCTAAACATAATTGAAGTAAATTTTGTTTGACATGGGAATAGGAGAACTCTGTAAAAGAATAATTAGTTTCAGCTTCTTTTCACTACTTTTTCTGAATCTATATAACCTGTGTTGTCACTATTGTGATTTGCTTAATTTTTATGTTTCGCATTGGAAAATAAAAGAACAGACCATGACTTCTCTTAGCTTATCCTCCCTCTCTGTGTGTCATGATATCACTTAATATACAAACTTTCAAGTTGTTCACAGTGGGTTGTCATACTAGAAGTTGGTGTGTCCCAACTCTCAGGCAATCCTAATGCAGAAGGACTCATTTTTATTTTCTGGTGGAGGAATTATGAAGTTACCTTGACTCATTGAAATAATGTCTGTTATTTTTAAAATAAGAACAGTTATTTTTTATGCTCTTTTATGTAGAACATTCCAAAATAATAATATATAGAAGTTTAAATTTTTTATTTTGTATTTTTCTTTCCTGTAGTTCTTGTAATGTTTTGTATACACATGTAAGTTAATTAGGGAAGTCATAACTTGAATGCCTATTATAGTGTTTTTTTTACTTTTTACATTGAATCTATCCCAAACCTTTCCCAAATTCCTTTTATCTTCTTTGTTCTTCTGAAACATTTGCCTAAATTGTTTTTAATTCAAAATGGAAATATATTTTTTTCTGATTCATAAAGGTATATGTATTTATTGTAAGAAAATCTAAATGTGTAAAATAGAGTAAAACAGTCTTCCACCACCTCACTTCACAGAGATGAGTTTCCTCAAGAAAGAGAAGCAGGGCTTCCCTGGTGGCGCAGTGGTTGAGAGTCCGCCTGCCGATGCAGGGGACACGGGTTCGTGCCCCGGTCCGGGAGGATCCCACATGCCGCGGAGCGGTTGGGCCCGTGAGCCATGGCCGCTGAGCCTGCGCGTTCGGAGCCTGTGCTCCGCAACGGGAGAGGCCACAACAGTGAGAGGCCAGCGTACCGCAAAAAAA
>NC_041215.1:72071335-72132769 GCF_002837175.3 Physeter macrocephalus | reverse complement strand
AAAAAAAAAAAAAAAAAAGAAAGAGAAGCAGAGGGTGTGAGTATATTATGAGATGTCAGACAGAAGAGGATCAGGTGACCAGAGAGGCAAGAAGGGAACCTGGAGAATGGTGCTATCAGAAGCACTGTCATAAAGATTTTTAAACAAGGAAAGTTGAATTGCACTAAGAGTAAGTACAGATGAAAAATAAAGGGAATTAAACATATTTTTCATTAAATTGTCACTTTAAGATCTGTGAAGTGTTAAGTTCAAATTCTTAAAGATCATTACAGAGCATGGAAAATAAGTCATGTACATAGTAGTCACTTAATAAGTGCTCATTCAACCTGATACTTCTGTGAACACAGTACTTCTTGTAGTTGAAACCAAAATCTGTTTTATTATTACTATTATTATTTTTTTAAAGTGCCGTCCCTGGCTGGCAACCACTTAAGGCTTTGTTTGTTTCTACTTAGGCCTCTTATGTAAGGAGCTGAAGGGGAAATAAAATATACAGGATGAAAAGATGGCAATGTTGCCTCCCCCAGGACCTCAGAGCTTTGTCTACTTCACAAAACAGTCTCTTGCCCTCATTGAACAACGTATTGCTGAAGGAAAAACAAAGGAACCCAAAGAAGAAAAGAAAGACGATGACGACGAAGGGCCAAAGCCAAGCAGTGACTTGGAAGCCGGCAAACAGCTGCCCTTCATCTATGGGGACATCCCTCAGGGCATGGTTTCGGAGCCCCTGGAGGACCTGGACCCTTACTATGCAGACAAAAAAGTGAGTTTATTGTGCCTGCAATGGTGCGGTCTCTGTTTACCTCTTTTGTACAGAAAGATATTTTAAATTGAGATTAAGTGGAATTTAGTGAAAAGCCACATCATGACAAAAATGTTTAGTTAAATACACATGTAGGCTCTTTCAGAATATGTACTTTTACTAATTTTTCATCAAAACTGGTTCTGTCACTGGCATACTATTTTGATATTTTTAAATTTAATAGTGTTCAGTATAATGTTCTGCCTTTTGGGCATCCTGGTAGGAACAAAATAATTGTCAGTTTGAGAAGTAAGACCTGGGGATATGTCCAGAATGCATTTGCATGGAGGTGACAGTTGAATCCATAGGAATATATAAAATCACTCAATTAATAATGGGATTTAGAGAGCCACTCATTTAGGGGGTTGAAGAGAAAGAGTCTGAGATGGTCAGAGAGGCAAGACATGATAAATCAGAAAGTTTTCCATTATTCAAAAAAAAAAAAAGGGAAGAGAGTATCTCATAAAATTATCCAGAAAGTTGAGGCTGGCGAAAGGCTATTGGAATGAACAAGGAGGATGAGTTGGTAACTTTTTGGAAGCAGTTTGTGTTAGGTGATGGAAATCAAAGCAAAATAGTGGCGGATAGCAAGTAAAAAGAGGAAGTGGGTGGCAGTTGACGCATGCTGAAAAATTTGAGAAATTTCCACCAGAAAGGTGGTCACTTGAGGCAATGAATAAATTGAAAACCTTTTCAACGTAGGGTATAAATAGCACGTTTGAAAGTGGAGAAAAAGTATTCTCAGAGAAGAATATAGAGGGTCGAGTAAGTGGCTAGTTGCTGATGTTAACAGACAAGGGATAAACCACAGGTCAGCTTGTATTTGCATTAGAAAAATGGAGCGAAGCCTTACTGTGTGAGCCCTGAACGGCAAATAGGAGGATGAATTTGAGTCCTGATATGTTGAAGTAAAGGTAGGTACCTCTGAGGAAATGCATGTTAAATCATATCAATATTTTCCATACTACAGGAGTGGAAATTGTCCTTTGAGAGTCAATCTGGAGAGCAGCAGATCTGAGAAGGTGTTGATTGCATTAAGGAAATGGGAGAGTTTGAAACAACTGCTATAAAGGTTATTCTACCAAGAAAATGAGAAGGGGATTACAATCATTTCTGAGACAGTAGCAGATACAACCAGATTGAACTTGACAAAGAGGAGACAGTAAAGGATTAGATCAGCAGGTTCCATAACTTTCTCCAACAATGCTTTGCTGCATGGCAACTGCAGAGTTATCTTTAAGAGGTAAAAAAGGCAGGATAAAGTCCATTAAAAAATTATTTTGACAAGATGTAAATAAAAGAGATTATTTATTGATAACACATCTAGCAAATAAAATACAGGGCACTGAAATGTCTTGAGAATTAGAAAATGTGATGAAGTTAATTTTGATGGTAGAAACACATCTTCTTCGGGATAGTTGCTATGAATAGCAATACGTAATATTTTGCTTCACATTAAAGCCAGCATCTCAGCAAGCTGACAGCACAGAAGGAGAAAGCAGAATACCTGAGAAGCCTTTGAGATACTACCCAGCATTCCAATTAACCAATCAGTATTCTGACACAGGAAGGAAGAATGTTAACACGTATTCAGGATCTCTGCGTCAGGCACTAGACTTTTTATACAAATTAGCACACATATTTACTATAACTTTGTAAGACAAGAAGTAACAAAGGACCTGGGGAAAATAAGTAACTTACAAAATGCTACATGCTAGTAAGTTTTGTCACAAATTTTTTAGTTCAAGTTGATTTGACTCCCTACTGAAATATTCTGTTGTATAACATCTCTTAGTTTAATTTCTGTTGTATAGCATCACCATGCTCACAGCTTTACAAAAATGAATGGAAGAATGAATGGGTAAATAATGAAACTGGCAATATAAAAAGTACTTTCTCATTTTACTTACTACTTCATCCTGAAAAATGCCTGGCTCTTCATGGATACCTCCTGCATTTCCCATTTCTCAAGGGGGCCTGGATGTTACTTAACCAGGAACCCCTGAAGGAGGAAAGGAATCTTTCTGAAATAAATCTCAATTCAGAGATATAAACTAATATTGGCTTAAAGTGACTTGGGAGGTAAGGAGAAAATGTTTGTATTTGGATGGAGGATTAACTAATGGAATCATTTTAGGTATGTGGTAGACAACTTTAATGGAGAATATTTAGGGGTGAGACTCCAATCCCTCACCTTGGCCCCAGCTCCTTTCAAAAATGGCACCAATCACATTAAAAGCCTAACGCACATCTGCATCAGTATACTTGGGTAGAGCTAGGTCAAACGAAGTAATCTATTTTTCATGGTCCTCTATTAACAGATGAATAAATACCCACAGGGATTACCGAGTCTTTTTATTTTATTTTTTTTGGTTTCAAGCTTTAAATGATCAGCTTTTTGTGCCATGTCCTAGCCCTTCAATCATTCTTGATTAAGGTAGTTTTGACTTCCACTTGCAACTTCAGGATTGACTTCTGTGTGGATTGATTCCTTAATGTTCTGGGTTATTCACACTAATTGACAAGAACTTTATTTCTGCTACATTATAATCACTGCTTGGATTAAAAATCTAAATGGGGGCTTCCCTGGTGGCGCAGTGGTTGAGAGTCTGCCTGCCAGTGCAGGGGACACGGGTTTGAGCCCTGGTCTGGGAGGATCCTACATGCCACGGAGCAACTGGGCCCGTGAGCCACAACTACTGAGCCTGTGCGTTTGGAGCCTGTGCTCCGCAACAAGAGAGGCCGCGACAGTGAGAGGCCCGCGCACCGCGATGAAGAGTGGCCCGGCTCGCCACCACTAGAGAAAGCCCTCGCACAGAAACGAAGGCCCAACACAGCCAAAAATAAATAAATAAATTTATTAAAAAAAAAAAAAATCTAAATGACTCCTGATTTGACCTGGGTTCAGATTTTAACTTATATTTGAGTGTAATTATCAATGCTTTGTTAAAAAAAGGACACTTAATAAACTAATGATAGAAGTTAGGGCTTCATTTTCATGTGTGATGAATATATTAAGTGCTTTTGAATAGTTTTATGCAGTGCCTTTATTATAGATGAAAGTTTGTGTCTTTAAGAAAGAATAAATTACCAATCACCCTCTGCTGTGGGTATTAAGAGGACAGGTACAATGTCTTATTATCTTCATATCATTGGTGCCTTATATGTTGCCCAAAATATCAGCAGCTGTTCCCACCATTTACTAAGAATTTACAATATACCAGAACTTAAAAGCTTCACAGACATGAAGTGCCAGCTCTCAAATTGTAAAATGGTAGATCAGGTATTTAGAATCCTATCTGTCCAACTCCAATGCTTATACTCTTTAAGTACCTTAATTCTCTAATTTTATGTTTAATAAATTATTAAATAAGTGAGCAATATTAAAAAAATTTATTCAGACCTTGACATCTATGCATTTCCTAGTAGGATTTTAGACTTTGCTAAAGAGACTTATTCTGCTACCCCAAATTTCATAGGCATATCTATTTTTCCCACCTGTAATTAACTCCTGGTTGTTTATAAACCTAGACAATCCTAAAGAAGTTTTTAATGAAAATGAAAATTGGGAATCTGAATTTTAAAATAGTAAACCAGTTCTTTTTTTTAAATTTCAAGTACAGGGTAACTTGATCTTGCCAAGTTGAGGCAGTAATATGATTTTCACATTAGCTCAGATGACCTCTGGTTCATGAAGTCCCCTGATTATTCTGACAGACATGTGGCCATGCCCCCTCTTTACTCTCATGCTCTGCCATTTGTATTTCTCTGTATGCTACCTGTCACATCTTGCCTTGTATTAGAGTTATTGTGTTCTTATCACTTTTCTAGGAAGCTCCTTGAATGCAAAACTCATGCCTCATTTATGTTCAAATTCCTTTCATTGCCTCTTATGCCATAGTTGCTCACTGCACAATTGTAGAATATAATGGCTGAACGAATTTTTAAAATCACAGTGTATTGAGATTTAAGAAAACAATAATTGTGCTCAAAGGTGAGATATTAATTTTAAAACTAATTTTCCATGTGAAAGTGAACTTTATGTTAAATTATGTTTAGACATAACTGGTATAGTAAAAGGGACCAGGAATATAAAAGGGCATCTGAAAATAATAGATTCTGTTTGTTTTCTTGGGGGCTCTGCCACATACAAAAGCAAGATTACCAGAAGTTACATCTCCAGTTTGGTGAAAAATATTTATTACCAGAAGCTCCCTTATAAACTTATATAAAATTCGAAATCAACAACAAAAAGACCAAATCAGTGTCTTCTAGATAACCCAAGGAATTTGTTTGCCAACCACAGAAAAATAAGACAAGGATTTGAACTTGGTCTTTCTGATTTCCAAGCCAACTCCTTCAGTTGTTTTAATGTTTTGTTGTTATTGCTGTTTGTTTGTTTGGGTTTCAAGTTTTTCAACTAAATACCAAAGACATGGAAAATGTCACTCATTATGCAATGGTTACATAACATATTTCTTAAATGTTTGGTTCTATTCGTATTATTTCAAAAAATTGCCATGGATAGTAGCAAGTAAGTCCTTTAATTTATGTTATTTTATTTTAGCTGTTATTGGTATTAACATCTAAAATAGGAAAATCATACTGAGTAGTAGGATTCTTTCAACTCTAATATTCCTTAAATTTATGAAAATATTTTTGAAAACTCATATTTTGGAACATTTGCTACTAAACCTGACAATAGCCAAGAAGTATTAAAATTCTCTAAGTGATATGATAAAAATCAAGGATAGCTAGTTAATATTTGGTTTGCATAAAATGCAATGTAATGAAAGAAGGAAGTTGTATTTTAAAATATTTCCAGTGGCCACAAGTTATTGTTACTGATTTGGGTGTTGAAGGGATATGAAAAAGTGAAAACTGTACTTTGAAAGCTCTAAATAATACATGCTCATAAACGACTCACTTCTTATTTTACTGAAGAAATGGACAATGGACTTGGAGTTCATTGGCCAACATGACGTGAATAGCTGCATCAATGGTATTGGAACCACATTGCTTGAGTCTGATGGCAGTGTTTCTTTAATACGACCCTATCACATGGAGAGGTAAATTGCAGATATTAATCTACTACATTGAAATTTTGGAGTCTCGATTCATACTGTTTTCTTTTTGCTCCTGCAGACTTTCATAGTTTTGAACAAAGGGAAAGCAATCTTCCGTTTCAATGCCACACCTGCTTTGTACATGCTCTCTCCTTTCAGTCCTCTCAGAAGAATATCTATTAAGATTTTAGTACACTCATATCCTTTTTAAAATGCTTACTTACAATGGTTCTTTAAAATGCAGTTTTTGTTATTTTTTTTAAATATAGATTTTAGTCCTTTTGTACCTGAAAAGACTCTTGTTTACCAATCTCAATATAATTTGGTGTAGATCTGTGAGTAGATTGGGAGAATGGCAATTTTAGTATTTTAGGAAAAATTGCTTTTGTCTATTACTCCCTTGTTCAAAGAGATTTTTTTTAAGTCTATAGACATGCTTAGAATTTTTTTCTAAGGAAAAATTGTTAGCATTTCAACAAATGTCTTTATCAAATATTCAAAGTTCCTACCGTGGTTTTTTATCATATTCCTTGATTCTAAGCTACCGCATTCAGCATGCTTATCATGTGCACTATTCTGACGAATTGCATATTTATGACCATGAGTAACCCTCCAGATTGGACCAAGAATGTAGAGTAAGTGGATTTAAGTACATTTTAATATAGTCTTACTATGGTCATTTTTATCCTTTCCTTTTTATACCAGGAAGTTATTGCATCTATAAAAATTGTGGTGTTTATCTTCCCATGTTACATAGTTGCTTTTCTTTCAATTATTTTTTTCTCCCCTACAATATTAACCTGCTAATATTAGAATAGAATAATACATGCTACAGTCTTTTCTAGAAAAAAGACCTTATCAGATACCCTGCTTTGTTCTTAGACATGTCACATATCTCTTGTCCTTGGGTATATTTCTGATAGGAACAATACAGGAATTTTCTAGGCAGATCTAATACCTGTGTTCTTAGTAATTTTTAAATACCTCTACTTTCTGAGAGTGTTTCTGATATGTACATTTTAAGATTTTCTGGAAAGACCTTTACTGTAGTTTATTCTAATAGTTAGAATGGGTCCATAAACCAACAGCCATACTCCAATAGATGCCTTCCTTTGGTTGATCAGAAAAAATTAATTATAAAGATTCACATGGTATTATATTTTTTTCACACTTAATATCCCAATGGATTCTTGTGCCTAGGTACACTTTTACTGGAATATATACTTTTGAATCACTTGTAAAAATCCTTGCAAGAGGCTTCTGTGTAGGAGAATTCACTTTCCTTCGTGACCCTTGGAACTGGCTTGATTTTGTTGTCATTGTTTTTGCGTAAGTACTCTCAGTTTTTTGAAATGCCAAACTCATGAAAGTCTCAGATAGCACAGTATTCCAGTAAGAACAGACTTTTGGGGTTTGACTTTTCCTGCATATAATGGTTGCATTTAAAGGATACTGTATGAAAGTTAGTCATCAAAAAAATATTAATATTTTTTCAGATAGAGCATTTTCTACTCAAAAGTGTGTGACATCATTAAGATAGATGATCTTCCTCCATGCTCAGTACTTGGATAGAAAATATATGTGGTGCCAGTTAGGGTCACACTTTTTCCAAGTTCTTATTTAAAATCTGGTAAAACCTATAAGAAAAACAGAGAAAACTCAGGCATTTATTATAAGTACGGTGCTCTTTTTTTTAATTAACCTATATTATTCAAAAGCTAATAAGTATATTAAAATACAGAAATAAATCTTTTTATAAGGGCTGTCACTGCATACTAAACCTAACATTAATGCATTGTGTATGCATTACATAGGCATCCACAGTTTATTTTCAAGGGAAAAGTATCACATTAAGATATAATTTTAATTTATTCATATTGCTGCCCTTTTCCTAAATATATTTGTCAGAAACATTTCTTCATTTTTTAAATCTCAAACCTAGATACAGTATTTTCCCTCTGTCATTTTGATTTGTAAAAGTAATACATGTTCATTGGAGGGATTTAGACAATACAGAAGGGTCTTGAGATTTCTAGTCTCCAATTCCCGCACACCTGCCCCACCTCTTTGTCCTCCAGGCTGGCTCTTTCTGTGGTCACATAAGACTGCTGTAGTGCCACCCACCACCTGCTAAGACAACACTGTGTCAAGGAAGGCTGCTTCTTCTCAGGGGTGTCCTTTTTTAAATTTATGTGCCATAAACTTTACCATTTTTAAAGTATAGAATTCAGTGTTTTGTAGTATGTTCACAAAGTTGTGCAACCATCATCACTCTCTAATTCCAGAATATTATCATCACCCCAGAAAGCAGTCACTTCCATTCCCTTCTTTCCCCCAGTCCCTGGAAACCACTCAACTGTGTTCTGTCTCTATGGATTTGCCTATTCTAGACATTTCACATGAATGGAATCATACAATATGTGGCCTCTTTGTGTCTGGCTTCTTTTAATTAGCATACAGTTGTCAAGGTTTGCTGCTGATATTTTATAGAATATTAAATATCTATATTACCATAATATTGAAGTTTAGTAATTGAAGTGTTTAGGCATTTATGTGTATGAAACCATTTTAATAATACGTTTGTATTTTGCTCACATCAAATGACTCAAATCAAATTAAATTAGTAATGATAGAAGCAAAAGATTTGCAGAACTGTAAATTTAAATAACAAGTTCCAAATGTAGGAAACACCTTGACTAAAGGCACAGGTAAGTATCATAGACTCTATCTAAATTCTGAATAACTCTGATTTAATTCTACAGGTATTTAACAGAATTTGTAAATCTAGGCAATGTTTCAGCTCTTCGAACTTTCAGAGTGTTGAGAGCTTTGAAAACTATTTCTGTAATTCCAGGTAAGAAGTAATTGGTGTGAAGCATTAGGCCACTCATAACTCCAACTATTTGGGAGTTGTTCTTTGTTTGTGTGTGTGTTGTTACCGTGTTTGTGTATAAACTCCCCTATTACAGATATGTGACAGAGTTTGTGGACCTGGGCAATGTCTCAGCGTTGAGAACATTCAGAGTTCTCCGAGCTTTGAAAACAATTTCAGTCATTCCAGGTGAGAGTGGGGTTAAACACCGGGGCTGACTTTGATCTTTTGAAGGAAAAACAAGAAAAACTTATGCAATTTTAATTAAATTTGATCTCTTACATTTTTCACAATCGTTATTAAAAGTCAGCCTTTGAGTTTAATCAGTTGCATGAGTCTTAGACGATGAAGATGGCCATTTGGTTCATATCTCAACTTGAAATTTTCCCTCCTGTCTAACAGTTCATTTTCCATTTTGCTTATCCAGGAATGAAAATTTCAGTTTGTTTTATTGCTTTTCATATGGTTAAGAAAAGAGATATAAAATATCAGCATGGGGAGGATTGCATGACATAATGTTTTTTTCTTTCCTCAACAAACCATTTCTTAACTGAAAATTAGTAAGTTGTCACTGTGTGCTGCAATTCAGCCTCTTTTCTGTTTTGGTATCTTTATAAAGAGATGTTTTGTCTGACAAACATTCACTGAATTGACACTTTTTAAAAATTATTTTTTCAAGTGAGTGTGGATATGGTTTGAGCAACCAAATTATTCATTTTGACAGTTTGGTTATTCTCTGGAAATATTTTAAAGTTTTTAATCACTTGCTGTAATACACAGAAACAAAATATATAAAACAGCAAGTCCACCCTTTTGAGCTGGTAGACTTTTTTCCAACTAGGTTATTTAAGATCATTGATTTGATAAAATGCATGCATTTCTAGGAAAGCTTGTGTTTTGTTTTCGTTTCTCATTCAGAGGCTTTATTTCATTTTGAACACCTATTCTCCTCCCCATATTCAGGCCTGAAGACCATCGTAGGGGCCCTGATCCAGTCTGTGAAGAAGCTTTCTGACGTCATGATCCTGACTGTGTTCTGTCTGAGCGTGTTTGCACTGATTGGACTGCAGCTCTTTATGGGCAACCTGAAGCAAAAATGTATGCGGACTCCACTTGAAAATAATGAAACAATAGAAAGCATATTGAATACTCTTGACGAAGAAGACTATGGAAGTAAGAATGCCCTTGTAGTTATTAATAGGTTGAAATAAGGCTAAGAGCATTTTCTCTTCTGACAATGAAATGTTGCTTTCATTTTAATTATTTCAAAATCACTCAAATATAGAGAAAGTTGCTACAATGTGAATTTGGATCATGTTATATTTTCATAAATTTCCCTGGATCTAAGCTTTCTAGCGGTTCTGGTATTAAGAACATGGGATAGTTCCATAATTCTCAATTTCTGTAAGATAAAAAAGAATAAGTTTGCTCTAGAAAAATAAATTTAGCTATGAATTAATGATATTGACCATTAAATTTCATAAGTTATATATTTATATACTATAATTTTATTGAGTAATTTATACTTATGTTTATTTTATAGCATAATTTATTATATAGTAATATAATTATATTTTTACCCTTGTATTTTTCTTATAACTATAACATTGTACAGTCATGTTAATCATGTTATAATGATAATATTATCACATATTAAAATGTTTGTCTCAATGGTATTTCTAAAGATTTGTATAAGCAGAACAGTTTATTCAGCTTTATCAGCACTATCCTCATACTATAACCAATGATGAGTTTTACAGCTCTTTCTAATGGCTTCCCTCAATTTTGCTAATGACCATCAAAGTTTAATTCATCAGAACTAGTTCTGTAGATACCATTTAAGATGATCGGTACACACAGTCTCAGAAGTCTACTTAATTCACAAGTGTATTTTAGAGTATCTTACAGAAAGCATAAACGGCATGTTTTCTAAATAGTTATCCCCTAACACAGTTTCTCTCACCAGAGCTGATGAGTTTGGGTGAGAATGAATTCTAGCAAGATTATAATTTCTGTCTAACACCTGCAGTGTGTCTATAAGATGTTGCCCATGTGAACCCATAAACCTTAATAATTAGATCCAGAGGTAAGATGGACATGCAAGTGCCTTTGATAGAAGGAGATCAGGGAGTAAAGGTCAGCTGTTAATTCTCCTTAAATAATAAAGAGTCGTATACATCTTTTTTTTTTTTTTTTTTTACTCAATGTGTTTTTTCCTACTCACTGAGGAATATAAAGGCAAATAAAACCTAGCTAATATAGTAAAAGACTGTAAATAAAACTGAAGAAAAGGAAGCCTAAAACAAGAAAACTGAAGGTTTTCAAAGTAAAATTTTTAATGTATATATTTTTTACTACCAGCATTTGGTGAGGAATGTAGCATATTTTCCTTTCCTTTTCTTTAATTTATTTTTTCAGCTTCTGATTTTTATTAATATGATCTTAAATTTTATTCCTAGTTTCCAAGGATTTTATTTCTTAATTTATATACCATGCAAGTTATAGAGCTTACAGGTAATTGCTGACATTTGTACTCTGTTTTATGAATCAGTTTACAGCACTTACTTAAACTTGACTTTTTTTTAACTAGGATCATTACCAGTCCTTTTATTCTGAATCTTGGTCTCATTCCTGAGTTCATGCTTTGAATGATTTTTTTTTTAACCTTCTGGAATTGCTTCAAGCAATTTTTTTCAAAAGGAGTAGAAAAAGCTCTTGGATTTTGCAGTGTATCTTCATATTGCGTTTACACATGAGTGAATGACAGCTTAGCTAACAATGAAATTTTATACCACAATCTTCTCCCTCAACTCTATACATTATTCTTGATTTTCATCTGCAATATAGTTTCACAGCAGAGATGATTGTGTTAAGTCCGAGTTTGGTTTCCCACCTGTTTTCTGTGTCATAGAAGCCCCGTCTCACTGCAATATTTATTCAAGTATTCATTTATGACATGGGTTTATTGAGCGCTTCCCTGAGCTAAGCATTGTACAAGTTTCTGGACCTGTAGCAGTGAGTATGATAACCTCAGCCCCTGTATCCACAGAGCTTATCTTCTAGGGAGAATGAAAGAGTAAAAGGAGGGGAACAGACAAATAAAAAATATTGCAAGTTATAACAAATGCTATGCGAAGAAAATAAATCTCAGGGGCTGAGATACCAACTAAATGAGAAGCCCTCTCTGAGGAGGTGGCATTTAAGCAGAGATCTAAAGGATAATAAGAAGCCATAAAATAGTGTAAGTTTAAATGGGGGCTGTTCCTTGAATTAGAAGGAAGAGCTTGTGGAAAAGCCCTGAGACAAGAAAGAGTATCATGTGTTTAAAGAATGGGAAAATAGCAGTGTGGTTAGACTTTAGCAAAGGAGAGGCAGAATGGCAACAGAGAAAGTTAGAGAAAAAGGCAGGGGGTCATATCATGAAGAATGTCTTAGCCCATGGAAAGGAGTTTGGATTTTATTCTAAATGCAGTGGTTTTAATCACTTTACCATATGCGGAGCTGATTGGGTAAGAGTAGATGGTAGATTAGAATAAGGAAGACCAGTTAGGATGATGTTTCTATCATTCCAAACAAGACAAGGTTGTGGTTTCATCTAGAGCGGCGGCAGAAAGTGAAAAATGTGAGTTCAAAATGACACCTATAGAACTCGCTGATGAATTAGAGAGGAGAGAAGGGCTTGGGGATCTCGTCTACGTTTCTGGCACGGAAACTGGATAGGTGGCAATGGGAAGTGAGGGAAGAGTGGGCAGGTTTGTAGGAGAAAGTCACTATTAACCAGTTAAAATTGAGATGTCATTGGGATATCCAAGTGGAGATAGAAAGTAGACAATTGGAGATTTAAGCATAGAGATCAGAGGAACTGCCTAGTTTGGAGATATACACTTCGAAGTAATCAGCAAAGGGAAAAGATATGTACACACATACATCCTTCTGAAAACTCTGATGTTTATAAGTATGTAGAGAATGGGAAACCTGGTGTTTAAAGCAAATTTGGTGTTTAGAAGATGCTCATCTCCACAACCCTAATGTCTAGAAGGCAGGTAGAGAGGAGGACCCCAAAAAAGACGCAGAGAAAGAGTGGCCAGTAAAGCAAGAAGCAAAGGTATAAGTAGGAAAACCAAGAGAAAAAAGTATGTTGAGAAAAAGGGAGTGCTTGTGTTGAATGATGCTGCAAGATCAAGGATTAAGATCAAGATCAAGGACGATGAGGATAGAGAAATGTATATTAGCTTAAACAACATGGAAGTCATTAGAGACTTTCATGAGCAAATTTTAATAGAGCTGTAGGAGCACAAGGTTGGACGAAGGTGGTGACGGGTGAATAAGATGTCAGAAAGAAGAGAAGACAGTATGTGTAGACAATTCTTCCAAGAAATTTGGCTGTAAGGGAATCAGAATAACAGGGGCAATGGCTGGCATTTTTTTTAAAGTTGGATTTTGATAGGGGTGTTTTTCTAGTGCTAGAAATGAATGAGTAGTAAAATATGGATTAATAATTCAGGAGAGTGGGGGAGAGCAAGTCCTTGAGAAAGTGGGAGAGCGAAGGGGAGAGACATCTCCACCATAGAAGCAGGAGGAAAGATGGAAGAGCAGGCTCCAGCGTAATCAGAGGAGGATTAAGTCAAGCCCAGTGGCTTTTATTTCCACAGAAAAATGTGAGATGGGATCATTGGCTGGGAGTGCAAAAGAGGAATTCTTCTCTTGGTATTACATTTTCCCTTTACATGTTAACCTTAAATTCTCTTGAGGCTAATTATCCTAATAATTTACTGTTTATTTGTTTGGGAATTATTTTCAAGTGTTCTACAAGACCAGAGTGAGCTACTCCCATTGCTTCACGTTTCATCATTCGTGTATTGAATTGACTATGTTAGCCCTGCAACATGCCCGTACAGGCAGCTCTAGAGCCCACTTTTATAAAGCAGCTCCTCAGTGACTGGTAAATGTGAACTGGTATTTCTTTAAAGGATAACTCTATAGTAATCCTTCCATAATAAAAATATCTCAGAGGTTTATGTATAAAACGTTGCATGATAACCTCCTCCATCCTCATTCGGCCATGCCTACCCTCCCTAAGGCACAGGATTTTTTGCAAAAATGAACACTGAGAGTTTTCACCCCAAACTAAGAGGCCTTATTGGTTTATTTGTGTCTTCTAATATTTGTATCTTCTACATAAGACCAAACGATGGCATATAAGTCAGTTAGTCTTATCTGAAGTTGTTTAATAAGAGCTGCTGCTCTTTTAGCATTGATGTAGAAAGTGTGGGTCACTGTGTGAAGTGTTTTACATGCAATACCCTATTAGTACTAATTCAACAGCTCTACAAAGTAGGTGTTCTTATCCACATTTTACAGATGCAGAAGCTAAATCTTAAAGTGATAAAATAATTCACCTACATAGGAAGGGGTAGAAACAATATTCAAATCCAAGTACATCTGACTTCAAAGTCTTCGTTCTGCTGTTACTCCAGAGCCTCCTAGAAATTACATCTTTATTTATTTTGACTTGAGCCAGATAGGAAGTTGGGCCCTTATTAAAAAAAACTCTTTTTGTCCTTTATACCTTTACTGTATACGTTTGGATCAGCCCCCTGTATTAAGAATAAGTCATTATAGTAAATAAAGGAAGAGTTATGAGTTCCTTTACACCTGAAAATGGGCACAAAGGGTACCTTGAAAGGGGAAAATGTACATTTATTTCAGTTCTGTATCCTCAACATCCAGAACTTAGTAAGTTCTAAATAGAGGTTGATTGGTGAGTAAACAATGAGAGAATTTCAGGAAATAAATTGCCTTCACTTATAGTGTTGCCTTGCCAACTGTACCCCTTCTGGAATACCTGGGGCTGAGCTGGGGGCTCTTTTCCTTCTCTTTCCCTCCCTTCCCTCCCCTTCCCCAGCTCCACTTTCTCTCTGGGTTAACTCATCAGGTCCCATGGCCTGACGATGACGCCCATCTTTGTATCTCCATAGTTGATACCTTCACTGACCTCAAGACTCATATCAATCCAGTCACTTACTTGACAAACTTCTCTCCGTATCCACGGCTACTCTCTGAATCGTAGCCATGTCACCTGTCACTGTAGTCACTTAGCTTGTATCCCTGCTTCCACACTTGCCCTCCTATAGTAGTCCATAGTCCACAAAGCAGCCACAGCAACATTCAAAAATGTTAATTATTGTCTCACATCTCTACTTCCTACTTCTATTACTTCCTATCTTACTTACGATCCAAACTCCTTTCCATGGCATGCAAAACCTTGCTACGTGGCCCCGGCCTACCTCTGACACCACAATCCTCCCCACTCACTGCATTATAACTGGGCTGGCCATTTTGCTTTTTTGTTTCCATATACCAACTTCATTTCTACCTTGGGGTTTTGCTCTTTGCTCTTCACTCTGTCAAGATGTCTCACAAGGGTCCTCGAATGGCTGGCTTCTCTGTAGCATTTAGGTTCCAGCTCGAATGTCATCTCTTTAGAAAAGACTTCCCTGACCACATTTTGTCACATTGTCTTTAATTTATTTTCTTTAGGGCATTTATCCCTATGTGAAAATGCCTTGTATATTTACTTATTTACTTGTTAAGTGTCTTTCTCCATCCCCAACCTCCACCCTTACCTAAACATAAAGAAAGCTTCATAAAATTGATGATCTTATTTATCATGTTTGTCATCATATTCACTGCCTAGCCCATAAGAGGTTATCAACAAATATTTGAAGAAAAATATATAAGAATACAATAAATAAATGAATGCCTATTGCCTGGCACTGGGCCTGAATATGTTTGTAAATATATCTATATTAATTAACTGACCTGCTGTGTCACTCTTAAAGCTTACACTCCTAATGTTATATTGTTCAATTTCTTCCTAAACAGAATATTTTTATTACTTGGAGGGATCCAAAGATGCTCTCCTTTGTGGTTTCAGCACCGATTCAGGGTATGTAATATTTGTTTTCAGTTTAGTCCAAAGGCTGGGGGAAGAAAGGAAAATCAAAATCAATCAGTTTGCTAATAAGAACCTTTGATTCTATATTATTTTCATATATTTCATGGCATTTTTTGAATCATTCTGTCCCACAGTGAGTCCAAACTTTAAAACTTTCATGGTTAATGCATACCATGCATTTGAAAGCAATACTTTGAGGTAGTGCTTGAATTAAAACAAGATACAAATCATATACATCGTAAGAAAGTAGAAAAAAATTACTTCCAAAAAACCCCACCAAAAGTTGGTTGGATAGTTTCCAGCCTTTCTTCTTTCTGGGAAGAAGAGTGACAAAATCAACTTTTCTTTCCATCCCCAAATTATACTCATTCTCCCATCAAGTATGGTTCATAGGTGACAGAATGCAGTGACATTTTGGCCACTCTAAACAAAAGGATCCCATGGACTGGGGTAAAGATATTTTAAGAATGTCGTATTTATGTAAGTACCCATTTTGCTCTTTCTCCCACACACCGACTTTATTTCTGCTTCAGGGCCTTTGTTCTTGCACTGTCCCCTGCCCAGGAGGAGGCTCTGGGTACACTGGGAACATAAAAATAAACAAGATAAGGTTGCTGCTCCTAAAGACACCTCAGAACACTGTGTTTATTTGACATCATGGATACCAATCCACTAATTTTAAAAAGAAAAAAAGTCTTAAACTAGAAATCTCTATGTACTTACATAATTGTTATCTATTGACTGCTCTTGATTCTAATTCACCCCAAGAATAATTTGGGGAGACAGTTTTATTAGAGGCCTATATATCAATCTTTATGGGTACAAGAACTACTATATGACATCTGGTGAAAGTTTCCAAGTCTTAATGATTAATGATGATGATGATACTAATAGCAGCTACCATTTATTAAATGCTTTCTATGTGCAGGAACTAGGCTAGTTAATTTGCATACATTATCTTCTTTAAACTTAATAACAGTCTTAACCTTTGGAGGTAGGTATTATTATCTTGTTTCACAGAAAGAAGGAACTGGGCCTTGGAGAATTTAAGTAATTTGACAAAGTCAACAACTAGTAAAAAGTAAGGATGGGATTCAAACCCAGTTCTTGCTGACTCCAAATAATGTGTTCTTAATCATTATTCAATTTTGTCCCCCTGGAAAGGAAACCTTGAGTTTCCGACTTCTCTGTAGTACCCTTTAGCTTGCATCCTGAAGGTACTCTGACTTATGATATCCTTTTTCACATGTAGTCAGTGTCCAGAAGGGTACACCTGTGTGAAGGTTGGCAGGAACCCTGATTATGGCTATACGAGCTTCGATACTTTCAGTTGGGCCTTCTTAGCCTTGTTTCGGCTAATGACCCAGGATTACTGGGAAAACCTTTACCAACAGGTGAGTGCCAAGAGAAACGTTCATTGCATTCATTGCACAAAAATCTGATGTATGTTCCTTACCAGCTTTATATATGAGATGTTTTATTCAGTTTAGAATGGAGAAAACTCTATTGTCTTAGTACTAAAATTGACATGTTCTATTTCCAGCACTATTAGAATGGATAGTTCTTAAATCATAAATTATTTTCTTACTCTTCTGAGCTTTTTGATCTCTAGATCTCTTTCCCCCTTTCTGAATATAGCATCCCACGGGGTCCTAGGTAAATAGCAAGAAATATACTGTAATGTTCTCTCACAGCACTCCTACACACGCTGTGCTTTCCACACTTGCCTCCCTGCCTGCAGTGCCCTAAACACCAGGCTCTCCTGAGCTCACTGTTCTTTATTTTGTGTACTCCCATGTACAGTTGTTCTGGACTGAATAGTATCTCCCCCAAATTGATATGTTGAAGTCCTAACTCCCAGTACCTTAGAATGACTATATTTAGAGTTAGGGCCTTTAAAGAGGTAACTAAGTTAAAGTGAGGCCATTAGAGTGGGTCCTAAACCAATCTGATGTCCTTATAAGAAGGAAACATTAGGACATGAGTAGAGATACACACACACACAGAGAAAATACCTTGTGAGGACTCAGTGAGAAGGTAGCCATCTGCAAGCCAAGGGGAGAGACCACAGGAGAAACCAAACCTGCCAATACTTGGATCTTGGATTTCAATCCTCTAGGACTGAGAAAATAAATTTCTGTTGTTTAAGTTACCCAATTTATAGCATTTTGTTATGGCAGCCTGAGCAAACTAATAGGAGAATGGAAGACTCAATTCATGTCTGAGTTTTTCTCTCTCAGCTCACTTGCTCCTTCTTCTACACCTCCATGCCCTTTGACTGTTCTTCAGTTCATAGCATCCATCTCTTGTACTGGAATTCTTCATTCATGTGACCATCTCCTCTCTAACTTACATGTGATCCTCTTGGGATTGTGGCTTTATCTTTTCACCTATATGTTATCAGTACCCAACCCCAAGAGGAAGGAGACCAAAAATGATTATTCTATATTATAAAAAATAATGAATCACTTCTCAGATTGCTACAGATTCTTCTTTTGGCCTGTTTTATGTCTATTTAATTTCTGAGAATGTTATAAATGAATGTAGAAATTATATAAAAATCTTACTTCATGGGAAAAAAAAAGAAATACAAAAGTATGCAAAAAGATACTCACCTTTACTGCAAATGAGAACTGGAGTGACATATAACTTTTCACCTGTCGGAATGACCAAAATCAAAAAGTTGATCAAAGGAGAGATACTGTCTGACTAGATGTGGGGAGGTAGACTTTCTCACACATTTCTGGGAGCCACTGGAGAAGATATCATGGCAATTTCTATGAAAATTAAAATGAATATACCTGTTGACCTCCTACAAATTCCACTACAAAGAATTTATCCAAAAGAGGAAATCAGTAACAACAGTAACTGATAGAAAAGACAATTGAGTTACCATGCAACAGAGATAGAATAAGGAGACTTATTTTTCATTTAATATCTGTTTGTACCATTTGAATTTTTTCCCATGTATTACATTTAAAAATTTTTAATAAATGTTAATTAAAAATACATAAAAGATGAATGCATAAATTCATACAATAAGGCTGTCTACCTTGTGTTAACATAATCATTAATACTTCTTAAAGATATAATTTTATCAGTAAATGATACTATGGAAATTATCTAGTCCTATAATTTGAAAATGAGTAAAGCAGCTAGTTTTTGAATAATTTGCAGATTAGGGGAGAAAAAATCCAGGGTTATTATTATGCTTACTAATAGTCAAGAATCATACTTAATTTCGGTACAAGCTTAATTAATTGCTATATCTTTTGTACTGAAAAAATGTGTATTTTAATACTGATTGTTTTCGATGAAGATACAATTTTATTCCTTTATATTTTTGATAACATGAGAGTATACAGAACTGTACAATTTACATACCTAATATGCCATTCAAGTTGAAATGATTTACCAAAAAAACCATTTGTGTTATTAAAATAATAATTTCCATTTTTCCCTAGACACTGCGTGCTGCTGGGAAAACCTACATGATCTTCTTTGTTGTGGTGATTTTCCTGGGATCCTTTTATCTAATAAACTTGATCCTGGCTGTGGTTGCCATGGCCTATGAAGAACAGAACCAGGCAAACATCGAAGAAGCTAGGCAGAAAGAGTTAGAATTTCAACAGATGTTAGATCGACTTAAAAAAGAGCAAGAGGAAGCTGAGGTATTGTTATTTGATTTAGAAGTAGAAAAGCAGCGGAAACAGCAGAAGCCCTGTGGCCTATGCTCAGCCTTCCCCGGGGAGATTTTCCTTCCTGGTTTCCTTTCATTTTTATAAATGAAAACTGAATTTTCATTCTGGTGTGGTCAAAGGAAGCAATTCTGGATTGAGTTAGAACTGACGTCTGCCCCATTCCACCTTCCCTCGTAATCAGCTCACTCCAGCGCGGAGAATGTACTAAACTCTTCCTCCTAAACCTGTTACCCACAGTTCCTCTGTGTGTATGGCATTATGCAAAGTCCCAGAACGTATATATGATGTATTTCCCCTGAGTAACAATTGTACACAAATGTTTAGGGAAAATTATTTGATGTTAAAGTTAGATACTCTGTGGGGTAGAAAGCAAAATGTTCATCAGTTTTGGTTAGTGTTGCAAGGATTTTAAGATAACGTGTGAGATGTTAAGAAAAGCATACTTATGACTGTGGCCACTTTAGGTTAAGTCACAAATTCTTGAGGATTTTTCCTTACTCCTCCCTCCAAAGGGGTACTTCAGTGGAAAAGTTTGAGGAGGCTTGTACTAAGAGAACCAAAATTTCAAATATTCCACACGTGTTTGATGGTTTGACCTAGCAAATCTCTTCAAGCAATCTAACCTATTTGGGGGAGGGTAGTAATCTGTGATGCGGAGAAACTTTGAAGCAGAAAGATGTTCAGGACAGTATTTTAGTAATATTAAAAATCAGAAAGCATTTAAATTTCCAAAAATTAGAAAATGGTTAAGAGGACTATGATATGTTTGTGTTATGGAGTATTATTCGGCCATAAAATGATGTGTTTTAAGAATATTATGACAGGAAAAGGTATTAATATAACAATATATTAAGTTGTAGAATACAAAATAGAATATAGGATACAAACAATTTAAAAATTATATATATAAAGAGTGGAAGAAATAACACCAATTATTGCTGGGATGTAGGTTTTTGACTGATTTTTGTTTTTTATTTACAATATCTTTATTTTCCAAATTTTTACAAGGATTGTTTTATTTTAATAATAAAAATTTAATTTTTATAAAAGGGATAGCACTAGACTCTCCCAGGAATTTCCTAGAGAACCCCTAAAAGGCTCTTTCATTTTCTTGAGATATTATTCTGTAATTATTTTATTTGCAAATAATTCATTCTTCATTAAAGTATAGCTGTACCTGAATTTATTGACAATATTGAGTTAATTACCTGAACAAGATATACAAATGAATTATCATATGATTTATGTGTTTCATGACCCAGAATTACCTAAAATTAAAACTTTTACATATACAATTTAAAATTCCACATATACTACTTAAATTGCTTTACTATATAGTAATAGTATGTAATAGTTTAATTCCAAGGCACAGTATGGCTTTATTACAATGCAGGAAAAGCAATAAACATATATTTTGTAAGCTCTCTATTCAGAATGCAAAGAAAACGACATTACTTCCCTTACAAGGGACGTGAATACGTGAACAGTGTAATTGAATTTGTAGTAAACAGGTGCCCCATAATAGGGTTTCCCAGACTTTGGAAATGACTCACTGTGTGTGTGACCTCTTGGTGCAACAGGCAATAGCATTGGCAGCAGCTGAATATACAAGCATTGAGAGAAGCCGGATAATGGGCCTCTCCGAGAGTTCTTCCGAAACATCCAAACTGAGCTCTAAAAGTGCTAAAGAAAGAAGAAACAGAAGAAGGAAAAAGAATCAAAAGAAACTCTCCATTGGGGAAGAAAAGGGAGATGATGAGAAATTGTCCAAATCGGAATCCGAGGAGAGCATCAGGAGAAAAAGCTTCCACCTTGGTGTTGAAGGTCATAGGCGAGCACTTGAAAAGAGATTGTCTACCCCTAACCAGGTACCACTGACACCGTCACATGCATATCACCAGAGGTGGCATCATAGAGCAAAGTGTTCTATCTGAGGGAAGGGACCTCAGGAGAGGAGCAAGTTGTTGTTGTAGCCACTGACAACAGAATAAGACCCACATCTTGTCAATGCCATGGACTGGCTTCACCTCAGTCCTACCTTTCTCAACCTTCATGTACCCTCAGTCCCCCATGATTGTTTACTCTATATTTTCATTCCTTTATTACTTGTTACACATGGTTTCCTCTAAGTGGGATGATTTTCTTCCTTGTTTTCCTCCTGGCATAGGACCACCCATTCTTTACCCATTAGCTTAGGTGCCACCCATCCACAAAGATTCCTCTGTCCTCTCGACTCTTCCCAATCTGCTCTTCAGTTACGCACTGAGAATTCCTATCCTTTTTATCTACGTCATCATTTAAAATTTCTATCTTCTACTACTTAAGTCTGTAAGACCCTTCCAGATATATACAAAAATAAAAGTCCCTGCCTTCAAAGATTTCATAATCTGGTTGGGGAGACAGAACTTGAATACATGTGATATCAATAAAAAGAAATAAGACAGGAGCAGTCCAAGCTAGTTTTAAGGTAACGACCCTGTCATACCCATTTTCCATGATTCACTATGCCTACCACCTTGTCCTGTACATAGCAAGCACTAATGTTTTTTCAATTAGATACTTCCGAAGAATATGCAGTTTGGTTTATACACATGGTTTATCTTGGACATGAGTCATATAAATGGGACTTTCTTCCCCTCTTTTGTACTGGGCAGCTTCTTTTCTAAGTTCTAATATTTTATGACTTTGTAAACCCGCTAGTATTAAAAGGTCTTTTTAAAAAATTATTTATTTATTTATTTGGTTGTGCTGGGTCTTAGTTGCGGCTCACCAGCTCTGTAGTTGTGGCATGTGAACTCTTAGTTGCGGCATGCACGTGGGATCTAGTTCCCTGACCAGGGATCGAACTCACGTCCCCTGCATTGAGAGGAGGATTCTTAACCACAGGACCACCAGGGAAGTCCCAAAAGGTCTTTCTTAACACACCTTAACCAAGCCCTCAACATGCAGGGTAGAGTTGCAAGCAATGGAACGCAAAGATACATACAGCATGGTCTTGGGCCTCAAGAAAGTTTCAATACTTATGGAATGTATGGGTTGATATATGAAAAGCTCAATAACGGGCATCAATACCAAATTCTTTCTTTAAGTGATATGTTCTTTATAGCAACATGAATGGTACAGAATGAATGGAGAGATCACTCTAGGCCAGAACTGTAAAGAGCAGTACAGTAACAAATAATGTACCTGGTCCTGAAAGGATGAAACTTTTCCAGTCTTTTCATTCCTTATTTGGAAGAATTTGTCTTTTTGCTGAATTTCTTTGTTTTTAAATATGTTTCTTTTAAACCTGTACAGAGCCACCTACCCTCAGGCCAGTGGTCTCGGTAGAAGTTATGGGAAGTGAACTTCTGTTTTGGGGTGCTTCAGCAGATACGTGTCATCTCTTATTTTTTTCTGCAGTCACCACTCAGCATTCATGGCTCCTCGTTTTCTGCAAGGCGAAGCAGCAGAACAAGTCTTTTTAGTTTCAAAGGTCGAGGAAAAGATATTGGATCTGAGACTGAATTTGCTGACGATGAGCATAGCATCTTCGGAGACAATGAGAGCAGGAGGGGCTCGCTGTTCGTGCCCCACAGACCTCGGGAGCGGCGCAGCAGTAATATCAGCCAAGCCAGTAGGTCCCCCCCAGTGCTGCCGGTGAACAGGAAGATGCACTGCGCCGTGGACTGCAATGGTGTGGTCTCCTTGGTGGATGGACCCTCAGCCCTCATGCTCCCCAATGGACAGCTTCTGCCAGAGGTGATAATAGATAAGGCAACTTCTGATGACAGTGTAAGGACGTTTTAAATAGCTCAGGCATGGCTCGGCCCTTACTCTTGCATCCATCAGTCTCTCTGCTGGAGGGGCCCTCTCTCTGGTCCTGTGACTGCCTCTGCATCTTGCAATACTTTTTATGTTACAAACACACCTTTAACTGAGTAACGTACTCCTCATACTTTTGTTGTAGGTATCTAATTCCAAGATATTTAAAACCCCATTTTTGAAAAAAGGTACTTATCTACTGTTAGTGTACTTGATTATGAATCATCCCCTTAGAAAACAATTTATAAAAGATCTATATATCAGCACAAAATGCATTGATAATGCTGATCTTATTAGTTGATAATAGGTCCCATGTCTCTAAGGAAATTTGGATTATTTGTCACCTACTGCTATTTTTTTCAAGTCACTACTTAATATATACATTATTGCAAGGATCTTATTTGAGTTGTTAATAATTAATAATAGTAATAATAATAGCAGACACATTAGTATTTACAGCAGCCCTATGAGGTGATATATTATTATCCCTGTTTTACAAATGGGGAAACTGAGGCACAGGGAAATAAAGCAGTTTGTGCAAGGTCACTCAGCTAATAAATGGTAGTCCTAAAGTTCAAACAGAGACCCTCTATTTCAAAGCCTGTGCTTTTAACCACCATACTTTCTCTCCAGTGTGTGGTAGGCTTCTTGGAAATAATTTAGAATAACTGTGTTTTTTCCCATACATAAATGAAACTTACTGTTTTCATTAAAAAACAACAAAACTCTTTTATCTGGAATCTATGAATAACAACATAATATCCAAAACACATACAGAAATGCAAACATATATATATATAAAGACAAAAACAAAACACCTTTCCAAAACAACAATTTCAAGAGTTTAGGAGTCATTGAGTGGTTTGAGAAAAGGGTGTGATTAGGCTTGAAAGTCTTTCTGGTTTATGGAGTATCTAGGTAACCTCTTAAGGCCACTCACTATGTTACACTGCATTACTCAGTATCAGCAAGGCTTTGACTTTGAACTTGGGCTACCTATTCATAAATTCATAGTTGCAGACAATGTAGTATTTCAAGTGAGAATAAAGTTCCATCAAAGCCATGGCCATACACATATTTTCGTTTGGTTTGAAAGAATGCATGTGCTTTTAGGTCACTTGTGACCTCTGTGTTTGCACGATACAGCTTCAGCCCTCTGTCAAGGTATTTTTCCTTATCAAACGAGCATGTTAAATTTCCGTAGAATCAGATACTTGTTGTGTTTTGCTTTTCAACAATGTGTATTACCTGTAAAAGATTATATAATGTGTATCAGATTTGGAGATTATTTCCTATTTTTAAATGAAATGTTTCATTTAATACTTGATTTTTACCCACAGAAAAATCAGTAGCACTCTAAATCCTGAAACTAAAACTACAAAACTTGAGGAATTAGTGGATACTTTAAGATTCAATAGAAATGCAAAACATAATACTGTGGAATAATGTACAGTTTAGATGAAAAAATTGCATGAGAAATAATATAAACTTGACACCTGAGACTTGTCTACATGGAGAACAAATTATTTAATCAACACAGCTGATTGTTTGACTGGGGGAAAAAGAAATCTCTGCTTCTGGAAAGTCAGTAAATTAGAGAGTATATCAGAGAAAACATGGTTATAGAAAGATTTCTATTTAAAGCCACCTGCAGATATGTGTGTGTGTCTTTGCACATACACATACATGCATACATACACACATACACATATTTTTGCCTGTTTGTCAATGTTTTAATATATACACAAATATAACTATATCTGAACAACTGTACAACTTTACAACTCTAGATCTGTATATCTATATATATGTAGAATGGTGTGTGTGTTTGTGTGTATACACACGTACATACATACCACACACAACTAGATAGATAGATGATAAATGTAGACTTGTATAGTTGTTTGTATGTATATATATGTGTATGAGCATGTGTGTGTGTGTGTATTGTTGGCCTGCACTGAACTGGCATAGTGTTTTAACTTTGAATTAGTTGCTAAGATTTAGAAATAAGATATCTTCACATAAAAATGGGTATACCTGGTAAGACTGAGCTCATATTCCTGCATAGCAGCAATCCTTTAGAGCTGGAGAGTGGTCACCTCTTTTAGATGGAGCTTATATTCTCCATTTTGCTACAGTTTCCATCAGTCTTAATTGTCCTTTTCCAACTGAGCCATTTATCCTCATAGCCTCAGAGCAGTTCATGAGATCTTCCTTGGCAGTGAGAAACAATCATTACAGTTGCCTCTGTTATTGCTGAACCTTAACAAAGAATAATTACAGAAATTTAATTTAACCTAGAAATCTAGGTTCTACCCTTTTACGCACACGCCACTTACAACAATTGTTTAGCTGTTTACACGTAGGATTCTTACATAGTAAAACTATCTGAATAAATTGGAAACCCTGAAAGATAGATAATGATAGTGAATTTAACAATGAAAGCAGCTCATTTTATTTTTTATTTCCTAAGTACTAATTCATTTAATACTCATAGCAAGATTGTAAGGCAAGTGCTATGATTATCCCCATTTTACCAATGATGAAATGGAGACAGAGAGGTTAAGTAACTCTCCTATGATACACAGCCTGTAAGTAGCAGAGCCATGATTCAAATCAACAATCTAGACTCTACTTTTAATTACTCACTACAACTATGTGAGCAAGATTTTATTTTCTACCTACAATTTATTAGAATTCCATTCTTAAAACTGTAATTAATCTTTTTTTTTCAGGGTACAAACAATCAAATACACAAGAAAAGACGTTCCAGTTCTTACCTCCTTTCTGAGGATATGTTGAATGATCCCAATCTCAGACAAAGGGCAATGAGTAGGGCAAGCATATTAACAAACACTGTAGAAGGTACGGAATAATATTCTCTTTACCATACAGATTTTTAACAAAATTCAGGTAAGTCCTAGTCAGCCTTAAATAGATATAGCAAGTTCTTAGAAAGAATTCAAAGAATATAAAATGGTTATAAACAATGGTAAGGCTAACCAATGGATACTAAAGGAATTGTCTTTATGTGCTTAAAAAGTGGATAAAGTTATTTGTGATTAAAGACAGGCTTTGGGCGATATGCCTTTCAAAGATAGATAGCTTCATGGTGCTAAATGAAGAAAGGGAGGTTAACACAGTCCTGTGTGGTTCTCTCACTATGTATTCTTCGAAACTTTACCTAGTCTCTTGGAATTGATGATCTTTCTAAAATGTGAGAAAATAATACAAACTTCCAGGTATTTATAAATTGCTGCCTCTGAGCACCTTCTATAAAATTGTAAAATGGTAATATGTGACATGACATCTGCTAAGATTGTGATCCAAAGGAATTAGAGAAAGCAGTTCAGAGAATATGATGTGAATAGTAGTGGTCAGTCAAAGGGTGGCAATTTAAAAAATGTGTTGGCTCCCACCTTCTCTCCCCACAATGTGCCCCAGGTCTTACCTTCTCCACGGGCTACCACCTCATCCCCTGACATACCCATGATGGGCCCAGACAAAGTTTTCACCCACTTCCTAAATTTATGATGAGAACTAAATGGGCTAATGGTGTTTAGTGCCTATTGCACGAGTCACTCTATAAATTATTTCCAGTCTCTTGGTTCTGGGATTGTTTTCACCTGTGAACTAACAAGAGCTTTTCCTGGAGAGAGTAGAAGTGTGTTATTGTTGTAATGGGTTAAGGACACAGGGGAAAGTATGTATACTGGTATACATACATTTATCTTAAAAATATACATATCTCCATTAAGAAAACATCAATTCTCTTATTTACTGTCATATGTTAAGTATATGTTTCTCTCAGGGATATCCATATCTGCTCTCATCCATTAATTTCACTGCCTTTTCCTTATGGTTGATCTAGTAAATGAACGTGTGATATAAGATTTTTATGTAACATGCTATGCTTTCATAGAAACAGTACTGTTAAATTTGCGAAGTCTAAACAGGAGACTTGTTTCAGTGTTAAAGTATACTGCTGATTTGTATCTGGTGAGGAATAAAAAGTATACAATACACGAATGATTGACTTGGTGTTCTCTGTTGTTTTTTCCTCCCAGAACTCGAGGAGTCCAGACAAAAATGTCCACCTTGGTGGTACAGATTTGCACACACATTCTTGATCTGGAATTGCTCTCCATATTGGATAAAATTCAAACAACTTATCTATTTTATTGTAATGGATCCTTTTGTAGATCTTGCTATTACCATTTGCATAGTTTTAAACACACTGTTCATGGCTATGGAACATCACCCAATGACTGATGAATTCAAATATGTGCTCACTGTGGGAAATTTGGTAAGTCTCTTAATGTGGGTTATGTTCCCAGAGCTGCTCTCTTTTTTTGTCATGATTGTCGTTTCTCTTTTTGAAGTCAGATGGATATTTAGCTAGGTAATTAGGCATCTCCAGAATTCACAGTAGGAATCATTGTACAGAGTCAAGTTTCTGGTGATAGTTACTATTTTTAAATAATTTTGCAGTAATATTGAGGCCTATAAATAACAATACTATTTCCATAACAAGTCACATCTTGGGAGTTGATAGTGTGTTCTGTTTTTCTGCTGGCATGTCCCTTAGCAGCAACACTTTGAAAATTTGATACTTCCTTTACCCATTTTAAACTTACACTGCAGCTTCCTTGTGAGTACATACCCTACATGTTTTCAGAAAAGCTATGGATACTTTGTTTTGACATAATAGGTAAAGAATCTAGACCTTTGGAGGCCCACAGTCCTGAGTTTGAATCCTGGTTTTGCCTCTTACTGGTTATATGACCTTGGGAAAATGTTTTAATATCTATAATCTTTAATGTTCTCATTTATGTAATTATAATACTTTATTTATAAAATAATAATTATTTAATATAATGATAATATTTTATGTATCATATTATTGAGAGGAATAAACACTTTCTACTTATCATCCTGGCATATAGTAAGTACTGAACAAATCAAACCTATTGTCATCATCACCATCATGCTTTCAATGAATCAGCAGAAACAAGCCTTAAGAACAAGAATATTTAGAAACCAGAATGATTAAACTGGACACAGAAGACATAAGGGCAGACTATAAAGATTCTAGTAGGAAAGTTGATGCTCTTTAATTTGCAGTGTTGATCACACTCAAGTAAATTAATGCCTTGTGGCAAATAGAAAGTGCTAGGTTCCAACAATCTGCATGGACCAGGCAGAAGTACTATTTCACAGCCAAAAGGTCCCAACTTATGACTCTTCATAAATCATGAAAAACTCTGGATGTCTTCACAAATGTCTGTATAAGATAATTTTACTTTTGCCATGGTCTCAAACCAATTGATCTTTGAAGTCAAAGAGTGTTTCTGAGTTGATCGTCTCTCCAAAATTTCTTATGAATATTCCCAGTCAGGATGTTTAAAACTCATGTGCTCTAAGTTAGCATTCTTCTTTCTTTCTATTCCTCACTGGAAAAAAGGCAGGACCGTCTAGTTTCTAATTGTTGGTAGAGGTCCAGATCATGGAAATCAGTACCTTCTTACTGAGTTGACTGCATCACTTTGAATCCAAAAAAGACTCACCATGTTTCTTGTCTATAACTACAATCCCAAGTCTGGGTGCTCCCTGCTAGTCTTCTTGATGCTGCATTATTTAAAAAATGACTCACCCAGTTATAGAGCTAACTATTTCCCTTCGAATCTTCTTTGCTCAGTTTCTTTGAATCAAATTGTACCCGAATGATTCATAAGTCTTTCACTGTTGCGTTTTTAAATGAGTCCTTTGATGCCGTGTCATGAATTAATGATGTTTTGTGATGCACTTTTGTGTCAAAGCTTTGGAAGTCTTACTTTAGCTGCTACTGTATCAATTAAATACTTTTTCCTTTACTGATAAATCTTTAAAGAGTGAGTCAACTTCTTCCTTATTACCCTAAGAGCAGTCAGACCAGAAAAAAAGACTGGCTCAAAATTTTTCTATCAGTCTGTTTCCTTTATATTATCTTCCAGAATAACTTGTTGACCCACAAAACTTGTTTTGCAAAGTGCCTGTGTTAATTTTCAGAGGTTTTATTTATCTGAAATTTTAGTATGCTTTTCTATGATGCTATCTAAAGGTGATGAGAGCTGATAGGTGAGTTAGAGCTTCATAACCCTTCGATGCTTGTATTAGAGCTATAGGACTAGTGATACTTGGTTTGTAGGATTGAATGAAATAATAATATGTTTATAAAGTATCTAGCACATTGTCTGAAACACAGTAAATGCTAAACATATAGTCATTATTATCGTTAGCTTGATTCCATACCTTCTAATAATCCTAGAAAAATATTATATTTTTCATGTAGGTCTTTACTGGCATCTTTGCAGCTGAAATGGTTTTAAAACTAATTGCCATGGATCCATATGAGTACTTCCAAGTAGGATGGAATATTTTTGACAGTCTTATTGTGACTTTAAGCTTAGTGGAGCTTTTTCTAGCAGATGTGGAAGGATTGTCAGTTCTACGATCATTCAGACTGGTAAATATAGACCAACCTTACCATTATGTTCTATATATAAAGGGGTGTTTCTTTGGTTTTGCATTATTATTATTTAAAACTTTTGGAGGTTTGAATCAAAAGACAAGATTAGGTCTCAATATCTAGTAAAATAAAGCCCGTTCAGTAACATGCACTCAGAGCTCAAAATCACAGAGATATCTTAATTTTAGGATCTTAAAGACATATTCAGTTGTATGCTAGTATAATGGTAGGGCGATGATTTATATCGCAATAAGCTTATGGTTTATAGAATTTCAACCATTATAATATGTTCATTACTTTGTGGATTTGATAATTAAAGATTATACCCTCAAAATTGTTCTCTGGTATCAAAAATATTAAAAAGTAGAGACTTTCTAATGCTTTTTTCCTCTAACATGTTAGGCTTTCTCCCTATGTCAGCATGAAAAAAATTATGAAAGTATCAGAAAATAGAATTAAGGATAAATTTTCAATTTAAAGGATATAATATCTGATAGAGGTTCTATAACAATCCTGAACTAAAATTACAGTTCCTTCAAAATTTGCGTGGTAATTATATAGTGGCAAGTATAACAAAATAACAGGAATATTGAGAGTAGATGAAAATGAAAAGTAGAAATAATCGATTTTAGCTAGGTAATAATGACAATATTTTAGAACTAAATTTTGGAACAAAATTCAAGATTGGAAACATTGAGAACTTTTTCATAAAAATTAATATTAAGCTTTGTGTTTACTTTTAGCTCCGAGTTTTCAAGTTGGCAAAATCTTGGCCAACACTGAACATGCTGATCAAGATCATTGGTAACTCAGTGGGGGCTCTAGGTAACCTCACCTTGGTGTTGGCCATCATCGTCTTCATTTTTGCCGTGGTCGGCATGCAGCTCTTTGGTAAGAGCTACAAAGAATGTGTCTGTAAGATCAATGAAGACTGCACACTCCCACGCTGGCACATGAATGACTTCTTCCACTCCTTCCTGATTGTGTTCCGAGTGCTGTGTGGAGAGTGGATAGAGACCATGTGGGACTGCATGGAGGTCGCCGGTCAAGCCATGTGCCTTATTGTTTACATGATGGTCATGGTCATTGGAAACCTGGTGGTATGTAATCTGATGTTCATACATTTAAAATTCTCCATAGAAAATAGTTACATGATGATATGATCAGTTACTTTTATAATTATAGGATTAATTAGATCTAAAACTGTTAATTATAATGGAATATTGACTATTTTAATTCAGTGAAGAACAGAAAAGAAAATGAAATATTGTCTACATTTCTGTGCCAGATAACCTATATTTATATTTTTCACAATATTTATTTTAATGGAAAGTTTTCTGTTTTATTCTTTCATTTTGATAGTGATGTCATATGAATTACATCTGTGGTTTTCATGTCTCTTAAGTGTTGATTCAAATGTGAAGCTATACTAGTAAATAGAATATGATTAAATTAACAATAACAAAAATGAAGTTATAATGGAACAAGGCAAATGGAAGGACTAGTCCTGCTCTGTTAAAGTCACATATAAGACTAGCACCTGTAACAAGTATCAGCAAACAGTATGGCCCATGGGCCAAATCCCCCACACTGCTTGTTTTTGGATGGACCTGCAAAACTGAAATGTTTTTTACATTTTTAAATTGTTAAAAAAATATAAAGAAAAATATTTTTTGGCACATGGAAATTATATGAAATTCACATTTCAGTTTCCATAAGCAAAATTTATTGAAACACGGACATGCTCATTCATTTACATATTGTCTTTGGCTGTCTTACTCTACACAAACAGGTCTGAGTAGTCTCCATAGAGATTCTTTGTCCTACAAAACCTAAATAATTTATTATCGGGCCCTTTTACAGAAAATGTTTGCCCACCACTGCTCTATAGCATCTTTTACAAGTGATCTGCTTCTCCATTAGTGTTTTCCTAGCTTGTACGCCTTCACTGTATGTTTCCTTCTTTCTTATACGTACCTGTTGGTAGGAATTTTCAAGCTTAGGGGCAGGAGATAATTGGGATAAGATGCTCTTCAATGACTCAATTCAATTTTCAAAGCCACCATGTTGGTTTGGTTTAGTTGGTCAACCTAGCATCAGACTCTTCATCAGGTATCCCAGGAGGTTGTCTGTGATAATAGCCATATGGTTAGTACCTTCACTTCCCACTGGCTTGAAAATAAGTTGCTCATTTTTTTTGTCCTTGCAGCCCACATGCCAACTTGAAAGTTGCTAAGAGAGTAGACTTAAATGTTCTCACCACAAAAAAATAATGGTAATTATGAGACATGATGGAGGTATTCCCTAATATATAAGGGTATCAAATCAATATGTTGTACACTTTAAACTTACACAGTGCTGTATGACAATTATCTCTCAGTAAAGCTGGAAAAATGAAATCTAATTAAAAATTTGAAGGAAAAAAAGAAATCTGTTAACATTTGCATTGATTAGGGAGACTAAAGGGTAAAATGAGCCCTTGGCTTCCCATCAACATTCCTATTAAAACATACACATAAACAAACATGCATTTCATAATGAAATATATTTTTCATTGACAGTAAAAACCAAAATGAAAATAACCAATTCAGAATTCCTTAATGTTTCATCAAATTGTTTTCTATGCTTTTCTCTTTCCCCTCCCTCTCAGATTCTTCTCTTAAACTAGACATATTAACACAGACATTTTTAACTTGTGCTTTTCTACTTACATTTCTGAGAAATTGTTTTAGATGTGACCAAAATCAGGGGTGAGTCCCTTTTCCTCAGTTTGGTCTAATTTTGATTGTTTAAATATGAGGTAGATGTTTTTGGCCATGAAGAGACTTAAATGAAAGTTTATTTCAATTATCTTTTTGTTTTTTTAATATAAAACACTTTTAAAATATGATTTACATATTTTTAGCTCTCTGTAAGAATTCTTTTTTTTTTTTTTCTTCCACAATGTTCAGTTCACCTGGACCGTTACCTCCAGGATGGAAAACAGAAATAGTTTGCACACAAACAGAACTTTGCTTCAAGTCGGAGTTGTCTTGACCTGGAGTTGTCCGGGGCGAAAATGATTGGCAGTGAAGCCACCCAATCATAATGCCATTGTCTCATTTGAATTGGGTTCAATGAGCAGGTCTTTTTCTTTGCTTTAAAAGCTTCATTAAGGGACTTCCCTGGCAGTCCAGTGGTTAGGACTCCATGCTTCCACTGCAGGGGGCGCGGGTTTGATCCCTGGCCAGGAAACTAAGATCTCGCATGCCACACAACGCAACCAAAAAAAAAAATAGCCTCATTAAGTTGCAAGTTGGCAAAATTCTCGGACAGAATATTTTATTACAGGAGCTCTGCAAGTA
Source organism: Physeter macrocephalus (assembly GCF_002837175.3). Taxonomy (NCBI): domain Eukaryota; kingdom Metazoa; phylum Chordata; class Mammalia; order Artiodactyla; family Physeteridae; genus Physeter; species Physeter macrocephalus. The sequence continues at coordinate 72,099,711 of NC_041215.1, read as the reverse complement.
TTATGTGTTCCCTTTGTTGTAATAAGTGACATTTATCTCCTGGGAAAAGTGAACACAGATCTTGGCTTAAGTTACCTTCAGCACAATAGACACTAGTCACAATTTTCTTGTTCTGCTTGTTTCTCACAGGTAACAAATATCAATTAAAGGTAATGTTAGAAGAGCTATTTAGACCCATAAAAGGGAATTTGGACAAGGGATTCCTGCTGTAGAAAGGAACTTAGGAATGACATCATGGTAATGGTGAGGGAGCATTCTCTTTGCTCCTCATGCTAGCCCTTTAAGGGTATGGCTGACCTCTGCTCCCCAGAGTTCACAGAAGCTCAGACATGGAGAGACTGATGAGGACTCTAGCTTTTCCTCTACACCTATCATATGTTCTTATCTATGGGTGAAGAAGTGCAGGGCTCTTCATTGCTGGTTTGGATTTTGGCCTGTATTTCAGAAAACTGCACTTATTTTCGTTTTTATTTCCTGTCTCCCTTTTTCTCCACACCCTATCCCCACCCTGACATAGGTCCTCAACTTATTTCTTGCTTTATTATTGAGCTCATTTAGTTCAGACAATCTTACAGCAATTGAAGAAGACACTGATGCAAACAACCTCCAGACTGCAGTGGCTAGAATTAAGAAGGGAATAAATTATATGAAACAAACCTTACGTGAATTTATTCTAAAAGCATTTTCCACAAAGCCAAAGATTTCCAAAGAGATAAGACGAACAGAAGATCTAAATTTTAAGAAGGAAAACTACATCTCTAACCACACACTTGCTGAAATGAGCAAGGATCACAATTTTCACAAAGAAAAAGATAAAACCAGTGGTTTTGGAAACAGCATGGACAAATACTTGGTGGAAGAAAGTGAATGTCAATCATTTATTCATAATCCCAGCCTCACAGTGACAGTGCCAATTGCACCTGGGGAATCTGATTTGGAAATTATGAATACTGAGGAACTTAGCAGTGATTCAGATAGTGAATACAGCAAAGGGGTAAGATTGTTTTATACACATTTTGTTTCATGTTATTAACTAGTACGAAATGAGTTAAAATTTCAGATTTTTGCTGTCCTAAGTTTATTCTAATATTGCATACTAATGAGTAGTTTGTGTGTGTGTGAATTTATACTGTAGCTTCCTGAAGGTTCATATGGTAAGGTTTTACTTACTGGTTCATCATAACTGATATAATCCATTTAGCGAAACTTGAAAGCACCAGGTATCTTTAAGTCTTCCCTTCCTTTATTCCCTGTTTGTTATCAATCGTAAAGTCATATACCATCTCCTTTCACAGTGTCTGTTGAATCCACAGCTCCTGTTCATCACCTTTGCCTTTGCCCTCTCTACTTCTTGCCGAAACCATTCCACGTGGATTCCCCACTGGTGTCTCTGCCTCCATTTTCCATCTACTCTAATCCACTTGTTTGATTAATTTTACTTAGGTTCAATCCTAATCATACTTCTCCTTTGAAGTATCCTTGATCCCCAACGTAGATTTGAATTGTGGACCATACATAAAGGCTTCACACCATGGCCCCAGCCAGCTGACCAGCTGTCTCTCCTGGGCTTGCTAGGGCTCCTGCGCCTGAACCAACCCAGTTTTCTTCTGGGCCACATACACTCACAACCTGCATGATTTTGCTTGGGGTTTCCTTCTTCAGTCAAAATCCGAAACACGTACTGCAAGACATAGCCCTCAGCTTCCTCCTGTGTAAAATTATTAGCCCTTACAGCTAGGGTTAGGTGAGGGTTAAATGAATTAACACATGTAGAATGCTTAGAACAGTACTCAGAGTGCTCAAAAATGGTATCATTCCCAGTTTGCATCATTCCTAGTTTCTCTTCAAACAGATATGATCTCATTTTGAACCCCACATAATTTTATGCCTTTTCCTAGGTTTATTATTTAGCCTTGTATCTTAATTTTTTTGAGAAATTATTGTATGCCTCAAATGGTACTGTAAACTCATTGAAAACGGGAAACTTTTATTAAAACTTTTTTTGTATCCTCCTTCCCCACACCTGGTTGCCTATATTCAAAGCATTATTGAGCTGTATTTTTATTAATATGGAATATAATAATCATAAGTGAGTTTTATCACAAAGCATTTTTTATGGCATCTCTTTAAAGTTTTAAGATATCACTTTAAAATATTTTTTCCTTTCTTTAGGTCATATTTGAAAGTATTTGACAGGTATTTCCAAAACATCTTCTGTCTTCTTAACCTTATATTAAGACCTATCCTCCATGAATTTATAGTGGATTTTGGAACAAAGATACACAGCTCTGTGTGTGTGTGTTTGTGTGTGTGTTTGTGTGCATGCACACGATACGACCAGTACTAGGTGCAGAGTAAATGCTCAATACTTACTTATTGAATGAATAGATGATTGAATAACTTATGAATATATATATTTTAAGTAGCCAAAAAAATTATTTCCAAGATCACAAAGTAAGGAATAAAATATTTTATTTTTTATTTTAAAAATCTTTACATGGAAGAAGTAATCCAAAATTCAAAAGATGCGGTTGTTTTGGCTTGAATGTAGAAAATTAGATTTCACATACCCCGCTCAGGAACAGTAATCTGGGTCTAGTCTCATGTGAAAATGAAAACTAATTCAGTTACCCATTTTTCTGCCTACAAAGATTAGAGCTGTAAAACCCTAACTGCCTGGCAGACTTTCTGAATAAGCTTGAGATTCTGGATGTTAAAGCACTTTGGTAGCTTGGTTGAGTTTACCAAATACTGCTTTCATCTTAATATTTGGGAGGAATCATTTCTTACCTGGTCGTTTTTTCTTTGCTCAAAGCCTGTGGCTATCCCTGCATGGATCTCCTTAGTCGCTGGCAAAAATCATATTCTTAGTATGTTGAATTATAACATTGTAAAGGGACTATGATAGACCTGCCCCATTTAGCACCTCATTTCCTAACTGAGAAAACCATTAAGAGGAAGCAACTTTTTCTATAGTTATAAAGCTGGTTCAAGGCAGAGCCAAGACAAGAATCCCAGTCTTGTTATTCAAAAGTCTACCTTCCTTCTCCTGTCTTTGTCTATTTCAGGGATAAAACCCACATTCCTATTGGGGTTAATACCCAGTTTGTCTCCCCTGAGATACTGAGCCATGCTTCTGAAGAATTTACATACCCTGTAGTATCCAGAGGAAGTTTGTGATGTCATAGTATCCAGCAGTCTTTTATAATTAATGATTTAGTCTGTAAACTATTTGGTTACTGAAATAGACTATTTTAACCATCCATAAAGTTACTCTGCCACCTAGCCCATAAATTCTTCCTAAAAAGCATGAAATTTAGTGCACTTAAACTGTGTTATCCAAAGACCATTTGATGGTAACATTTTAATATTCTTAATTATCATTGGGTTTTTTTATGACATTATAGTCATAACTACATGAGAAAAAATACACTTTTTCTATTTCATATCTGTGGTTTACATGGTATAATATTCAGGAGCTTGAGACTGCCTCATAGGTTGTAATAAGGAATACATAAGCTAGTCTCCTTAAATCATTTAGCACAGTATTTGAGTTGGTAAGCCCTAAAAAAGTGTTAGGTATTGTGTTTACTATTGAATTCATCATCATTATTAGTCTCTAAAAGTTCAGATTTTAAATTATGGATTTTGAAAGTTTATCCTTCTTCTTAAGACATTTTCCATGGCATATCTCAAAATGTGTCATCTTGAGTACATTCAAACCTACTTGACTATATACTGGACTTGAGAAGTAATGAAATTTCAAGCTCTACAGGAAATTTGTTAGATAATATTAAGCTATTGCCAACTGTGACACCCTGTGTCTAGAGCCTTTCTCTCCAGTAGCTTGAGATTTAAATGTTCCTAGTTATGACTTGTTGGTTTTATTTTTCAATTTGGACCACTAAAAAAAAATGCAGATTTCCTTATTCACCTGAAGTGTTTCTAATGCCCTTCCAGGCTAACCTCCCTGCTCTAATTCCCCTAATCTTCAGCTCTTACTTGAGTTTCCAGTTTTTTAACTCCTATGTAACTTTCTTATTTTTCATGCCTCAGATATCTTTGAAATAATGGTTCCATGTTCTTGATGAACCTTGCCCAAAGAGGCAAATCATGATTATCCAATGGAAAAGAATGCCCAATTGAATATATGTAAGTTATTTAAGTCTTAAGCACTACCTTGGAGTATGATGAAGAATGCATCCTCTGGAGATAGAATACTTGCCTTAGATCCTGTATTTAATATTTGCTAATAACTTCATTATCTTGAGCAATTTTAAAAAACCTCTGTTTTTTTCTAGTTTACTTGTATGCAACATAGAATTGTAATAAAGATTGAATGATTTAGATAAACAAGTGCCTGTTGGGAAATAAGTGCCCAATTAACAATTATCATGGGTATGATTAGTAGTCATGTACACACAAGTAGCTATTTGCTACAGGTTAAATTTTAGTGTGTAAAGACAAACATAGGACCTTGTCACAAACGCCTGTTCTGGTCCATATCCTCCAAACTCTCTCTTCCTAAGTCTGGATGCAACCTCAGAATCCTTAGCAGCAGGGTTCCCAGGGGCCACTGTGCTGGATTGAGTTTGCATAGGAAGTGAGCCTAAATTCATCCCTGGTTTATTTTGAGGCAGGTTTCTGAGAAATCATTTTCTTTATTCAGGGGCTGGGGTATTTTCCACTTTTACCTGTTTAAGAATCATCATTTTGAACAGGGGGAAAGAATATCTTTGACCTTTGACAGCTTTCCCTCTTTCCCTTTCCCCATCCAAAAAAACAAATCCACCCTCTCTTTCATGTCCTAGCATACTTTTTTTCCCATTGTATTTTATGGAGACTTTCTGTCCTCTTCTAGTGTTAGCTCTCATATAGGCAGGTTTCCGTGTTCTGATAGACAGTTAGATAGACACTCCAGATTGAAGTCAAAATATTTTGTAATCAAACACCTTACCAGCAAATGACCAAAGAGATGAGTTCAAATAAGGTGTTGAGTAAAATATCTTAAAGAGTTTTGAGGCAATAATTGGCAATAGAACATCAGCATTTCTCTGAAGATAGAGTCTGTCTCAGAATCGAGAAAGATATACTGTCATCTCAAGGGGACCCATGAGAGTAATAAGACTCCTGTCACTGCTTCTCAGAATACACTCTAAACTGATGACCTCTCTCAGAATCAGCCTCCACCTGAGGCGGCCCTTTAAGCCCTAGGCAAACATTAACAGCTGCAGATTTTCACCATTAACAATGAAGTGCTTCATTAGTATGAGCCTCAAATGAAGCATGAAATGCATCCATTCATTCAATAGATATTTATTGAGATCTACTGTGCTCCAGGCACTGTGCTAACAGCTGCTTAGAGAAAAAAAAAAATTTTTTTTTCACCCAGCTGCAGTAATTCAATGTGATTGGTATCTCGCTTAAACTAAATTCTTAAGAAGTGTAGTTTTTTTCTCTTTTTTAAATCATGCCAAATCTCAAAATTGAAAGTTCTAAAAAACTAAATTAATAAATTTTTTTAAATGGAGAGCTCTTTCTTGGAGAGTTAAAGATACCCTTTGTTTTCAGTTATTACAGATTACTTATTTCTTTGCTTTAAAGATAAAAAAAGAGCCATTTTACAGAATTGTGACGTTGATTTGAAAGTGTATGTAAATTTGGGGGAAAAACGTTAAATTTATCCAGTTTACTTCTCCAAATATTTTAAAACATAACAGCCTCAGGTAATTTTGGAGTGGTTAAACTCTGACAGCTTTCAGAGAAGCTACTAGCTGTGAATCTAATACCCCAAATCTTCTTTACTGCTCTTTTGACAAATGTATCTATTATCAAGGCTGGCTTAAGTGAATTTGCTCCTGTTGTGTACTCAGCAGAAAGGAAAACATCCTGTGTAAAATTTTCTGCACAGAAAGATCCCCTATTCATTCCTCCTCCAGTCAAATACAGAAACTTTACTCAGCTTTACTCAGTAGTTCTTTAGTGTTTTGAAACATTGTCTCCAAGTTGTGATGGAGCTAGCTGAGGTCCTTGAAGAAAGGAAACCAATGAAACCTTCAAATTTTACATAATCAAACTTCTCACCTTCAACAGAGTGTCATTTAAAACACTGCAAACACAGTTATGCAAAATTTTTGTTCTTAAAGGAAGCCAAGTCCATTCACTTTGATCATTGTGAGAGAAAAAAATTGTGAAGGAATACATGAGTACATATTCAGTAAACTGTGGCTATTCATTTTTTCAACTCACATTTCCTAAGCACCTGTTTTTTGCCTTATGCCTGCTGGACACTAGAAAGATGTCATCGGTGTACTCATTTCCTCAGTAGACATAGGCTCAGGGTCTTCTTGCTCTCTGGCACTGTCTTAAGTGATAAAGAGTGAAGCAATGTCCCTGCCTTTGAGGAGAAACAGGTATGGAAATCAGAAATTATAATTAAACATATAAAAAAGAATTAAAACAGATTTTTAGGAAAAATATTGAAGCAGGATAAAGATATGGTTAATAATCTTGAAAATAAACTGGAATACTTCACAGTAGAGATGGCACTTGAAGCAGATTTATGGTAAAAAGAGAATTCATCAGGAAACATAGAATGAAAGAGAGGGAGCGGGAGGAGAGGGGGAGGGAGGGAGGGAGACAGAGACACCCATCTGTTAGATGTAATGGGTCCAGCATGTGGAAGCATCCAGATGCACAAAAGCCCATTAAATACACATGAGGATGGACTACTGGAAAGTAGTAAGTGACAGAGGTAAATTGGAGCCAGATAGTAAATGGCTTGACTTACCATGGGCAAGAGATTGAAATAGGTTTCTTTTTATTTAACAGAAAGAGGAAACTTTGTCTTGTTTTGTTATACTTTGTTGTTAGCAAACCTCTACTTTTAAAGAAAGTTTGGTTGGGGGGTGTAATAAAGGGGAGAGGATGAAAGGCTATTGCAGCCATCCGAAGCACACTTGACGAGGGCTCAATCTAAGGGAGTGATGGTGGCGTGTGGGATAATGGTAAGACACCGCGAGTTAAAAAATAAGGGCTCAGGGTCTGGATATGTGAGTTGTGAGCTGTTTCAAAGGGTATATTCATTTCCTGTGGCTGTCATAACAGAGTATCACAAACTTGGGACTTTATACAACAGAACTGTATTCTTAGAGGCTAGAGGCTGTAAGTCTGAAATGGAGGTGTAGGCAGGGCCATGCTCTCTGCAGGCTCTAGGGAGGATCCTACCTCGCTTTTTCGTAGCTTCTGGTGGTGGTACTTCATCCTTGGCCTCCCATGTGTGGCAACTGCAACACTCTGATCTTCGCTTCTGTTGTCACATGGAGTTCTCCCTATCTGTCTCTGTCTTTTCATTTTATAAAGACACTAATGATGTTGGATTAGGGCCCACCCTAGTGAATTCCTCTCAATTTGACTACATCGGCTAAGACCCTATTTCCACATAAGGTCATATTCAGAGGTACCAGGCATTAGGACTCCAACGTATCTTTTTTGGGAGATACAAATGAACACATAATCAAAAGTTTTGGCTTAGACGACTGGATGGATATTGATGCTATTAAAAATATACGGTGTTGGGGGAGGGAAGAAGACTTGGGGGGTAAGGTAGAGACAGAGTTTAATTTGGGGACATCTTGATTGTGAGCTATGTGCAGGATAGCTAAGTGGTGGTGAGCAGTAGGTATTTGGAGGTTTTAAGGAGATAAGTCAGAGTTGTAGACAGGTTGGAATTTTGTATTTTAATTTTGAGGTCAGGTTCCCTGGGAAACCAACTCTGAGTAGTGTTCTCAGGTTCAGCGCCTAACACCTGTAAGAAGTGAGGGAAGCGAGATGATTGCACAGAGGGAGAAGCTGAAATGCTCTGCACTTGCAGCAGAGGCCTCAGCTGACCTTGTAGGCACCTCTGGCACTGGAATGACCCTTTGGAGTAGTCCCAAGTTGAAGCAAGGGGTCAGGACTTTGTGTGCTCCACACCAGTCCGTCACTGGATACAGGCTCTTCCTCCATTCTTCCAGGCCAGGGGAGGGGATGTAACCATGAGTAAGGCAGCTTGCTTCTGTATTTCAATTCCCAGAGAGGGGCTCAGCTGTGAGCCTTCAGCTGCCAACACTCCTAGCAGGTGGAAGAATGAGTGGCTTGTCTGAAAGGGGGACTGGGGCAGTGCACCACAGCATCCACTGCAGTACAGGGACCATAGAAAGGAAGAGGACAAGCGATCAACTCAGCACTTGCGAAGTGGACACAAGACAGCACCAAAGAGACCAAGGAAAAAAATGTAGACATTAGCCACTTTCATATAAGCTATATAACTTTCCTCCTTAAAACAACCCAGGAAAGTGGATAATATGAATCTATATTTACAGATGACTAAGATGCTAAAAGATTAAGAAATGATGCTGGTTAGTCACTGATGTTTCTAGGGGTCTTTTAAAATTTGAGCTCCAAGCTTTAACCACCATAATACGTATCTTAGAAAGGCAAGAGAGTGGATAGGAATGTAATTATTTTCTGTTATATCTCTGTAATGTTGCAATTCAGGATCAGATTTTCTCTTCTAATGGTGGTGTGCATTTGCTGATTTGTGTTCAGTGTCTAATCCTCCTTAATGTTAATTTATTAGCTTATAGTTTACTTTGATAATATAGCAGAGCAGAGCAAAGTACAGTCCATAAGAGAATAATAAACCAGTCCATTGAGGATGTATTAAGTAAGGGATTATATCAGGTCGTGGCACCTGAGCTAGACCCTAAAGGATGGAGATCATTTCATTGTGTGAACGTGGTGGAGAAGGAAATCCCAGGCAGAGGAACAAACATTCATGTTGTTCAGCTGATTCACTCATTCATTTATCCATCCACCTATTCATCTATTCAGTATTCAATTTTTGAAAGCCGTCATCTTTGGAGAAACTTAAATGTGCTTTCTTGTTATTAAATTCATTCCTTTTATTGATTTTATAAAAAGTTGTTTAAATATTTGTAGTCATCAAGGTTAAATATTTTATTTATTTTTAATATATGATGGTTTTAATTACATTGTTATTAGGTCTATCTCTCCTTAGATTTTTTATAAAGTTTTTTCCACAAAGAGGCAGTTGCAGGCAGTTTAGATTTCTTCTCTTTACTGCATTTTAGAAAATATAATAATCTTCTCCAGAAATGCATTTGATTTGGCAAGATTTAGGGATTAGTTTCAATTATACCTTTGGGGGAAGCTGACATTTGATCCTATCTTTTATGCGTAGATTCTTGCAAAAACAAAACAAAGTACCCCTACAGAATTTTACTTAGATAATTTCTTTTTTGCAGATTGGTTCCAAACTATTTGAAATTATTTTCATCTTTATTGGATTTGTTCTTGTGTCTGTAAAAACAGTGAAATTTTGGTCTGACATTTAAATCAATGTTTCTCAATTTTTATATTTTGATAAATTTGAAAACATTCCTTTCCTGTAATGCTGTTTGAAATGTCAAAATTAGAAGTAAATCAAGAAATGCTAATTTTAGAATATGCTTCAAAAACCACATACTCTCAACTCTCACCTCACTCCAATATTGAGGATCACTTATTTAAAATGTTTGTTACGAAGAGCAAGCAGAATGCAAAAGATTGCCGTCTCACATTATATCAATAGTGTTTAAATTCATCTCTTAAATAACAGAACTATATAACTGTTTAGTTCATTATTTCTAAATCTATGTTGAATGATACTTAATCTTATTACTTTGTTTCAAATATATTGCTTTGCGTTGAGCATATAGCATGCATTGTCAAATATAACTAATTTCTACTTACAGGTATGTGACTTTAAACATTTCAAATCAGTTGATTAAACTGTTCCATCATGCTGCATTTACAGACTTCAGTACCTGACCTTCTTACTTCTCACAGGGGTAAAAACAAACTGGATCCATCAAGGATGCAGCTCTGTGCTTTTAACCAGGCACAGACATATGTGACCACTTTTACGCAGGTTACCTAAAAAAAAAAATCATACATATGTATATGATATTTTTTTTCAGTGTCATGCATGCTGTTCAGCTACAAAATCTCTCTGCCTGACCCATTGCAAGAAAGTTAAAACATATACAATTTTTCCATAGATAAATTGACATCACAGCATGTCACTGGGGCAATTCCATCGTTTTTTGTTACTCTCTTGCTTAATTCCTTGATACATCTCTCATGTCCTTAGGTGATTTCAAGTGCATGATCTATAAATTTTATTGGCTGGATTATAAAAGTTAGTATGTAACAGAAGCCAGTGAAGCAGCATTTAATTTAAAAACCTCTATCAACTTCCCCTCCTAATTTAAGCTATACAGTTGACCCTTGAACAACAGGGGTTTGAACTGCGTGGTTCCACGAATACTGGGATTTTTTCAGTAGTAAAGAATACAGTACTACACGATCTGTGGTTGGTTGAATCCACGGATGTGGAACAGAGGGTTCTAGGAACGGTGAGTGCGGAGGGCTGACTACGAGTTATAATCGGATTTTAGACCTCACGGAGGGTCGTGCCCTGACCCCCATGATGTTCAAGGGTCACCTGTATATGTATAGGTGTATGTCATACTAAATTGTCAGGTTTATTGCAATGAGAGTAGAGTTTTAATATTCTCACCATAATAAAAACAAGGAAATTGTAATTATGTGAGGTGAAGGATGTATTAACTAACCTTATTGTGGTAAACATTTCACAATATATACATGTATCTAATTATCACATTGTTTACCTTAAACTTACACAATGCTGTATGTCAATTACATCTCAGTAAAGCTGGGGAAAAAAATAAAAATTGTCACATTCAAATTCAGTAAATTAAAACTCAAGAAATAATTTTTGTGGGAGAAATATTTCAGGCATAAACATAAAATTCTTGTAACAGGAAAGGACCTTTCTAGTGTTAGTCGTTTATTCACAGGTAAGGAAATTGAGACTCATACAGTTTCTGAGTACACATTGTAGAAAGTTGGAGACAGAGCCAAAGTACCCAGCTTCTAGGCCAGACTTTGAGTATGTTTTGAAATTATTTTAAGCACAATGATAACTAGGACTTTATTTCTTTAATTAATTCAGTAATATTTGATTTTTATTTGGCAGTATATAAAATGTATCAATTAATAATTTACTGGGCTCTGCCTATGAAGGAATGAGTTGTAAATGCCTGAAATGATTAATTTGATTCCAGAAGCAGATTTACACACTGATGAGAATAAGTTTCTGATTATGTACATTTGGCCCTCTGTATCCATGTGTCCTGCATGAGCAGTTTCAACTAATCGGGATTGAAAATATTCGGGGAAAAAAATTCCAGAAAGTTCCAAAAACCACAACATGAATTTGCTGCACACCCGCAACTATTTACATGCATTTACATTCTATTTACAACTATTTACATAGCAGTCACATCGTATTAGGTATTATGAGTAGTCTAGAGATGATTTAAAGTATAAGGGAAAATGGAAGGATGTGCATATGCTATATGCAAATACTACACCTTTTTATATAAGCGACTTGAGCATTTGCAGATTTTGGTATCTGCTGGGGCCCTGCAGCCAACCTCCCAGGATACCGAGGGATGACTGAATATATTTCATGAGGAGATAGATATACATGTAGCCTCAAGAAAGATAAGAGGTTTAAATGGAACATATTATGAAGTGAACACTAAACCTGTCAATAAGACATGAAACACTTTCCCTAAAATTAGAAAGATTAATATGGATTGCTGTATCTGGCTAACACGTATAAAAGAAATATACTACTCAGATATAATATCTTGTTTTAATTTTAGTATAACCTGTTGAATGAATGAACTCTAAAATTCCTTGGAAGGAAAAAAATCCACATTAATAAGAATCTCGGCTTTTTTATATTTAATGCAGTTCATATTTTCAATTTCTCTGTCATTGTTAGGATGTTTGTATTATTGTTTTCCATTTGCAATGATGAAAGCAAAACTCTATCCTAAAATTGATACACTCTAGGAATAGTAATGATAGGAGTTTCAAATTTAAAAAGAAACATATAATTGTTCTAGTTTACTTGCAGTTAATCTTAAAGGTGCTCCTAGGTAAAAGACATATTTTTCTATTTCACATTGATGGTGATTTACAGGCAATATTTTAGAGAACCATTTTATTCCAAAATGCAGTAAATTTCCTTCCCCTAGAACCTAAGTAAAAATGTACACATATACAATAGTATCTATATATGTACAGCTAAAACACAATTTTTGAGAAAACTGTTTCTAGAAATATATATGTGTGTGTATGTGTGTGTGTGCTTAATTCCTAAATTATTATTACTTTTTTTTTTTTTTTTTTTTTTTAACCAAACTTCTGGTAGAAAACATGAGGTACATATTAAGGAGTGGTCATTCTCCAGATAAACAAAAATTCAGTTGCAAAAAATTGACTTTAAATACAATACTTTTCTTTGGCAGAAGCTACCTACATAAAGGTTAGGAAAAATATATTTTATCTATGCCAAATTTTATTTTACATTGTGTCTGCAGTATTAGAAGCCCAGGTATTTAAAAACTATTGGAATCGTTCCAATTGGAATTGTTCCAATTGGAATTTCTTTCCTTGTCCTTCCTCATTATGGGTTGTTTTAGGGAATAGCATTAATCATTCAGATGTACAGGTAGTTTGTTTTTTGTCATTTCCTTTTTTATTATAAATAATATTTAGTGACCTTGAGTCATAGAGTATATGCTTTTACCTCACATTTTGCTGTCATGTTTGCTTGTGTTCCAATGCATATTTACCTACTTGGCGTTTCCTAGCAGGCCTCAAAAATAGAACTGTTTAAGTGTTCATTCCTGAAGTTTTTAAGGTATTCTTTCTGATTTGACCCACTGTATTCCAGCTATTTAAATAACTATTCTCTGCAAATAGCAGTTCTGTGTTAGTGCACAAAGCCTTTGAATACCAGTGGTTGCTTTACCTTTCAAGACCTTACTGGTGAATGCCATTTGCCTTTCCATTAGAAAGAAGTTGATGATACTGTAGGATCTGGCTGAGCTATAGCCGGTCGGATCTTATATGGCCAAACTTTGCTGCATTTGTTTGTTTGTTTTCATATGCAAGATCTTGATCTTGATCTTTCAGTCCCGTAAATTGTCCTGTTATTGAATAGAGAGTACCCTAGGTAGAAGATTCTGGGAAAACTAGGAACTTTCAGTAAACTATTTGCTTTATTTTGAATTTCCCTGGCAGTGACTGCGATTTGACCTCATTATTTCTCCATCAACTAATACTATAAACCATTTGACCCTGTGATGGAATTGTTAAGTAGATTTCCTGCTGAATGAACAACTGTTCCCCAAAAGCCTACACAGCTTCTCTAGTAGCAATAAACAAAACGCTAGGAAAGGAAAAACTCCATTTTCTTGTCCTTTATATGAAAAAGTGCTGGAGTTTTAGTTGCCCATAAAGTGAGAAAAGAATTTACTGTAACTAGTAAATAAACTATTTACTGCTAACTTAAATGGAAGTGAAATGAAAATCTAGATCACAGAGAGGAAAAAAACATTTAATTTTCCATTGATGAAGTGTATCTGGAGTACTTTTTAACTTTGGGCATTGATTTTTTTTTTTTTTTTTTTTTTTTCGGCTGTGCCGCACAGCATATGGGGTCTTAGTTCCCCCACCAGGGGTCAAACCTGCATCCTCTGCCTTGCCTCCCACCCTCCCTATCCCACCCCTCTAGGTGGTCACAAAGCACGGTCTCCCTGTGCTATGCGGCTGCTTACCACTAGCTATCTATTTTACATTTGGTAGTATATATAGGTCCATGCCACTCTTTCACTTTGTCCCAGATTACCCTTACCCCTCCCCGTGTCCTCAAGTCCATTCTCTATGTCTGCGTCTTTATTCCTGTCCTGCCCCTATGTTCTTCTTAACCACTTTTTTTTTTTCTTAGATTCCATATATACGTGTTAGCATATGGTATTTGCCTTTTAAAAATAATTTTGAGAGAAAGCAGAATTCCAGAGAGACCGGAAAAGGATTTGAGGGACTTTGAGGGGCCCAGAAGCTAAATCATGTAAAGAAACTAATATCATTACTCTCAAAAAAAAAAAAAAAAAACAAACCCACAAATGGTAATACCATGGGTAATCTTTAGTTTTAAAAGGCTGAAAGGGGTAGTGTTTGCATTTCTTCAGAAGGCAAAAAAAGAGCCTAACAATTGCAAGGGAGAGGAAAGCATATTTTGGCTGTAAAATTCAAGTTATCCCATAATAGAATGGTTAACTTGGAAAAACATTGGACTTCTCTCACAAAGCATAGTAGCTATCTGTGGAATTCCTCTGTAAATGTTCTTTGATCCTTTATTCTAAACTTTACCATTTTACTCCTCATTATAGATTCAGAACCCTCATTATAGATATCAATTGTAAAATTAGGCTATAAAATTAAAAGATGGGTGATATTGATTTGAATCTAATAAAAGTCTTTCTTGTTTATTGACATACAGTAGAGCTTAGTGTATCACTAATGTCTCCCATAATTTTTCTGCCCTTATATGCCCATCCCTTCCTTTTGATTTGCTTCTTTCAATCTTCTTGCTGTCCTTTGGGTTTTTTTGTTTGGACGTTCAGGTGAAATAACTATTCTAGACTCTGCTACTCAAAGAATACCTTTCTTGTGTTGTGTGAAGCAAACAGCCTTATAGCACGTACTTTAAACATGACATCTTTGGGATGTTTTCAACACCAACCATCCTCTTTGAATAAGGCTTTTGTTGAGTTCTGTGTTTTCTACAGTGCTGCTATATGTTGATAGTGTTTTTGATTTTGAGTGCCAGATTGTCAAGTTATTAGACAATTCTACTTCATACCTCTCGAAATAAATGACCAACTAGCATTAACCACCATCCATACTAGCATCAAATAGGCCTACGATGAGATCGCCTATTTCAGGAAATGACAGTAACAAATTTGTAAGTGACCAGCCTAGGGCAGTTTTTCATATGACACCTATATTTAACAGAGTTTCTACTTATATGCAGTGTTGTAGAAAACACACCTTCAAGACAAAAGGAGATCCATGAAGAATAATTAAGCTTTAATTTGATCATATTTTCAATAGTGAAATAGCTACATAAGTTTATAATCAAGAGTAGGATGTTTCAAAACTACTTCAGTGTTTTATGGATGCTCATTGAAGAATATAAAAAGACATGTCAAAAAGTACATATATATATAGTATAGTAATTACTTAAAGGAAATAGAATCAGGGCAAGAGTGGAGGGGACTTGTATTTTTCATCACATGCTATTATTGTACATTTGAAATTTTTGAATCAAGTGTATAGGTTTTATTTAAAGGAAAGAAAGAAAAAAATTAGAAAGTACCTACAGTCCATACCATATTATTTAATAAAAAGGCAGGAATGCTACTATAGCATATTTCCTATTCTATACTATACTAGTGAGTCTACCTTTATGGTCCTATTTTTACACTTATTTCTATTTATATGTAGACCACCAAAGATTAAAAATTATCTTTGTTGACAAGCAAAGAAGTAATAGACAAAAAGTGTATTTCACATTTTACTAAAAATAAAATCGACGTGAAATTTTAAAATGACCTATTTATAAAACCAGAAGGGAACTTTTTCATACTAAAGTATTTATTTCACTGCTCTTAGTATAGTATAATTATTCTTCCATTTCCAAAATCACCAGAAAACTAAATAGTAAATAATTGAGTATACAGAAATGAAAATAATCATATAATTAATTATATAAAATGATACAAATGATTGACTTGATCTTCACTGTATACTAAACAAGAATAAAAGAAGATTCAGTAGTTCAATCTAGCAATGCCTACTATGAGATTTAAAAGAACTTACCTTCAAAAGAAAACCTTTGTAGTAGATGTTAGCCTTTCTATTTAAAAATATCCTTTTTGGACCCTGTTAAAGAAACTTCTGCTTTAGTAGGTATGAAGTTTAAAAGCTGAATAGATTAAAACTAAACTGTCTATATTATAGCTAGGACATGCCAATAAATATTTAACATTATATACAGTACTGAAATAGCTACTTGTGAATACTTAATGCATTCCCAGGAAAACATTGAATTCCTAAAAAGATTCTAAACATTGAATTTGGCTTGTGATACAAATTATAGTTCATATTAAATATTTTGATAATTTCTGTTACAATGAGGAATAATTTTGAATAACTGTCATTTATGATGTAAAATCCGAGCCAAACTCCGAATTTAATTGACAAAAAATTGCCATAAAAGTTATGGGGGGGAAAGGCTTCAATGGCAAGAATACACGTCATAAAATCATCTTAATTTTTACTTATAAATTAACTTGGCATAAATTAACTTGACTTAAGTCTGCTTTGTTAAAAAAGAATTTTTGCGGTACACGGGCCTCTTAATGTTGTGGCCTCTCCCGTTGCGGGGCACAGGCTCCGGACGCGCAGACTCAGCGGCCATGGCTCACGGGCCTAGCCACTCCGCTGTATGTGGGATCTTCCCGGACTGGGGCACGAACCCGCGTCCCCTGCATCGGCAGGTGAACTCTCAACCACTGCACCACCATGGAAGCCCTGTTAATGCTCTTTTAAAGAGTGAGAAAACCAAATGTTGAGGTTGAAGATGCTTTCATTAATTTAACATACGTCAGGGTTCTGCAGATTTGAAACATTTTATTTAAAAGTTGTTACAAGGTGAGAGAAAATCATTATAACTAAATCCTAGTTGTCAGTATTTTGGCTAATAGCAGGGAGGAGCTTTGTATTCTATCAGCTATTTCACCCACTGCTTTTCCTCAAAGTCCAAGCCAATAACGTTTTTTTCAGCATGGAAATGTTTGGTCTCATCTCCATAGAATCATAGTGCCTTGTCCTTCAATTCCCTAGTGACAGTTCACTTGCAACTGAAAGGTCAAGAATTGAGGACATCAAATAATTGTAGTCTTTTAGATATGGTACTTAAAATGGGTTTTTGTGGTAATTGGCACAATAGGACGTATTAATAATTATAAGTTTCCGCATTGTTTCCTGGACTAATATATATTTTAAAACCTTAAGTCTTACAGGATATTGTCTTATAATTAGTTTGTATTTGCTTTATTTTAAAGTAATTTTAGATCAATTCAGTTTAAATAACCTGCTTCTTAAGTGAAATTTCATATTGATACTGTTAATAACATAATATTTTAAAACTCCTCGACTATGTGGGAATAATACTTCTATGCCAATGTAGATTAGAAGTATTAATTTAATAGAGTGTTCATAATTCTTTACCTCAGTTATACAAACCACTTTGCTTACATCATTCCTTATGTTCAATTCTTATCAACGCCTTTTTTACTGATATTGAATACTGTGTGATAATAATAGCACTGAGAATATAATGTGGTACCCATAAAGTATACTTTTAGCTTCCAAAGTCATTCTCTAAAAGTTAATATTTTAGTTTGGGCCTATGATCTTAATGCAAATCAATAGATTGAAGAATCAATTTAAATGAAATAAGTATTTCCTCATTTTTAGCACTTACATTTGTTTGAATTATTCTTTAAAAAAACAAGTAAAGCTGTAATCTTATTAAGAGAAGTACATGCTATAATAACTAGTAGTTTTCAATATTCACATGTCGTTTAGCAAATGAGAATGAAAATTGAACTCTTCCATTGATGTGCTGCTCTACCCCTTATAAAATAATATTAGGAAAATTTGACACAGTTTTGCTACAATTGCTGTATGTATTTTATCTAAAACTTTCTGTGTATGTGTATGTGTGTAAACATCATGTTTGATCACAAAGTTCTGGGTGGGAAAAATTTGTGTTATGATCAGTTTTATGATCATAATGACAATGAGTTCATTCCTCTCATGTGTTGGTCTGCCATGTTCAATTTCATGGAATCTTTGTTTCAGAGTTTGCATGTGGTGCTCACTTTAGTAGCCACTATCTCTTGACATTATAAATAATATTTATGATCTCTTCTACTGTATCCTGAAATTCTATCACTGAAATAGGTGGTATTGGATAAGATAATTGCTATGGTCTTTGACATTTTGATTCCAATACAGTATTTAACTTTTTTTGTTTTGATGAAAGGCCTTCTATCTATATCATCCTGATACATGTTCTCAAATCCAAGCATTAATAGAAAAAATATGTTTGGATTTCATTTTACACTGATTTTATTCTTTTTAAAAATTTTAAGTACCAACAAGCTTTTTCTGCCAGTTGTCAGATCTGACCTTTCAATTATCAGGTGTTGGCAATTTGGCACTTGTATATTATTTCCATCAGAGTCTTGGTTGTTCTAAAATAGTAATTATTGGTGTATACAAATTTATATTAAACATAAAACAAAATAAAAATGTGGCCAATACTTTGCAGATGTTATAGTTTACATAAAAATATTACCTTAAGACTAATTCTGTCCATAACTTGTTAGCATACTAAAAATAAGGAAATGTATTTTTCACAGGATGTGTAGATAGAAAGATCAAGCACAGATGCACTGTAAGGTGACCTGACCTCAATGTATGTTTATATGTTTTTATGGCCATCATACTGTTAATCTTTTTTCATAACACTTTGCATGACTCTGATTATCAAATATGGTTTTAATGCAAGATTTGAATGAACCCTAAATGAACTCTCTGGTGGGGTGGTGAATTTCTTTTTAGAGGCTGAATGGATCGAGTTCCTCTGAGTGCAGCACAGTTGATAACCCTGTGCCAGGAGAAGGAGAGGAAGCAGAGGCTGAGCCTGTAAATTCAGATGAGCCAGAGGCCTGTTTTACAGATGGTAAGAGAAAAATTGAGACCTCAGTTAGCAGCCATTTATTAGTGTTTTGGCTTTGGTCTTAAAACCTAATACTTACTGGGGGCTGTTGAGTAAAAAGTCAGAAGACTCTATTCCATGCTGATTCAGTCATGGCTCTGTGACTAAGGGCAAGTTGCTGGAGCTTTCTAAGCTTCAGTTTCCACACTTATGATATGCTACTAACAGTAATTTATGACGATGACGGTGTTATAATACATAGCACTCTACTTACTGAAAGATGTTCATATTCTCCTTTAGATCCTTAATTCATGTTCCCAGATCCATGGAACCAGTAAACAAATTAATGGGATAGATGTTACTGTTGTCCTTTTCATCAAAAGCTGAAGCTACTCTGTCAGGAAACCATTTGATACAGTTGACCATAGTCTGTCTCAAAATTCTTCCTTCCCTTGGTTTCAGAGGCCACACTCTATTTTTGTTCTTCTTTTACATCACTGAGAATTCTGAGTTTCTTCCCGTTTCTTTTAGTGACTATTTTTTATGCACAAACCTTAAATAATGACATTTCCCCACATTTTGATGCTTGGTTATCTACTTTTCTTATTCTCTAGCCCTAAGCGGTTTCATCCATGTCTGTGGTGTAAGCAGCCATTTCTGTGTTGTTGCTCTTAAATCTTTATCTTTACCTCTGACTTCATTCAAGTTCCAGATCTGCCTACAGCTCCCCGTTGCTCATCTCCGTCTGTTGTCTTTAAACAACAGTTGAATAAGTTCAAAACAAACTTCAGTGGGGTTTCCACATGTAATCTACAGCTTCCTCCAGTCTCTATCACATTTAGTGACATCATGATCTATCTTGCCTCTCAAGCTAGACTTTAAGTCAGTCCTAACCTCTCCCTTTCTAGCCACAGGTTGATCACAAAACACACAAGTTGATCAGAAACTCTGGAGATAGGGTCCGAGTCCTTCAAGGGATTCTGATGCACACTAAAATTTGAGAACCATTGGTAGGATAAAACCTGAAGTCCTTAACTTGGCATGTAAGGCCCTTTACATTTGGCCTCAGTCTCTTATTTTATAACAGTGCCTCTTTTCATTCCTTTTCACTTTCTATCTTACTGAACTTCTTACTACTCCTGTAATTTTTCAGGAATTTTATTCAAAGCAGTAACTTTGAACTTGACTTGGGAAAGTATGCAGTTTTCTAAGCAAGTATTGTATCATCTAAGTAAAAACGCAAACCTAGAGTAGGGTTGCAATGTAATACAATAATTTATTGTACAAGCTTCGGAGCATGATAAATATGAGTTCTAATTGGCCTACTGCTAACTCTTTATGAGATCTTGAGCACATTTTAGTCTTGTACCTCAGACGCCTCATCTGTAAAATGGGTACATTTTACATCCATATCATAGGGATGTTGAGGAGATTAAATGAGATAGCATTAATAAATTAATTAGCACAGTACTGTCTTTCATCTCCTTCTAGTTTCCTTATTGTTTTTAAAGTATTTTGTTAACAATCTTATCTAGAAGCAATGGGAGCCTTGATGCTAATGACTCACGATCTACTCATGGGCTTAAACTCTCAGCATTTGTGTTTTTTTGTAGAAATCACTGACTCGCTTTCATTCTTCAAGATTTTCTCAACCAGTCTCCTATAACGCTCATGCAGTAAACAAAATGACCGGCAAATAAAGATATCTGCAAACTACAATGGATGCATGAATTCTCTTTAAATAAAAGCCAAATGTCATTTTTTTTGTGTGTGAGAAGCAAAAAAGTGTGACACCCAATTAATAAAAATTTGTGTTAGCTCAAATTAGTACCATAAGCAAAACACATGGAGTTTTCTTTAGAGGTGTTCATATTAAAGGCATTTAAGAATATCATCATGTATTTCAGCATCACGATAAAATTAAATTGATTAGTACCATGTAAACTTAAATTTGTACAGATGCTACCAAGATTTCTTCCACACATTTTATGAATGACCCTGACTTAAAATTCTAGGATAACCAGAAAGAAGTTGGGCTTATCAAACAAATTATGGCTCTATATCAGAAAAGGGCTTTAGGAAAACTTAAACCCTCTGCAGAAAGTATTAATGCTAAGCTATTTCAGACTGTAGGTGCTATCTTACTGAGATCAAACTTTACAAAAGCTATTTTAATGCTATAAAACACCAATGAGAATACTTATATAATGACTTTGAGATTATTCATAACTTCTAATTTGAGTCTAGTATATAAGAGATATTATAGAAACACATTTTCAGTGAATTGTGGTCTTGATCACTGAAAATTTACTGAGAACCAAAGGTTCAGTTGTACAAGATGAATGCATTCTGGAAATCTAATAGACAACAATATGAGTATAGTTAACAATACCGTGTTGTGTACTTGAAATTTGCTGAGAGTAGATCTTAAATGTTCTCAACCCACCCAAAAAGAAGAAATTGGTAACTAAGTGAGGTGATGGCAATTTAATTAACTTGATTGTGGTGATTATTTCACAGTATAAACCTATATCAAATCATCAAGTTGTACACCTTAAATATATACAATTTTTAATTGTCAATTATACCTCAGTAAAGCTGGAGAAAAAGGGCAAAAGAGGAGAAGAATAGGCAAAATCAGTTTACAAAGATAGAAGTCAGACCAGTAGTTACCTTTAGGGGGTACAGATTGGGAAAGTGCATGAGGGTGATTTCTGGGTGCTTGGAAATGTTATCTCATGACCTACATGGCTGTTACATGAGAATATCAATCTATATACTTAAAATATGTATAGTATACTGTAGGTATGTTCTCAATAAAAATTTAAATAAACAGATAAATATATTTTTTTTAAATGACAAGAAAATCTACTAGCAAACACACATCTCTGAGTCATATCACTTTGAGCAGCTGTGCTGCACTCGAGACTTTATACTTACCGGACCTGCTGGGCTAAGAGGCTCAGCCTGATAAATTAAACAGGGCAACCAATTTTCTGAGCCCTTCAACCCTTTATCCACTTAATCATTCTTTTATCCAATCAACAAATAATCATTAAATACCTTCTGTCTGCCAGGCCCAGACCTGAGCACTAGACAGAGATAGAGCAGGGAAAAAAAACAATGTTTCTTTCCCAAATAAATATATAAATATTTAGTAGGTCCGGTAAGTGATACATGCTATGGAGAAGTAAAGTGAAAATGGGAATACTAAGATTGACGGGTAGAAGCCTACTCTCATACAAATAGAGTGGTCAGAGAAGGCCTTTCTAAAAAGATAACATTTGATCAGAGACCTGAAGAAGATTGAAGTGGACAATGCAAATATAGGAAGGAAGAGTATTTTAAGCAGAGTAATGAAGGCACATGCCCTGAAGTGACGATATGCACATTTGAAAACAAAATCAAGAGGCCGGTATGAGTAGAACAGATTGAGAAGTGGAAAGGGTGGTAGAAGTTGAGGTTAGAGACACAGTAGAGGCCAGATCTCAAGAGCACTGAAAAACATAAGAATCTCATTTAGAAATCTCACAAAATGCCATCTTAAGAGCAGATAGGTGGATAGCAAGGGCAGAAGCTGGGAAACCTCTTGGATGTCACTGCGGTAATCCACGTGAGAGATGATGGGAGTGTAGACTACTGTGGGAGTATTGGGGATGGTGAGAGTATGAGATTCTGAGTATATTTTCAAGTTAAAGCTGAAGGGATTTGCTGGTGGATTAGATGTTGGGTGTTAAAGCTTTCTTCTCTTTAGAAGAGTCAAAGATGACACCAAGCTTGGGGCCTCAAGAAACTGGAAATATATGGTTTCCACATGAAGAGTTCAAAATGAGTGGGCTTGACAGGATGGAAAATTGGGAACTTGTTTACTCATAGTGGAAATGACCCTTACCAAGTCGTGATTGGTTGACAAGTGTTGCGCTAGAACCAGTGCCAATTTAGAGCAGCATTTGGCCTCTAGAGGTTTTTGTTACCTGAAAGGCAGCAGAAAAATCAAAGGAAGTGGGAGAGTTAAATCAGAATAGTTGTGTTTCAGTGAAGACGAACGCTAAAATGATTTTGTTGTTCATAGCCTCACATCCATTGATCCTTTTTAACTTCATAACTATCACTTTATTCATTTGCATCTTGTTCCTCTTCACCTTTTTCTCCCCCTCTTATTCTGTGTTTTTCCTTAGTTCTGTTTCATTAGCTTTATAATTCAAGACTTCAGGTACCTTCCCCAGATCTGGTACTGTTCTTCACTATCCTTAATTCTACATGTCTTTGCAATCTATATAATTATGAACATCACATGACTGATTCTGCTTGGTTTTATATTATACTCCTTTTGGATTATACAATTAGTAACTCACAAAATCAAGATTAGGGTGTGAGAAGGATACACTCTTTTCCTTAAAATAATGTATTTTCTATTAATTTAGTAGGAGGAGCTAACTCAACTTTCCCCCAAAATGTTCTGAGTTCCACTTCCTATAAAATAACTAATAACTAATTCTAACTTTAGTAACACAATAACCAACTCCTTTGTGCCTATTTTTGTCTTTTTTGGAAAGAAAATGTGGACAAAAAACTTGTTTTAAAGGATTTAGAAGTTTTTAAGAAGTGTTTAAAAAAAAGATGTTTTCCTAATAAATTTTTTTATTAATTATACTGATCATGCTGTTATATTTTTATTAATGGCTAAACTTGGAAGAGGCCTGTGGTTTCTTTTTTATTTGAAAGCATTAGTTTAACACGATGAAACACAATAGAGATTTTATTTAATGGATCACAAGAGCAAATTAATGAAACCACCCAAAAGAAATAGCATTTACCCATGGGGACCTATTAACATGTTGGAGACGTTCTCTGCTGTATTTACATTTAATTAATAGTCCTTTTAAAAAAGAAGGTGTGATAACGTTGCTAACCAGCAAGGTTGGAAATCTCTTGGGATATGCCTTTGCGTAAAAGCTAGACAGGCAGTAGTCCTATTCTCCTGCCTCAAAATAAGAGAGAAACTCTCTGAGGTGTGATAAATCCTGAGGACAATACTTATGAACCTTCATCTCAGAAAAAAAGTTTACTTACTTTTCTAATTAGAATATATAGTGCCTTTTCCTGCCTCAATCATAAGAATAATATTTCTCTTCAACCTTAAGACCTACAAAAAGAAATCCCAAATAGTAAAATCTTCTTAACCAAAGAGATAACTTTCTCCTATGGTAATTATACTTGATGCACATAGATTCTGTTCTGCACAAGGTCTTTGTTTTTAAAATAAATTCTAAAGTCTCAAGCATTAAGTTAATAAAAAAAATTCCATCTTAAATTTTTCCACTCTATCTGGTGTTTTCTTTTGCCCCGAAAAAGATGATCGGGTGTCAATTTTTGGCCTTACCTTTTACTATTTTTTCATATCATTTTATAAAATATTTTCTTTACTAAATGCATTTGAGATATAAAGTAATTGTTTTAGATACAATGAAGATAAATTCTTTCATATCTGAGGTCATGTAAACTGTAATTAACATTGGATAAATGAAGCCATGTGTATATTTTCCCTTCACCGTGTTGGTTTTTTTTTTTTTTTCTATTTCATCCAAACTTTGTGTAAATTCTAGAATTCACAAAGACATGACCCTTCAGATCATGACTAATGTTTAGATGATTTTAGAACTCTTTTTTGGGGGGGTTATGTCTTTTAAGTCAACTATCCCAGCATATGAATCTGTGTAGAGGATTGTAGTAAGTACTGTGAGCAGAAAGAAAGGGCATAACAGGCACAGTTTAGCCTTCTGGGAACTTAGAAGTTTCCAGAGAGAAAGGACAAGAACACATAAAATTGTTAGCAAAAATGTCAAACTTGGGGGAAAAACATAACTTGCTACATTTCTATAAAACTCGAAATTAAAGTCCTAGGAGATACCTTGTATTAAGGCTCAATGAATTAATTTCGCTACAGAATCGTAAAAGAAGCCATAACAAGACATTGTCCAAAACATGTATTTCATCAAGAGAATTCTAGCTTTGTTGTTTCCGGACAGACAGCTTATGATTATATGAAGTTATTACTTGATAGGCTCAATATTTTTAATGAAATATATTGTTTTATAGACAAGTAAATTATTTTTAGAGTGCCTAACTTGGAAACTTCTAAAACAAGTCTCTAAAAAGTGCTGTTCATTCTTGCTTTCCCACCTTCTACGTTCCCTCCAAACGAAGTTTTTGATCTAAAATTTTTAAGAGAAAAATTCACTGTAGTTCCTCTTTTTAAATTCTTCCTTTTTTTAAAGTAATTTTGATTGTTTATTTTTTAATCAACTTTAATTTTTTTTAAAATTTCAATCATTATCTCTCTGAGCCTCTCTTGGTCGTAGCTGTGTTCACCAGTCCTTCATGAAACTGTTCCCTGACTTTTCTTTTACTGCAGCCTCTTGTACATTTTCCCCACCCCGACTTTGTCACCTCCTTCAGAGTTTTCTCATCTTCCACCTTTCCCAGTGGTGGACAGGTAAATGTTTAACAACCAGTTCTCCAAGAAAAAGAAAGTATGCATACATCCATCAGTTTACCATATATTTTACTGATATAAAGGGTATGTGGTACACAATTTACAGGCAGTAATATAATCAACATCCTTCATTGAACATTCCATATAGCTAATTGGTTCCCACAGAATGCTTTTGTTGAATTTTGCCAAAATTTTGTATTTATAAACAACAGTGGTTGCAACTGATGAACAAGTATAGTTTTAACCTGAAGGTTTGTTGGTATTTTCATTTATGTTAATCAGTAAGGTGAGAGTGAAACAAAAAGGCTGTGTGTCAGAACTTGACTCATTCATCAATGATGTGAACAAATCTTTGCTGAATCAGATAATAGAATTCGAATAATGAAAGAATATTTCCTCAATTTTTTGTGCTATTCACAGTGTAATGGCTACCAATATGGCATACTTTTCCAGTTTTATTTACATTTTCTCCATCACTTTCTTAATTCTACTCTGGAAAATCAACAAACCTGGATTTATAGCATTTGATGACTTTTGTAAAGATTCGCACCATGGCTGATCTCAAACTACTGGTGTGACTTTGCTGCATGTAGAGTTGGGAAGAGATACGTAGTAGCCCAACAGTATAACATAGTCTACCAACCACATAGAATGCTTAAATATATTCAAGAGCATAGATAATAGTAAAATGTAGAGTAATATATTTTTAGAGTAAAATTATTAGAGTAATATATTTTTAGTATTTATTACCTTTTTAAAGTAAGTTATACTTTTAAGTTTATACAATTTAATTTTTGATAACAGCTGCATTTAACAACAGACTAGCAAAATTTCCTGGCAATTTAACCATAAGCTGTCAAGAGCCAGTATGAGTTGGCTCCAGCATACCACTGAATTCTGTCTCTTAATATTTCTGTCCCAGAATGTTCCAGACTTGACCCTTTTCTCTCCTCACCCTAAATACTTTTTAGTGTGTGACCTCAACAACTGTCCTGATCTCAGCTGACACATATGTGCTAATGATTCCTACACATTCTTTTCCAGCCCAGACTTTTCCCCTGAGCTTCAGATTCACACCTCCAAATATCTACAGTATATCTGTATTCAGAGGTTTCACTGGCATCTCAAACTCATTATCACCCCAAGCAGCTCCTGCTCCTGTGGTCTTCATTTCATTACTGACATCCACCCAGTTGTCTGGGCTTCTCCCTTCCTCTTACATCCCATATCCAATCAGTCAGCAAATGTGTTGATTTTACCTGCCAAATATGTCTTGACTCTGTTATTGCTCTAGTTCCTAACCAGAGCTGCCCAAATCTATCCTTCTTGTTGGGGATACTGAACCACACCCTAAATGGTTTTCTAGCTCTGGGTCTTTCTTTGCTCCCCACCCCTCCTCCTTCTCTTCCAACTTATCCTCCACAGTTGCTGGAGACATCTATTTAAATTACAATCTTCCTATGTAATTTTCTGCTTACAACCCTTCACTTACTCCTCGTTAGGATTTAGGATATAGCCAAACTCCTTAAGATAGGAGAAAATGCTTTCCATAATCTGACCAGTTTCTCTACCTTATCTCTCATCCATGCCTTTTCTGTACACTTCGCTTTCATCAAAATTCTGAATTACTTGGAAGTCCTGTACACGGCACATTTTGCTGCCTCTTGGCCTGGAATTCCACTCCACTCTTTTTGGCTAATACTTTGATTCAATTCAGGTCCCACCTCTTCCAGAAAACCTCCTCTGACCTCACTTTCTCAACAAATAAGCCAGGCTAGGTGAATTTCTTCCAAGCTATCAAACATAACCCCAGCATATCTGTCATTTTAGTTGCATTATCCAGTTATAGTCATTTATTTCTATATCTAGCCGCCTAACCAAAAACCAGTAATAGATATCTTGAGGAGAAGAAACTATGTACACAGCCGAGTAAAAAGGTTAATCAATAATGTTTGATGGGGATATGAATGAATTAACCTAAACAACTTTAAATAAAATATTCTTCAGTTGTTTTTTTTTTTTTTTTTGTGGTATGCGGGCCTTCCTCTGCCGCGGCCTCTCCCGTTGCGGAGCACAGGCTCCGGACGCGCAGGCCCAGCGGCCACGGCTCACGGGCCCAGCCGCTCCGCGGCACGTGGGACCCTCCCATACCGGGGCGCGAACCCGGTTCCCCTGCATCGGCAGGCGGACGCGCAACCACCGCGCCACCAGGGAAGCCCTCTTCAGTTTTTTATAGCAGTGTGTTTTACATCTGGGATTCCAAAGTCAGATTTGTTTTTAATTTATAGTACTTGAAACAGTTTCATCTGATTCTTGTAATCGAGATCTGTTTCTTTTGAACTGAATTATAAGACCTTCTACTAATTTTTAAAGTATTACATAGAATACTTTAAAAATTACTCTCCATTTCTCAAAGGGTTTTTTTATAGAGGAGTTGAAGCGGCACCAGACTGTAGACTAAATTCATATCAAGAAAGTCATGAAATACATTTTTGTCTTGAGATTTTAGTTCATGCGTTAACCAATAATTACTTACTGGTCATTGTGTATTAGGATTGCATTAGGCCTGCAATAATAAAAAGAACAATATGTGGTTTAAACACTGTAGAGGAGATTGATGAGAAACTAGGGAAGAACAGAAAACACGAAAACATCCCAAGTTAGAAATTAACTGATACAAGTATTAAGAAAACACCAGGGAGCGTTAAGAGATGAGAAAAGGCAGCATCCAAGTTGAAACTATTTGAAGCTTCAGGTGTAAGTGTGAGAAATTATTTGGTTGTGGAACTATCGTAGGGAGCGCTTTGCATTAAATAATGTATGTTAAGTATTTTATGTATACTGAATATCCAGATTTTACATGCCTGTCTTTCTTGCCAGGTTGTGTGCAGAGGCTCCCATGCTGCCAAGTTAACACAGAATCAGGGAAAGGAAGAATCTGGTGGAACATCAGGAAGACCTGCTATAGGATAGTTGAGCACAGTTGGTTTGAAAGCTTCATTGTTCTCATGATCCTGCTCAGCAGTGGTGCTCTGGTAAGTGATCTGACATCTAAGGCTTAAATCAATTAAGTCTTTTTTTTTTTTTTTTTTTTTTTTT
>NC_041215.1:72030016-72071166 GCF_002837175.3 Physeter macrocephalus | reverse complement strand
CCGTTGCGGAGCACAGGCCCCGGACGCGCAGGCTCAGCGGCCATGGCTCACGGGCCCAGCCACTCCGCGGTACATGGGATCTTCCCGGACCGGGGCACGAACCCGCGTCCCCTGCATCGGTAGGCGGACTGTCAACCACTGCGCCACCAGGGAAGCCCTAAGTCATTATTTTTAATAGATGAGTTGAAGATAAAAATATCATGGCAAATGGTTTTACTTAAAAATTAATCCCTCTGATCAGTCCCAAGGACAAAATTTTAGTTAACTCAGTAAATATTTACTCCATGCCTGGCATTATATTCTTGCTGCCCTGAATGCAAAGTTGGATAAGATCCAGGTACTTTTCTCAAGGAGCTCAGAGAGCATTAGGGAAGTGAGAGGTACAAGTGATACAGAGTTGGGATATGTTTGTAAGTGAAGTATATGCATGATTAAGCTCTGGAGCAGGAAGGAGTTGTCTGCTTGGGATTTCAGAACGGTAGATGATGTTTTGCAAGATCTAGAAAGATGAATAGGAATTTTCCAGCCAGGAAGGTGGCCTGAGGGGAATGAAGCATAAAATAGCATGAGACATTCAGGAAATTTACAGTTGCCACACTATAGAAGGTGTTAGAGGAGGAAGAGCAAATCCAGGCAGGTGGGTGGTGACCAGAGATACTGTGACAAAGATAGGCAGTGTCAGCTTATGAAGCATCTTGCATAAGGGAAAATAGACTGTAGTTTTAGGGTGAGAACGGGTTAGGTCTGTCATTCTTGTACTTGTGCCAAGTGTCTTCTCTGAGGTTTGAGAGGGATCTGGGAGAGTCAGAAGTTCCCTGAGCCTTTTCTTGTTTGTTTTTCTCTCCTGCTGACACGAATATAGATGAGCCGTTAGAAAAGCCCAGTTCCAGCTAAAGATACCACTGGACATTCCATTTTACTAAAAACAGAATACTCAAGAACTTTGTAAGTTTCCTCTTAGACGGGTTTATGGATCTGGGATTTGATTTCACTTACGAAAGTTAACCTGTTACTGTTTCATGGATGCTGGTGGAAGATGGGAGGCTTCTGAGTCAGGGACAAAGGACTTTGTTACTCATGGCATAGAAAGGAGCATGAACTTTAGCATATGGGTGTTGGTTCCCTTTGTCCCCAAGTCCAGTGAGGGCATAACAGGGACTAAAATGAACAGTGCACATACAGGGTGTTAGCATCACAGCTGAGAAGCACTGAGCTTAGGGAACCCATCCTTTTATAGCAAGCAATAAGCAGACTTGCTCTTTGTTCCAGAAGAAGACGCTACCTCATCCCTCAAGGTTGCTTGTTGCAAAACAACCCTAAAAAAGGACCTGGATAAGGAGCAGTCAGGGCCTTGGGTTCTTGGCCTACCCAACAGGAACATGCAGAGATGCTCAGGGCGCACAGTGCACTGCCTCTGCCAACAGATTTCCTGTCCGAAAACAGAAGATGTAATAAGAAAAATGCTGCTCTGTTTATCTGGTGGAATGCAAGTAGGAGTCTTGATAACATCTACATTTTCTTGTATTCCTAATAACTGAGGAAGTTGATGAGTCATGTTGAGTCACATATGTGACTGAGACTTTTAGAAAGGAGATTACCAAAAATTAAAGAAAAGGTTAGAATAATCCCTTGTTCAAAATGTATAAAAAGAAAGATGACATTTTGCGGGAGGGGCATTCTCAAAACTGAAATTCAAATGAATCATATAAGGAAGAAAAGGGAAATGTATTTCAAGAAACTGGTGTTTTCACTCAGGGAGTTTGCTAACTGAGCTAGATTTTTTAAATACCTTACTTAATGAATAATACCTTAATTAATAATAAAAATAAATAAAAAGTAATAGCTCCAACTGAGTACATATTTATTGTGTTTCAAGATCTTTACATAGGTTTTCTTCTTTAATTTTCAAACATCTTGTGACATTACAGTATTTTGCTCATTTTACCAATGAGAAAGCTGGGGGCAGAGTTTTAAAAGTTGCTAATGTCCCAAAGCTAGTAAATGGCAGAGGTATAACTGAAGTCTAAATTCAAAGCCACAGTATCTTTTCACTGTGTTGTGGGTCCTCAGAAAGGGGAGAAACAAATGAGTGGTGACCGAAATAAGTAATAGGGAGGCCTATGCCTCAGATTTGGCGCAGCTCACACAGTGACCTCCTTGCCTCTTTGTTTCCTCATCCACAAGATTAGTTCTAGAAGGTAGGATCCCTGCAGGCAGAATCCTGCTTCAGGCTCTGGCACTGGTTGGAGCAAGGTGTACTCTTCTTTGTGATCAAGCCCCTTCCTTGTCTTCGCATTTCAAGGACTGAGGCATTGCCAGAGTTTGTTTAGGTAGCTTGCCCGATTCCTCCAGAACTCAGAGAAGGGAAGCAGAAGAGTCCTGAGGGCTAGACTTCGGTTCTTGCCTTTCAGTTCCATTGTCTTTCAGAACCTCTGCTAGCTGCTAGAACCTTCTCTCAGCATCTTCATGGAACTGTCCATTCTCTCTGTTCCAACTTCTCTGTTTTCTTCAATACTGAGGATTACATTTCTCCAAAAGTGCTAAGGATAATTTTTAAAGTACTGATATAAGAACTTGGAATAAGAAGAATAAGAATGGCACAAGCCCATGACTATGGACAGGTAGTCCAGTGTTACCACCAAGGATACAGATCCTTTTGCTTTCATTTTCTCCAACAAAGTGAATATTGTTTAAACTTGAAAGAGAAGAATCTAATACTTTAGACCTGTTTAGGTCAGCAGTCATTTTCAGTGGCTTCAGTGAGATCAGTTCTTTAAGTCCATTCAAATTATTTCCCACAGGCCTTGTGGCTATGAATACAGTATCATCGTCTATCACTTACTAAAATTTCTTGGAAAGTGTTAAAAGATGTCGCATTGATGGAATAAATATAACAGTGATTTGTAGAGCTGAAACCTTTAATGAATGTTAAAGTATTGGTGCAAAATTCAAAGGAAGAAACCATCTTCTGTGTTCTATAGCCCTATTAAGCTACTGCATTCATTCATTTAGCAAACCTTTCCTGCTGTGTTCTTGACACATTGCTAGGCACTGGGAATGTGCAAGCACATAAGAGCTGAAGGAGAGGGCTTAAATCCTACTTCTGTGTCGAAGTAGAGTGCAGGGTTAGAGAGATTTATAAAAGGGGCTGACCCTGGAATCATGTCTTAAATTACTAGGACTTACCTAATTTGAAGGAGGATAAAAGGGGAGTCAGATGAGTGGAAATCCCTGAATGTGTCAGAAAACACAGTTCTTTTAGGGGACTATAAATAATTTCTTTTTTTTTTTTTTTTTTTGCCGTACGCGGGCCTCTCCCCTTGAGGGAGCACAGGCTCCGGACGCGCAGGCTCAGCGGCCATGGCTCATGGGCCCAGCCACTCCGCGACACGTGGGATCCCGCGGGCCTCTCACTGTTGCGGCCTCTCCCGTTGCGGAGCACAGGCTCCGGACGCGCAGGCTCAGCGGCCATGGCCCATGGGCCCAGCCACTCCGCGACACGTGGGATCCTCCCAGACCGGGGCATGAACCCACGTCCCCTGCATCGGCAGGCGGACTCCCAAACACTGCGCCACCAGGGAAGCCCCAAATAATTTCATTCTTTTGTACTCTCTTTCTCTTGACCTCTGTTGATCAGCCCCCTGCACTGGTGCAAAGGCTAGAACTCAGTGTTACACAGTAACTGTAAACCAGAAGAAAGACAGCTGGCCTGTAATAGTATTATATCTCAGTGGTCTCTATCAGAATTTCATTTCCTGTTTTTGTCATGAATCATAAGCTTTAAGTTGTACCAAATTTAAATCTGAATATTATTTTCACAGGCTTTTGAAGATATATATATTGAAAAGAAAAAGACCATTAAGATTATCCTGGAGTATGCTGACAAGATATTCACTTACATCTTTATTCTGGAAATGCTTCTAAAATGGATAGCATATGGTTATAAAACCTATTTCACCAATGCCTGGTGTTGGCTGGATTTCTTAATTGTCGATGTAGGTACTTTTGAGTAAATTTTAAAAGGGGATTTATTCTTACAAATAAGTGTTCTCAAAAACCTGCACTAATGTTAAATATTATCATATTTAGATAGGTGATAATGCAAAAAAATTTTTTTTTCCAAGGCAGGCATAGCTATACGTTATATCTCCTATGTTCTCTCAGACTTCCTCTATGAGATATTTAATTTTTGATACTTAATGATTTCATGTTTGATTATTATTTGATTCACCTTTTTTTCATATACGTTACATAGTTAGTGCCTAGAAAAATGAATGGTAAGATGAACACTTTTGTAATACAATAGTTTTAAAGAAAGGCTAACCAAAATAAGAAGAAATAATAGAAGGAATGTAGATTATTTCTTTTCTCTTAACCTGTAAATATGATTGCATCTTTTAAAAATTATAAAATATATGATATTCAGAAACTTGTAAAAATATTGTCAGTGTTCTTTTCATCTCTCAGATTAAAAAACAGTTTACAAGTAGAGTTGAATTTATTTTTAGTTAAGAAAGAGATATGGCTATTTAATAATGAAATTTTTTTGTATTTGAAAATCTGAAGTAGTGCTTCTCAATATTTAGGGGCATGTAATATGCAGAATTCAGGGAAGTTATATAGCTTCATTTGAAATATTTAACATTTTGAAAAAACTAACTAAATAAATTATATATATATGTGTGTGTGTGTATATATATATATATACACACACACACAACACATATAATCATATATATATAATGTTTTCATAATGCAACAGAGAGAGCAAAACTCCACTCAGTTTTCTTGCTGATAGAGGTGCAAATCTAGGCATGTGGATTTTGGGGAGGAACTCAGATTTGTTTTATTTCTCAAAAATTGAGAAATTTATCTGGCACAGTTGCTCTCAGAGTGTAATCCCTGAACCAACAGCATTGGCACATGTGGGTGGGAACTTGTTATAGATACAAATTCTCAGGTCCCACTCAAGTGCTACTAAATCAGAAACTCTGGTGTTGGGGCCCAGAAAATTCTTATAATAAGCTCTCCAGATGATTCTGGTACATATTCAGGTTTCAGAACCTGATTTGATACTCTTTTGATTTGATATCCAGAGGATAGATTTGTTTGATTTCTGCAAGCTTCCTGATTAGTTGAAACTTACTAGATTGAGCATTATTCATCAGTAGGGGCATATATCATGCACATACCCATGTATACGTAAATAGATAAATAAATATATGCATATACATATGTTCTCAGTTACAGACTACATATATTCAATATAATAACACTCATTTAACAATGGTTTGGCGATCAGGTTAACCATTTCCTTAGGGGTTATTCAAATTATAATAGACATTTTAAACCTTTATTTTTTTCTGATTAAAAAGGAATATTTATTATTCTGATTAAAAAATACACATTTTTTAAAGCATACTTAAGTGGGAAATAATGGACCTGAATGACTGGGTGAATTGAAGAGTGATACTGAGGATTAGTTAGTAATTCTGAATACATAGCATGAGGACCTAAAAACAAAGAGTTATGTTACATTTAGTGAGACATTTAGAAGTAACTGTATGAGAGCAAAACACTTCAACACATCCTGATTCAAAAATTAGTTCACTGTGTTTCTGATAGCAGCAGTAATGAACTTGCAAGCAATAAATTTTTCTACTCCTTCAATAGTTAAACATAAGGAACTTGACTCTCCAGTTGCTTCTAATCTTCCCTGGAAAACGTCAATCTTTCAGTCATTAGTTAATTCCAATGAACTGCATTGCAGACATTGTTCTTAGGCATTGCCTCCTGCTGCACGCAGTGTGAAACGATGGATATTTTAAATGGAACTTCTTCAAAAACTGAATACATTTACCGATCCAGATCTTGGGTCATTGAAGAGCTCCTTGCTCCTTACCAAAACATGTATTGATTTTACTTCTGTCCATGTTCTTTCTTCTGCGATAACTTACGATAAGAACACAAATTTCTGTTGGATACTGGTTATGGTGATTGTGGAGGGTCCGTCTAACATGACGAAGTTCTTGCATGTCTATGTTGATTGGGAAGCCAGTGAGATCACCTACTTGTGTGCTATCTTCAATACAATTGAGATTTTTCTCCCACTAATTATTGATAGGAAGATCCTTGGTGCCAATTCTGAGAAACTGTAGGTCAGAATAATCTTCTGGGGAATTGCCTCATCTCAAAGTCATAAGTCTTCAGAGTGCTTTTGAAAAAGGTCTATACTGGGACTTAGATTTGGTTGAGTGATTGCCACACTCTTTTAACTTAGCTTCAGAATCACACACTTCATTATGCCCTAGGCTTTATTCCAATTGAAATTTTGATAGTTGCTTTAATTAAATGTTCAGGATTAATAAGCAAGTACAAAACCGTTGACTACAAAAGTGTGAAAAGCATGTGTGATTGTTTTATTCAGATATAAGAAATAACTTACTTTCCTTCTATCATTTCATCTTATTTAGGTTAACTTTCCTTTAAATCTATTTCCTTTAAAAAGCATCTATCTTATCCAATTTTTAGACAATAAGTAGATAACTTTATGTATAAAATCATATTGTTCTTGTTGAACTGCTCTTAGTGATCTTTGAAATTGACTTTTTCTCTTCATGCTTTATTATTAAATTGAAATGATTAATGAAATTTTTCTTCTTTTTTAGGTTTCTTTGGTTACTTTGGTTGCAAACACTCTTGGCTACTCAGACCTTGGCCCCATTAAATCCCTTCGGACACTTAGAGCTTTAAGACCTCTGAGAGCTTTATCTAGATTTGAAGGAATGAGGGTAAGAAAATACTAAACTTCTAACATAATATTCATATTTCTTAATGGAGTATAAAATATGAAAAAATGGGTATGTAGGAATTATGGACTGTTTATATTTACACACATGTGCATATACGTATATATGGGCTGTTTATGTATATAAGTGTGTATACATGTGCATATACATGCGGTATTTCGGTGCCTATTGTTTAACAAAGACTAAATCAAATACAGTAATGCCTCCATATTATATTGTGAGGCAGTGATTCAAATAAGTGACTTTTCCCTTCCTAAATGACAATCTTTCCTATGCTAGGAAACTCAGGTGAAGGGGACACTCTTAGTCCTGACAGCATCTCTCATATATAAGTCACGAAGGACTTGCCTTTATCAGGTGCTCAAACATTTTTTTAAGGAACTACCCTGGGAGTGGGGCATGAGAAAAGACAGAGAAGTGAAGTAGCATCAGGCATCACTTTTAATTTCATTCTTTAAATACATGGCTCAGTGAAAGTGGAAATAGCTCCAAATTATATTTGAGAAAACTAAAGCTCTGATTTTACTTAATTTGCAGTAGGCAGCATAGTACCTGAAAAGAGATTCATTTTGCAGAAACAAACAAGGTGAGATAAATAATGACTACCAGCAACTTAGCTTTAGGGCTGTATTAAACCAGCAACTTCTTCATAAAATCCATTCTTTATTTTCTCTAATAAGTCTATATCCTCATTTGTTGCTTCTCTCCTTGAATTTCTTCTTCTCCAGATATATTCCTGCTTTCTCTTGCCTCCGTTCTCTTGGCCAGGAATGTTTCTCCCTGCCCTGTCTCAACCCTAACTCATCAATATAGTAAATACCTACTCATCCTTTAAGCCTCAGTTTAAATGTGCCTTGTCTGTCCACCACCAGGTATAATTGAGCATCCTCCCTATATGTTCAGACACATAACATCCTCATTATATTGCATCGTACTTATTCATGTATCCGACTGCCTCTCTAACTGTAGTCTCTGAACAATTTGCCTACTGCATCTCTTAAATGTGGTCAGCATCATCTGAAAACTTACTAGAAATGCAAATTCCCAGGTTCCACCCCAGATATACTGAGTAATAAACTCTGGAATGGGGCTCAGAAATCTGAAGCCGCAGGTGAATGAATGTTAGATGTGTTTTAGTCTAGCAGATCTTCATTACATTATGACTGTAACCTAATTATTACTGTAACCTCTACTTGTTAGTGTATCTGGTGTATGTTGGCCCCCATGTAAATATATGAAAGATCATGATTATAGAAAGATCTTTTTTCATAAGTAAAAGTCAAGTACTTTTGGTCATGTAAGAATTGAAATTACAAGTTTCATTTTATACAGAACGGTAGTATTGGAGTTGACATTAATTTTTCTTTTTGAGCATTAGTAGAATGTTGCGATCTATTCAGAACTTAGGACTGATCCCTGGACTCAAGCAGAGCATGTACTACATTCTCATGATCAAGTAATATACTTTCCCCATCAAGATATTAATACATCCCTCAGTGATTAAGCCACTCCATTATTTGACCCTGTTTGCTCTCTGTTGTTTATCTAATATACAGGTGAATTGGATGCAGGAGAATGTTTTAATATATTTGGAGGGACAAGTATGTCTACTTAGTTACATTTATTAGCCATGCGAAACAGGGATGTTTCTTCAAATTGCAGGGTCATATTAAAGAATAAATGAAATATGATTGGAGGCATTTTGTAGTTAGCTTCCTTTAAAAAGGCTTGAGGTTTTTGAACTTACTGACTTTGCCAAATGGCTTCTCATCAGAACGATATGTATCCATCTCCCTCAGAGACTCATCATTACACACATTCTTTTGGCACCAAAACTATGTGTCAAATTTTGTACTATAAAAAGAGTACAATGGTAAATAGACCCCAGTCCCCCAAGAGTGAGTCAGGACAGTGGTCACGGAGAGATAGAGAGGGGAATAGTAGTTATTCTGTGACATCTGCTATAAAACAGTAAGCACACAGTGCTACGGGAGTACAGATGAAAGTGGCTGCTTGGGGAGGTCTGGGAGGGGCTTCATATGGAGGTGACCTCGCAGCCATGACTGAAAGAATGGGCCCCAAGTCACAGGCAGGTGGGCATTCCAGGCAGAGATGCAACTTGGTAGAGGACAGAGTTGACTAGCCAAGGTGTGTTTGAGCAGTGACTATAAGAATCAGCGTGCCTAGGTTATAAGCATAGTGGGAGGGTAGCAGGAAATGAGGATGAAAATGTAGGCTTGAATGAGAGCTGACCACTTGGAATTCTACTCTCTAATTCTGTTCTTCCTAACCCTTTGGGGGTCATGTACATTGTAAGAATCTCATAAAAGTAGAAATCATTTCTCCGTAAAGAAAGCATACCCATAATAATGTTCTTCATATGATTTCATGCCCCCATGGAACCTCTATAGGTCCATGTCTACCCATGAACCCCAGGGTAATAACTGTTGTTCTTGACCAAGTGTCAACAACCAAAGCCTACAGGCTGGTTGCCTGTTTTGTAAAGGAAGTTTCATTGGATCACAGCCATGCCCATTTGTTTATATATAATCTATCGCTGCAATGGCAGAATGGAATAGTGGTAACAGAAATCATATAATCCGCAAAACCTAAAAATATTTAAGAAAATGTTTGACAACTCCTGCTCTAGACAATCTCAAAAGTAGTCAGGGGTCCTGCTTGGTACATTGCAAAAAAAAAGGGAGCGTGTACTCTTTACTTAACAAGTTATTCTTTAACACCTTTGCACTCAAATTCAGAGTAGAGGTCAACTGTAAGAAGATAGTAAGTTTGGAAAGATGAGGTAATTAAGAAAATCTGGAGGGTGATAAATGCTACAGTGGTCGCCAGGAAGGCGCACTGGGTGGCAAGAGGCGCTGGTGATCAATAGTAGTGGAAATGCTGAAAAGCAGAAATAAAGGGAGTATTAAAGATAAACTATTCTGCATTTTTTGTTTTAATTGAGGCCAGCACTATCTATATTTAGCCAAGGGCTTATGTATAAAGTGTTTTTAGAGTTAGAATAATAAATTTGAAAAGATTGCTCTCATTCTGTAGATGAGGAAACAGAGGTCTCAAGGTCTTAATTATGTTTACATATCACACAACTAGCAGAACCAGTTAAATCTACAGCATTCAAACCATGAAAAGATTCTCAATCTTAACTCCAGCTTATATGTACTAGTAGTTTCTCTATATGGGAGAATTTTAGCACTGGTAATTCTAGGACTATGAACCTTTAAATGTACATTTTACTTATTTTAATTGTTTAAATTTATAAATTTCTTTCTTTTCTAGAGCATGCAGATTTTATGACTTCACCTTACATATATCAGGTTTTTGGTTTATTCTTTTTATTTATTTTTTTCATTTATTTAAGCTGTCATATAATCTTAGTGATTTGTTCTGTATTGTTGCTAATAGTTTCACTGTGTGATCCTCATGTACTTTTGTAAACTCATTGATCGAGGGGCTCCTGTCTTATTTTGTCCTGATGAGCACACAGTAGGCATTCAATAAGTACGTGTTGGTTGGTTGATTTATGTCTTAAACATGTAAGGGTGGCTTTTCTAACTTCTTTAATTCTGTATTGTGTTTCATTAATGTTGCCCATTTAACATTCATACTAATCCTAATCATTCTCTTCTTTCTTTTGAATGCTAGGTGGTCGTGAATGCACTCATAGGTGCAATCCCTTCCATCATGAATGTGCTACTTGTGTGTCTTATATTCTGGCTAATATTTAGCATCATGGGAGTAAATTTGTTTGCTGGCAAGTTCTATCAGTGTGTTAACACCACAGATGGGTCACCGTTTCCTACAAGTGAAGTTGAAAATCGTTCTGAGTGTTTTGCTCTTATGAATGTTAGTCAAAATGTGCGATGGAAGAACCTGAAAGTGAACTTTGATAATGTTGGACTTGGTTACCTGTCTCTGCTTCAAGTTGTAAGTGACCCCTTTTATGAATGCTTGACATTTTGGTGCACACTGGATGGAGGAGCTGTCATTATTTATATAATTATTAACTAAAAATTAAAGATAAAGTGCTTTGTGACTTTAAAAATAGAGTTGGTCTTTTTAGAACATGTGCCTATAAACATGAAAACAGAACATGGGTTCTGTTGCATTTTAGAGTTATTAATCCACCTTTTTGGAGTCACCTGACCCCCTGCCATTGTGCCATCTGAATACTGCGTCCAAAAACGAATAGTCATGTTTTGGACTGCACTTTTACACTACAGGGAAATGAGAAGGACTTCCCACTGGTATGGAGAATCCTTAAGATATGGAGAAAAATTGTTTCCTTTGTTATTCATAAAATTCTCCTCCACACTCTGGAAAAAATAAAAGTTCATGTACAAAACTCACAGGCAGTTGTGACAACCTGGCAATAATTAACTAGGAGTCAGATTTAGGATATGACTTTGTGATGTGTCCCTCCGCTTTTTTCCCTTGACACAGCATCTTATGTTAAATTGGTATTTTGAAATATAGTGGGCTCTCCTTATCCGTGGGTTCGCATCTGCCTAATGCAAGGGACTTGAGCATGGGCAGATTTTGGTATCTTCAGGGGGGCCCTGGAACCAATCCCCTGCAGATACCGAGGGATGACTGTATAGTAAAACTCACTAATTTAGTATTACTTAATAAATGCTGTAACATTAAACACACTAAACTCACTTGTGACTATTTTAAAGTATGAGGTTCAGATTCTGTAAATTTTATATTTACAGGCAACATTTAAAGGATGGATGGATATTATGTATGCAGCAGTTGATTCTGTTAACGTAAGTATTGGTAAACATAACACTAAACTCTACAATTTTGAAAAGTTCCATAGTTTAGTTAGGCTGTTTTCAAACAGCAGCTCTAAGGAGCCCTTGGTATGTGCACACACACTGAAGAACACCTACCTGGTGGTACCCTAGTGGTTACCTGTGCAGCATTTGGAAACAGAGCTTGGCTTAAATTTTGGCTGTACTGTATCAGACAAGCTTGCATATGACTTTGAGCAAATTACTTTATCTCTCTGAGCCTGTTTATTGATCTGTGAAAAGAAAATAATTCACCACCTACCTCATGGGATTGTTCTGAGTGAGGATCCAACTAGAAAATGTTAAGTAGAGCGCTTAGCACAGCCTGGCAATAATAAGTGCTCAGTAAATATTTGTTTATCAAAATAAAAAGGAAATAACATATTTTATTCATAGTTTTTACTGCTTTTATATTTTAAAGTTCCTTGAAAGAGTTTATGCGAAATTAGTCACGCCCTAAGGAAGTTTGAAGACTGCCGACTATTTCATATTGTCACAAAAGCCACAGAAGACATTGCTGTAATCAAATGAAAAAAAAAAGATTTATATAAGTGTGATATCATCTCTTTTACTATTTTTTTCTGGAAATAAAAATTATGCATTAGGTCCTTTACTTACTAAATTGTCCTACAATCTGAGAATAAGTACTACAGTGGATAAGCCCTTTGTAGTAATTTGAAGATTATATTCATAGTAAGCATGTAATAAATATTTATTTAGTGTTGAATAAATTTTTAAGAATGATTATGTTGAACCTTGACAGCGCTATGGCTTCTAAAAAACCACGTTTACCTAGGATAGCACTGTTTGAATTACCTTGTCAAACCATGTGAAAAAGAAAATGATGAATTTTATTGTCAACATACTGCTAACTTTTGTTAATTTTATAGGTAGACAAGCAGCCCATATATGAATACAGCCTCTATATGTATATTTATTTTGTCATCTTCATCATCTTTGGGTCATTCTTCACCTTGAACTTGTTCATTGGGGTCATCATAGATAACTTCAACCAACAGAAAAAGAAGATAAGTATTTCAAGTTTTTGTCATTGCACTGAAAGAAATGAACAATTATTTTCCCAAAAATACAATGTGAAATTTAATTTGATGTCAGTTAGTAATTAGTTCATTAGAATTTCATTAATTTTCCAAGTAATTGGTTACTATACAATGATGGATATGCTTAATCTCATTCATCTCTGCACAGAAAATAATCATCTCCTAAGTCATAGTTATTTTTAAGAAATACATCAACTATTCAGTTTTATTTTCCAATGTTCCCTGTAGAGGATTGATTAAGAAAATTCAATGAACTAATTATTTACTCAAAACACGTTTCATAAGTAGTTACTGTATTCTCTTCTGAGCCACTGTTCTGTGTGGTATGTATTGGGCTGGTACTTAAAGAGAACAACAGAAGATACTTTCCTGAGCTCAAGGAGTTTATTATAGCAGAAGAAATGACACAGGTAATTAAAGTTAAGATTTGCAAGTCAGACACGATGAGATTTTTGTTTCATTAATGTTCACATCAACTGTATCAGTCTTAGGGCTGCCATAGCAAAGTACCACACACTGGGTGGTTTCGAACATCAGAAGTTGATTCTTTCACAGTTCTGGAAGCTAGAAGTCCAAAATCAAAGTTTTGGTAGGGCCATGCTTCCCTCAGTCTCTAGAGGAGGATCCTTCTTTGCATCTTCCAGCTTCTGGTAGCTCAAGTATTCCTTGGCTTATGGCAGCGTAACTTCAGTCTCAGCCTCTGTGGTCACATGACGTTCTCTCTCTTTCTGTCTCTCTCCTCTCCTTATAGGGGCACCAGTCATATTGGATTAAGGGCCCACCCTACTCCAGTATGACCTTATTTTAATTACATCTTCAATGACACTATTTCCAAATAAGGTCTTTCTGAGGTACGAGGGGTTAGGACTTCAACATATCTCCTTTTTTTTTTGGCGGGGTGGGGAAGGGGGTTGGACACAGTTTAATCCTTAACATCAACCATGAGAGGAATTATTATTATAGACTTTGTCTGATAAATGAGGAAAGGCACAGAGATTTTGAGTGACTTACCCACGATTATGCATCTGGTTAAGTGTTAGGGTTTTAATAGTCAGTAGTTGATCCCATGTACCTTGTATATTACTTAGGCCCTTTCCTATGCTGTACCCCCAAATACTATAATATGACATAGTGATAAATGCAGTAAGACAACTAACAACAAAAAATGTAAATGGGCAGTCAGAGTAAAACTAGATACAGCTATAGAAAGTTTTATGATATATGTGACAATTGAGCAGGCCTTGGAAAATGGATGAAAAGGCCCAAAGCGGGCTTCCCTGGTGGCGCAGTGGTTGAGAGTCCGCCTGCCGATGCAGGGGACACGGGTTCGTGCCCCGGTCCGGGAGGGTCCCGCATGCCGCGGAGCGGCTGGGCCCGTGAGCCATGGCCGCCGGGCAGGCAGAAGGATAAGTAAGCCACATGAAGGGTCAGAGAAGTGTGTGAGCACATGCACCATGCTGGCAAAGGGGGTGCAGTGCAGGAGAAATACCAGTCCATCCACTTTGGATGGAGTGTTGAGAAGAGAAATAGAAAAGATGAGGTCTTTATTTGCTTGAGAGCAGATCTGAAAAGTCATGTTAGATATTTTTCAGTAGGATCTGATGTGTCATTGAGGTATTTTGAGTACGGAAGAACGTATAAGCAGGACATAGACATCTATTAAGATTTGATGACATGTCTGATCGTGTGTAAAGTACTTTACACGGTAATCTTTGTCACATTTTATAAGTCTACAGGGCACAGTATCCCCACTTCACCTTTCAGAGGGGTTGTGTGACTTGCACATGGTCTAATAGCTAAGAAGTAGCTTCGTCATGCATCTAACTCCAGGGTCTCTTTTCCCAGAGATTATGAAAACTCAGCTTTAATTAAAAATTTAACCTAACAATGATGCAGAGAATGACTGGGGAGAGACCAAAGACTAGGTCAGACCCTGCTTTACCTGCCACCTAGACCACACTTAATTCTCCAAATTAGTCATTTGCAGCAATAGAGAATAGGGGATTCATTCAGTTAAGAGATTTTAGGGGGTAGGATCTACAGTGTTGTTTGTGATTTGCAGGAGAAAAAAATGTCTAAGAAGTCTCAGTTTTCTCAAAGTTAACAGAGTTACTGTGGCTGTAGCACCACCCACAGGAAAAAGAGACCTTTGAAGGGTGAGTGCTGGAATACCAGGAGGAAGTGATTTCAGGTACTGGCTTAGCATCTAAGAAAAGACAGGTGTGCATGCAGTGAAATGTCATTAGTGGCCGTGATTGACTATTCTCAGGTGAAGGAAAATGTAGTAAAATATTAAATGTTATTTATGCTTATATTTCCAAATACAGGTGTTTATTTTTCAAAGAATTTTTAAAATTCCATGTTCCATTCTTACATTTTATATCTGACAGTCAAACTTAGCTAGCATTATCATATATTCATGCCTTTAGGCAGAGGATCTTGAATAATTAATAATTAATCTTGAAAATAATTTCACAAATTATACCCTAATTTCCAATTTATTTTTCCTGCTTTAGTCATTTTATAGGTGTATATGTGATATATAAGCACATACATATGGTTCTCCAGCATTCCCTGTATAGAATAAATTATAGGTGTATCTAGAAAGAGCAGTATGGCATGACAGGACAGCCACAGCCCTAATTGCTTTGATCCCCTTGCTTGAATGTTATTCTTACAACAAGAATTGCCACTGCAGGAAGATGGGTTGGTTAGACACCATTACCAGTAACGTCAGGCAAAAGTTACTAATTTCAAAGCAATGACAGCTACAGTTATCCCCTACCATTCTTCCAGTGTTTCATTTGCATTCTAAGCTGCTTTTATCTTCTGACCCTTTCTGAATGGTTTAGGGTTTCTTTCCAACCTACTAAGAGAATGAAAGAAGACAGGACCATCACGTCAATTAATAATCTACTACAGAGGAGGTCTCCTGCTAGAGGCCTCTATATGAATTCATCTAATCCATAGAACAAACAAATGAAAGTTGTATCTTTACACAAGTGTATAAACCAAGGCCTAGAGAAGATAAACAACTTGTTTCAAATCAAGTAGTAGGTCACTGGTGGTCAGGATCCAAAGTTCTTTTTGACTGTAAAGCCTGTTTTTTCCACAATGCAATGTTGCCTCTTAATGCTTTTTAAGTTCAACACTTTGGTCTCAGTTTAGGACCCTGCCAAATTCCCATACCTCTTTCTAATCACCAGCCCCACTTTACTAGTTTGCCAGCCATCCATCATTCTTATACACACTGTTTTCATCTTTAACAAATCCATGTGATAATTGGGTTTTAATAGTTCATCAGAAAATATACTTCTGAAAATTAGAACATAAGTTATTAATGAGTTCAAGTTATAAAAGGGAAATGTATGCAATGTATTTACACAAATGACTAGTACAGACCTGGGTACATATGAGTAAATTCTAAGTAACATCAACCCTTTTCAGTAACTATAACTGGAAGGTTAATAACAACAATGGAAGTTATAAATAATTACTGAGTGTTTGAAATACAGTATCTTAATTGATCCTCACAACAAACCAATGAGGTAGTTACTCTTGTAATGATGAGATGATATAACCTTAAAGAGATGAAAAAACTTGCCCAAGGGCAACAGAGATGGGGATTGAACGAAGATGATCTTACACCAGAACTGGGATCTTCTTAACTACTATGTAATAACAGCCTTGACAGAGTGTAAAGACCAGCCTGACTTACAGAATGTCTGCCACCTAGCTTTTAACGGGATTCATTTTACAAGGTCTATATAAGCTACAGT
Organism: Physeter macrocephalus; assembly: GCF_002837175.3. Lineage (NCBI taxonomy): Eukaryota > Metazoa > Chordata > Mammalia > Artiodactyla > Physeteridae > Physeter > Physeter macrocephalus. The sequence goes on along the minus strand of NC_041215.1, from coordinate 72,054,703 downwards.
TAAATAAAATCACAACACAAGTTTCTCTACTGGAGCATTCTGTAATCTCCTCTTAGCTTCATCCCATCCTTCATTATGTTGACAACCAGGGTATCATCAAGGGAAGACAAAACCTGCTACTTTGGTTTTTACCTCTAATTCAGAGTTATCTTCCCAGTGTTTTCCTAGCTTCTTGTGAGTTCTTGACCTGCTGTGATATTCAGCCCTCATCACTGAGGAATAAAGGGTCTGGGCTTCTCTTAACATTGGCATGAAAGTTCTCTCTCACGCATCAATAGATCGGATGAATGCCAAAATTGCACAAAGACTACGTATCAATTAGAGGAGATGTAAATTAAAACACATAAGACAGAAAGGGAAGCCTGGTTATCGTTAGGTATTTGATAAGAAAATGCAATCCAGGAAAACCAAAGGGAAACCATAAACAGATCACCTTAGCTCCAGGAACCTACAAGTTAAGTAAGGATTTCAGAACTGTAAATTCCCCAAAATAAATTCCTAATTACATGGATTGTACTAATTTATGCCATAACTAAAAAGTTTATATTGTGGACCGATGAGGAGTATGCATGAATCTGTATAAATTATAGATAATTTTAAGAAATTAACAGTTTAAAAGAATAGGCAAAGCTTCTAGGCCTCCTTTGTGAGATTTAGACTTATACAGTGTAGAAAGGAACAAAAACTTTATTTAGATGTTAGTTTATTTACTGTTGAATCTTAAATGTTGTATATTCAATTAGAAAATCCTTCAAGTCAGAAACCCTGGATTATTGTAATTTTCTCAACATCTAAAACTCTATTACATGTAATGTTTACACCCAATAAAGTGTTTATGTTGAAATTTCTTGCTTGGAATTAAAGAGGTAACTAAAGAGTTTTTTTTTTAATAAATAAATTTATTATATGTATACCAAATATATGTGTGTGTGTGTATATACAGTATTTATGGATATGTGCTATACATGTATATAGTATATTCATTTATTCTGCTAAGGGAATATGATATATTAAAATGAATACAAGTGAATGTAAAAATAATACTATTTTAGCTACCACTTTTGGCCCCTACTCCCTACTCTTAATTTATGAGTCAGTATGGCTAATAAGTAAACGTTAGCCAAATTATCATTCACTACTGATATATTTGTTATTTAGCAATGAAATGCCTGGTGAGACAAGTAACAGATAAAATGAGATAGCAGGTTAGACTACTAAAAGATAATTGAGCCAATCATTATTGCATGTAATCCATATATTTTATGTATTATGCATACTGCATTATGTACGGAGAGTCATGTGCCTACACGTAGGTAATCCTTTAAGACAGGTTTGATTTATAGCTACCTTGCACATAATAAAAGGCATTTCATTTCTTTAAATTGAAGTGTAATTTATATACAACAGTATATTAGTTCCAGGTATACAACATAATGATTTGATATTTGCATACATTGTGAAATGATTACCATAAAAGCCTAGTTACCGTCTGTTACCATCTGTCACCAAAACTACGGAACACTTCACAGATTTGCATGTCATCCTAGACCAGGAGCCATGCTAATCTCTGTATGGTTCCAATTTTAATATATGTGCTACTGAAGCGAGAAAACATTTCATTTCTATATGAATACATTTTTAACCTGAATAATGATCTGTAGGAAGATCTAGACAATGATTCTGGTTTTAACTAGATTTATTTTTTATTTCTTTACCTTGGAGGTCAAGATATCTTTATGACAGAAGAACAGAAGAAATATTATAATGCAATGAAAAAGCTGGGGTCCAAGAAACCACAAAAGCCAATACCTCGTCCGGGGGTAAAAAAAAAAAAAAATTATATTTAGCATGTAAATTTTTAAATTATTTTCAGTTCATCTTTAATATATAATTATTTCTTAAACAGGAATGCATATATTTTAATATTTTGAAGAAAAATTCTTATAAAACTGAACATATGTATTTTGAACACTATCACAGCTCGTAATATGCCTTCATATAATTTCTTTTTCTATAAAAATGAAAAATAATTATATATGCTTTTATCTCTACCTTAGCTATGCAACTTACTATTAGTACAAATGGCCTGTAGAGAATCAAAATAAAATGTACTTTTGACTGAAATTTGATTTTCTTGATGGCTTTATGATGTAATGATGGCTGTCTATCAGTCAGGTGAAACTAACCTTGTAGATCTTTGATATTACAACAAATAGCCAGAGAAGCAGTTGGACTGGGCATGAATCTAAACTTTATCTTACCATAGGGTCAAAGACCAGAATAGGCTCAGATGTAAATAGTGAGTCTTAGCAGTTAAAGAATAGTTTGTATTCCTCTAACAATTAAAATAATTTTAAATGCATTACATGTTTTTCAGTTTCTATTCAACATAACACACCTTACCAAAAGTCATGGCTGCAGACAGAGTGTCTTAAAGATGGGAATCCACTTAGTACCAGCTGGCTACATGAGGATTACCCATAACTTTTTCTCACAGGACCAGCCGCTCCGCGGCATGTGGGATCTTCCCGGACTGGGGCACGAACCCGTGTCCCCTGCATCGGCAGGCGGACTCCCAACCACTGCGCCACCAGGGAAGCCCCCCAGCACTTTTTAAATGGACACATGGCCAGGTTTCACCCAGACCCTACTGAATCATAATGTATGAATTTAAAGCTCTGGTATTTAATTTTTTCAGTACACTACTTGACTTTGAATACATTGCCTTAAAACTTGCCTATGCAACTAATAAAGTGATTTTGAAATTGGGTTTCCTGGAAAGCATAATACTATCAGTGAGACTGACAAGAAAGGTGATGTGTTAAGTATGGGTATGTTTGGAAATGTATATTCTATACATGGAAGAGATAGGAAAATATAGATCTGATATTATAGCAGTAATATCAGTACAAGACAGTGCCAACACATTAGTCAAAATAACGTGACAAGTAGAAATTTAGAGATGTCATCTTATTACCTTGAAATACTCTAGGTAGTAGAACTGAGGTTTTCTTAGTAAAACTTACCTTGTGATCCTGGAAACTCCTATATAACATACTAGGGGTGGATATGCTTAAAAGCAAATGTTAGTTTACAAGGCTCGCTGAAGACTTGGTATACTGAAAGTCAACAGCAACAAAAAGTTTTCATGCGCTCTAAGATTTAATAATATTTGTTGTACAAAGCAAGAACCTATGACCAGGGATAATTTATGCAAGTTTTGAAGACTGATACCTGAAAAAAATTGTTTTACTAATGTAATGATTTATGGATACTACTTGCAAAATTTACTGTACATTTCCTATTATTTTTGTTTATTTGCAGAACAAATTCCAAGGATGTATATTTGACCTAGTAACAAACCAAGCTTTTGATATCGCCATCATGGTTCTTATCTGCCTCAACATGGTAACCATGATGGTAGAAAAAGAGGGACAAAGTGCATACATGACTGAAGTTTTATATTGGATCAATGTGGTTTTTGTTATCCTTTTCACTGGAGAATGTGTGCTGAAACTGATCTCCCTCAGATGCTACTACTTCACTGTAGGATGGAACATTTTTGATTTTGTGGTTGTGATTCTCTCCATTGTAGGTAAGACCATTTATTAATCAGATTTCCATTTTGAATCAAACTAAACATCACACATACTCAGAGAAGTTTATGAATTCTTGAATGTAAACTTACTTTTGAGTAAGTTAGTAACACTGAAAGAGTGAAGGAACCTTAAAAACAAAACTAAAAAAAAACCAAATACCTCTGTGTCAGAATTCCTAGGTTCACACAACAAGCCTCAAAGCCACACATATTCTGTTTGTTGGAAGCACATAAAACTCCTTGATATTTAATTTCCAAGATTACCCTTCACAAAGATAGCAACTGGGTCTATAGGTAGGTATGTCTTAGAAGACCAATGTAGAATCTGAAATCACTTCCTGTTTTTACACATATGAGAGCTATCCTTTGATTAATGATAATATAACTAGCCAGAATATCGGTGACTCTTTGTGAAAATTATTCCTGAACTCAAAGTGAAAAGTTAAGGTCTGAAAAAATGCCAGCTTCATTTCTTATGGCTTCATACTTGTCAAGTTTGTAATCATTTCTCAACCAACCCCAGTCATATCTGTGAATCACAGTATTTGATTTTATACTTCCTCTCATTTCATAGCTGTTTTTTCTATCCTCTTGTTTTTTTATTATTTGTACTTGCCTTGCCCATTAGTTTGGGATTGCATTTATTTTCATAATTATGAATTTTAGACAGAGATTGTAGAGATTATTTAATGTAAACTCAATTTAGAGATGCTGAAACAGGCAGGACAGGAAAGGTTAAAAGTCACATAACCTAAAACTGCCATATTGAGGAGTATAAGTTAGAATCGGGATTCAAAATCAATTTTTGAAAAAGGAGTATTATTACCAGAGGTGACATTAAAGTTAATATATAAAAAACAAATTAAAATTTAGATAGGAATCACATACTAACAACAAGCAAAATGATGGAAGCATTCCAGTTAACTTAGGAAGAAGAAAAGAGTGTCCCTCTATCACCTCTATTTGTAACAATGTTGGCTGATACAATTAAATAAGAAACAGAGAGGTACATATATTTGAACAATGGAGCAAATTTTCATTTTCAGATCTTATTATGGCACTCTAAAAATGCAAGAGAATCAACTGAAAAATATGGATTCAATTAGAATTCAGAAGGTGCAAATTTTAAATTGTACGTACCAATGTTAATAATTGTTTTATATGTGGAGCAAAAAATTAGAAAATATGCCTAAAGAAAAATTTCATTCACAATTCCAATAAAAATAAAGTAAAATACCTAGTAACAACTTTAACAAGAAATGTATAATGCTTCTATGAGGAAAACTAACAGAAACAAAAGAAGGTTTAAATAATTGAAAGGCTTTTCTTGTACTTGGATAAGAAGGGTCTCCCGGTAATCATGACCATTTTTTTAATAGATTAATCTATAATTCCAGTGTTATCCCAATGAGAATATGAGCATCTTTTTGTGTAGTGGGGATAATAAATTGGTGATATAAATCTAATGATTCTAAAATTCACCTGGAAGAAAAATTAGAGTAATGAGGGGTGACTTACATTGCTAGATATTAAGATGATTATTACATTGATGAAGTAAAACAGTGTTTACTAAAAAGCTCAATGGATTCAAATGAATAATCCAAAATTAAACATAAATATATAGAGAATTACTAAGTTACTCAGTTAAAAGATCTCATGGATCAAGATTTATTAATTGATGTGTAAAAATTAATGTATTAAAAAAATGGATTCTAGTAGAAATAGATTTATAACCATGAGCATGAATAGTCCTTTCTATTCATGACAAACTTGACTCCATGAAGAAAAAATAATAGATATGACTACATAAAAATCAAAATATTCTATGAAGGAAAACTCACTACCACTACCAAATTTTTTTTAAAAAAGTTGAAAGACAAAAAGAGCTATTGTTAATGTAACATTTAAGGCCAACGAAGGATTAGCACTTGTAATAGAAAAGTAGTCCTCATAAATCAGTAAGAAAATAGTAAATCTCCCAGTAGAAAAATGAGCAAAGGACTAGACTAGGCCAAAAAGAGAAAGTTGAAAATAGTCAACAAGCATACAAAATGTCCAATAAATAATTTAAAAAATTTGGATTATTTTTTCCCAAAAGAAATGCAAATAAACTACAATAATGAGATGTTTTAAACATCACAAAGGTTTTTTTGGTAAAATTATAAAGAAAAATGACAACATCGGTGAGCATGTGGAGTGTGAACACTTTCATAGACTATCATTAGGAGTGTTAATTTGTACGAACTTTCTGGAGATAGATTTGCAATATATAACAAAATTTTAAATATACTGTTTGACCTACCTTCTTTTATTATCAAAATATGCCCATGCAACTAAAAGAAAATATAGCTGCTCGGATATTTGTCTCAGCCAAAACAATTGGAAACCACATAAAATTCTTCAATATATGGTTATTTTGACAGAACATTATACAACTATAAGGAACTATTCTGTTGTCATTTATATGAAAATATGTCCATAACATATGATGAAGTAGCTAAAACAGATGACATAAAAAAACTCCTGTATCATGATTACATTTGTAAATGTTTGTGTGCTTGCATAGAAAAATGAAGTGATCCTCAATAAAATATTAACAGTAGTAAATGGTTGGTAGTAAATGGTTTCAGGTGATTTATATTTTCTTTTTAGCATTTTACTGTGTAGCATTAATTTTTCTACCCTTACAATTAAAAAAATTGTTGTAGAGGAAAAAAAATAAGATCTACAAACTTACTAAGGGAGAGAAAATTTCACAGTAGTAATTCTAACCATTTTCCTGTGAGATTGCTTGATCCTTGGGTTGTTATGAAATTGCTTTCAATGTAAAATGACAATCCTGAAATCATAAGAGGTAAGATGGCACATAAAACTATTTAGAGTCATGATTTTCTGTAGCTTGGATATTTAAGTATTTTCTTTGTATTCCTTCCCTCTTCACCAGGTATGTTTCTAGCAGATTTGATAGAAAGGTATTTTGTGTCCCCTACCCTGTTTCGAGTGATCCGTCTTGCCAGGATTGGCCGAATCCTGCGTCTGATCAAAGGGGCCAAGGGGATCCGCACGCTGCTCTTTGCTTTGATGATGTCCCTTCCTGCGTTGTTTAACATCGGCCTTCTGCTCTTTCTGGTCATGTTCATCTACGCCATCTTCGGAATGTCCAACTTTGCCTATGTTAAAAAGGAAGCTGGAATTAATGACATGTTCAACTTTGAGACCTTTGGCAACAGCATGATCTGCCTGTTCCAGATTACCACCTCTGCTGGCTGGGATGGATTGCTAGCACCTATTCTCAACAGTGCACCACCTGATTGTGACCCCAGAAAAGTTCATCCTGGAAGCTCAGTTGAAGGAGACTGTGGGAACCCATCTGTGGGGATATTCTATTTTGTCAGTTACATCATCATATCATTTCTGGTCGTGGTGAACATGTACATCGCTGTCATCCTGGAGAACTTCAGTGTTGCCACTGAAGAAAGTACGGAGCCGCTGAGTGAGGATGACTTTGAGATGTTCTATGAGGTTTGGGAGAAGTTTGACCCTGATGCCACCCAATTTATAGAGTATAGCAAACTCTCTGATTTTGCAGCTGCCCTGGATCCTCCTCTTCTCATAGCAAAACCAAACAAAGTCCAGCTCATTGCCATGGATCTGCCCATGGTCAGTGGGGACCGGATCCATTGTCTCGACATCTTATTTGCTTTTACAAAGCGTGTTTTGGGTGAAAGTGGAGAGATGGACTCTCTTCGTTCACAGATGGAAGACAGGTTCATGTCTGCAAATCCTTCTAAAGTGTCCTATGAACCCATCACAACTACACTAAAACGAAAACAGGAAGATGTGTCTGCTACTGTCATTCAGCGTGCTTACAGACGTTATCGCTTACGGCAAAATGTCAAAAACATATCAAGTATATACATAAAAGATGGTGACAGAGATGATGATTTGCCCAATAAAGAAGATATGGTTTTTGATAACGTTAATGAGAACTCAAGTCCAGAAAAAACAGATGGAACTCCATCCACCATCTCTCCACCTTCATATGATAGTGTAACAAAACCAGACAAAGAGAAATATGAAAAAGACAAAACAGAAAAGGAAGACAAAGGAAAAGATGGCAAGGAAGGCAAAAAATAGAGCTTCACTTTTGATATGTTGTTTACAGCCTGTGAAGGTGATATATTTGTGTTAATAAGACTCTTTTAAGGAGGTCTATGCCAAAACTCTTTTTATCAAAATAGTCTCAAAGTCAGTGCAGTCGCTAGCTCTGATTCTCTAACATAGGTGAGCAGCATTAGCAGTGGCTATTTTTGCATTGGTAAATGAATCTATAAGAATTCTTAAGAGTAACTGTACAGGGATTATTGATTACAGCAAACAAAGGTGATTTAATTTTATTTACTTTTAATAAATCAGAAGACCATGTAGAAAATGTTCACATCTGCCTTGTCATCTTTTCACAGGACTGTAAATATTCATGTTTCCCATGCAAATACACACACGTGCGCGTGCGCGCAAATATCTATCATTTGGATATCTGCAAAAGTTATTTTCCCTTGGCTTTGCAATGACGTGCCCTGATAGAAGGAATGAATACTGGTAATGACTGTTTAGTTAAAACATCTTGTTATTACTAGGGGGCAAGACTCTTTTATCCATCTACAGTGGTCATTCTATATTTTGAGGTGCTTAAATTTATTCATATTGCATCAAAACCGATTTATATGTGCCTATTAAATGCCGTGGGATTAAAAACATGTAGGCTAGTCAGTTCAACAAATGCTTTTTATTCATCTTGACTCATATACCAACTAGGATAAGAGTTACCTTTAGAGTATTGTGCTTCACAGACTGCCTTTTTCTATATCCTTCTTTGTTCATACAATAACTTTGGAATATGAAAAATTATTTTAAGTACGTATCACATTCCTCGAAAGAAAAAAATGATGGTAATTGAGAAAAGAAGCAACTGAAGAAAGCTTTATTCACTTTTATGTATACAATGTAACACTGGACTGTGCTGCCCCAAAATACCAATAATGACCCAAATCTTAGTCATTTTTGTCACAGTTTTCTGCTTTCTGATTCAGTATTGTTGAATCATTCTTTAGCACTAGGCAAAGTTGATATTTCTCTTCAGTGGAGTGCTTCCAGATATGCAGATAGATATTTGATACCATGGAACATGTTTGAGCAGATAGTGTCTTGGGCACAGTATTTACTGTGTCTCCTGCATACCATCCTAAGTGTGTATGGCAAGCTTTCAAGTCCTAATACATGGCATGCTTTCAACACAGACTTGTGTGTGAAAAGGATGAAATAGCATTCATCCTCTTGAACTTTTATGCTTTCATCTACAAAATGAGAAAGATGTCACTTTCTCCATAAAATTCTATGACTATGAGGTATATTATGTATCAATCAATAACATATCCTGAGCTTATAGTTTACCAAGCACACATTCATTTTGGTTTAGCTGTTGTCCTTCTACCAAGGATTATGAATCTAGTTTTTTAAAAATCCTTGTTAATAGTGGCTTGAAAAGAAACAGCCACGATGTATTTTTTATGAGTTTATTCCAGAAATGTGAGATATTTCTTCTATCGAGTTATTCGTGCACACACAAAAATCAAGTTACATAAGTAGAAAGAATTTTATTTAGAAGATTTTGTGGGAGTTTTCAAAGCAAATATATACAACAATATTTCATTCATTTGCTTTCTTAAATGAAAAAAGAACATAAATATATTTCTATATTAAGTACTTAAAGCAATTTTTTTGTTGTTCTGGCTAGTTAAAAGTAAAGGAGATTTAAGCATACCTATAGAGATGAAGAAGTATAGGTAGAGAATGAGAGGCAGAGAGGCAAAGAAACACAGAAATGAGAAAGACAGATAAAAACAAAGAAAGCGACATTTCCACAGAACTTCCTATCTAGGATGTTTTCAACATCTGTGAAGGAGATTATCACGTCTAGACATTTGTCCTAAGGCACATATGAAATTAAACCTAGGGCCAAAGATTCTTTACACCTAAGTTCAATCACTCATCTTACATTATTTGAGCCTCTTTTTTATTTAATATATAAGATACCATGCAGTGTTTTCCTAGACTATGTAGAGCATTGCATCACATCCCTGCTAAGTCTGTTGAAAATAGGTTTTGACAATTTAATTAGAGAACCATACAAAATATATTACATTTGTAAGATATTTTAATACATTAAATTAAGAAATTAATATTACCTTAAATTTGAATGCAGTTTATCCTCATCATTTTAAATCCATATAAATATAACTGCACTTTGCATATTTATATAATACAGTGTGAAAAGATGTATAGTGGGTAGGTTTATGTGTGATTTACTACTAATGTTTTTACATTGCCTGATTTTTATGTGAAGAAAATATTGGCAACTGGTTCCTCAACACAATTTCTTCTTAGCGTTTCAAAAAAAGAAAAACAAAGTCACACTTCTATTTCATGCTGAACCTATTTCATGCTGAACTATAATTTTTTTTTAATATAACATGCTTAGGTTTTGTATATGTATGTTTTCCCAGGAATGTCTTGTTGTGACTTTTTATCAATTACTAATAATATTTGGAACCAAGAGGTCATTTAATACAGTACAAGCTTGAAGGAAAATTCGACTTCTCTTTTCATGTAGATTACTGTTTGGTACTGATTATAAGATACCACCCTCAGAAAGCACTGTCATGCTAATATTTAAGTCACACAATCATTGAACTCATTTAACCTAATGATACAGAATGGCAGTTACACTAAAATTTAAATTGGAATAAAACTGAAGTGAACAGATTTGAACACAAATCCATTCATACAATTTGAATAAAAGTGGGAGAATCTCACTTTACCGTTTTGACTGTTACATAGTTTGCAAAAGATATGTGATTTGTGGGCTGTTTCTAAACGCTGATTGTTGAAAACCTCAACCCAAAATGTTCAGCATGATTTTATAGAATTTTAATAGCTTTGTTAAAAAGAGTTAAGAGAAAATGCATATGTAAATAAAGCAGTTCTAAATAGCAATTTCAGAGAAATGTTAATGGGAGTGATGAAAAAGGGCCAGCTAAATTAGAATGCCCAAGTAATTGGCTTGGGTTTAGGACCTATGTATAGAGGCCATCAATTTCTGTTAATATCTGCGGTTTATTATGTTATATTCTTGAGGAAAATAATCAAAAACTGCTTCATAAAATTCAGTGAATAGCCATGAATATACTAGTGCTGTTTACATAGAATTCTTTACAAATTTCATACATCTATGAATGCTCAAAATGTTTGTTTGTCATAAATTATATTGTAGTTATACTTGAGACTTACACATTGTAATAGAATCTAAAAATAAAAGTCATCAAAAAAAATAAAATCATGTTTGCATGTATTTTCTGTTTTTGTGAAAATAATCTTTAAGGAGATCAATTCAGTGCATCCCTAAATAAGTTGTAGCAACTGATAACTTTTTTCTTTTTATTGAAAAATGGACAGCTTCAAATGTCTTCCATGAGAAGTTTTCCAGGGTAAGAAAGATGGGGATAAAGACTATAGAGTTCCAAAGGAATTCATTGAAATATACAATAGAGTTTGTGCAGGAGAAGAAAATTGAGTCAGGAAGTGAAAATATACAAACATTTAGCCACACAATGACAGTGTGTATCCTTTTTGTGTGATAGTGTTGAGAGGTAAGATAGCATACATAATGGTGAGGGCTTGGGTTCTAGATCCAGAACTGTATTTGGATACCAGTTAAGCCAGGACTCTTCAAATTTCGTTAATACATTACTTAACATGTGCCTCAGCTTTCTCATCCATAAAATGAAGATAATAGTACTATGTTGCCATATGGTTATAAGGGTAGAATGAGAAAATTCACATGAAGCAATTAGAACAGCCCGACAACACAGAATCAAGAATTTATATTACTAATAGTAGTCAGTGTGACAGCCAATTCGCTGCTAAAAGTATGAGCCCAAGCCACCTCTCCATCACACAGGAGCACAATGCAGTCTCCATAAATGTTAAATGATGATATTTCTATTTTATATGGATAAGTGTGAATATAGTATCCCAAAGAGTCTCATGCATCCAGTTGGTATGTAGTGAGCATTCTGTGCACCAAAATATTTTTAAATTGAACTATTTTTTTAGATTTATTAATGCAAACAACATGCTAAAATGAGAAAACATGCATACTGTATTTACAAAGGTTTAGCTTTTTCCAGAAGAGCATTTGGAGGTAGTAGTTCCCATATTAACTAAATAGTCAATCCAAACCTCTATTTTAGTTTAGCTGTGAGTATCCAGTCCTGTTATTTGTCTTTAAATAAGATATACTAAAAGAATTGCTGCTGAGCTGGGCCACTATTTCTACCTTGTGTGTTAGTATAATGGTGTGTAAAAAGGTATAAAATATTCCTAGGGAATCTCTGTACTGGCAGTTGTGATAGTCACTCTGCAGAATAAAATTATAGTCCCTCAACAGTACCATCACCTCAACCTGATTGGCAATCACATAATCACATGAAGTTCCTACGACAGAACAGCTCAATTCTTCCTTGCTGTAGATAACATTATACCATAATCCAGGCAAAATGAGCAGCAGAGTACACGGTAATAATTTCTCTCAAGGGAGGGAAAAGTTGCATACTGATTAGAGCAGGGGAGACCTTTGCTGCAACAACATTTAATGCATACAGGAAGAGAAACATGAATAATTGAGAGCTATAAACAAGCAACAGAGCAAACATGCTACACTTTATTATTCTGAGAGTTGTATAATTAGGTACCTACATTAACAATCCGTCCCAGAAAAGAAAGCCAATTTTAAGAGACTTAGGAGGGGGCTTCCCTAGTGGCGCAGTGATTGAGAGTCCTCCTGCCAATGCAGGAAACACGGGTTCGTGCCCCGGTCCGGGAAGATCCCACATGCCGCGGAGCGGCTAGGCCCGTGAGCCTTGGCCGCTGAGCTGGGCCCGTGAGAACACGGGTTCGTGCCCCGGTCCGGGAAGATCCCACATGCCGCGGAGCGGCCGGGCCCGTGAGCCTTGGCCGCTGAGCTGGGCCCGTGAGCCATGGCCGCTGAGCCTGCGCGTCCGGAGCCTGTGCTCCGCAGCAGGAGAGGGCACAGCAGTGAGAGGCCCGCGCAAAAAAAAAAAAAAAGCAGATTTAGGAGGCATGTGTCATGTCTGTAATCATGTGCTTTAGCTTGCTTCTCAAATATTTAATATATATTTTCATAAGCAGTTTAAATGCAAAAACGTCATATATAAAACAATAGGCAATAAGTATATAGAAATGATTCAGAGCTTGTTAACAATTTTGAAAACCTAGTGGAATTGAGGAAAAATTACTCCTGTTCCAGATGCTATATTTGCTGGCATGTGCTAGTTTTGATTGTAATTCATACAAGACAATATGACTTCTATTTAGTTAATTTCCACTAGGTGACTAGCAACACCTTGGGATATCTTTATGGGCCTATCAAAATAATTAAAAGCAAAGACAAACCATATTACGAAGTGAAAGAAACCAGTCTGAAAAGGCAACATACCGTACAAACTAGCAGGTGACACCAATGGGAATACTTCAACGCAGAACAAACTGAGATTTCATAACCTTAGGGAATTTAAAATAAAATTGATTTTAACTGCATTAGACCCCTAGCAAAATTGAAAAGAGAACTACCAAAGAAAGCTGCTGTAAAGTATTGAGGGAAAAGAACGCAATTCAAAGACAAGGTCTGGGAAAGACTCCTGACAAATTAAGACAACAAAAAAGTGAACTTTTCCAACCTTCCCGCAAAAGTCACAGAAACCCCATCTACTTTTTGTCTTTCTGCAGAGTTTTAGAGCTGCTGACATCTTCACTTCCACCTCAGCCTATGGAAACAAATCCATGAATTAAAAGCTTTTCTGACTCCTAATTACTTTCAAGGGAGTCAAACTTAGCAAAATTCAGTTTATGTTCAAAAAGAGCTAAACATCATATGTGAATTGTTCATTCATTCAGTGAATATCTACTGAGCACCTTCAATCTGCCAGTCCCTGTTTCAGACACTGTAAAACAGACAAATCCCTTCCCTCGTGGAGATTTTATTTGAGGAGAGACAAAAATTATGACAACTGAATGATTATAAATATCAGAGAGTAATATTATATTGATTTATCATTCATTATAAATCATGTATATATGAGTTAAATTATATTTTACTATTTCTTCTATTATTATGTTACATACTATTTTCTTTTATGATACTTTGAAAGAGTATCAGGACATTCCACTCTCAAAAGCTTCATAATTTTGGTTCATAACTTAAAGACAGTGACTTGAGGTTGTGCAGATTCTTTTACTGCAAATTTTGTAACTGTAGAAATACTCTAGCCATTCATTCTAATAATTTATAAGCTGTTTTGCCAGAGAAAATCACTCTGGAACTAACTTTTCATCCCTAGTAAGTATTTTACTTCTCACTCCTACAAATAAGTGATTTAAAAATCAAGAATACAGAATAGTTATTTCACTATGGCAGTTCAGGCCAAATATTTAATGAGAAAAGATTAAAATTTATAGTTAAAATGTGTGCTTCTGCTTGAAGCTAGGGTATTACTGTTGTCCTTGATGTTCTTCCCAATCCTGGCAATTAAGAACTAATTTTGTAATAAAATACGATGAATGAGACATAGGTATCAAAGCTCCACAGAAAACATATTTTTTTCTTAAAAATCCTGTGAAACTCACAACTACCAAACTTCTAAATATCAATATCTCCTTTTGACTCCCTTTAAGAAAACAGTAACGAAAGAATTTTCTTGTAATCTCCCTAAACAACTCAGCCTGTCTTGATGTATTGGTTCTAGTTGATGCCTTCAATAAAATCAGCTCTGTTAAGAGAAGAATTGGGGGAAACAGAGGTGGGAAAAGAATTTCTCCATGCTTCATTTTCCTGCCTAATTTATTTTCTTTTATAAATTCATCTTTCCCTACCCATCTCATTTCGACCCACAAAGATTGAAAATTGGTTTAGAGTCATCTAATTTGGCCCTGACACTTGCAACTAAAAGAAAAGATATTTATCTCTAAGGAATCACACAGTCTGTTTATTTGAGAGGTAAATGGGTCTGCCTCCTACAAACCTCGGCCAGAATACCGAGGGTAGAGCCAGGTTATGGGCAGAAAGCGATCTGGGAGGGAGCCAGGGAGAACAAAGGAAACGATCTACTTTAGCTTCATGATACTAAACGACAGACTATATGAGAAATCTGAAGAATGACTGCAGGCAAGAAGTGAATGTGGGTAAGCATATTTAAAATTTTTCCTTTGAAATAAAGCTGAAACTTCACTTAACTCTCATACCAAGAGCTATAACGGGCATGATTAGTTTGGTCTTAAGAAGCCAATGCTTCTATAGAAAAGCAAAGCCCATTGACCTGAGCAAAGCTAGGGAATCATTCTGGCAGCTTGAAATGGCGGCCGTTGGCATTTTTTTCCCATTGGCATTTCTTCCTGTCTAGTTATCTCCTTCAAGAGTAAGAGAACTCTTTTTTTTCTCCCCTGTATCTGTCATCTTCAGAGCTAAAACTAACAAATCTCTTCCTCTTTACAAGATCAATAAAGAAAATTAGACGACTTTGAAAGCACTTAAAGAAATCTGCTTTTCAGAGTGCAATACCATCTTATGCCTTTAAGGACTGCCAAAAAATATAAATATCTACACATCTACACAGCAGCAGCCTATTACATAATATCATGAGTTTAAATCTTTCTGTCACTTACTAACAATGTGACTATAAACTTGAACAATGTACTCTATTCTCTGAGCCCGCTTCTTCATCTATAAGAGACTGGCACTCATTAGATCCAAAATACATAAATATGTGGTAGAAACTTTAAAGGGCAACAATTTATTATGCATTTTCTGAAGTATCTCTCAATTTAGGATTCAGTAATAAATTCTATAAAATAATATTGAGCATCTACTGTATCTTGGAAGAATCAGTCAACAATGATAGTATGGTCCTTTACTTCCATATTGTACCATGTGAACATGATGAAGATGAGTTAAATCTAGCCAGGGTAGACTAGAGCTGAGTATTGAAAAGTGAGTAAGAGTTAGTTTTGAATGTGTTGAATTTGAGGTACTATAGGTCAAAGAAAAAAGTCCTGAAGGCAATTGAATATAATAGCCTGTAGTTCAATGAAGACATCAGGGTTAAAGACACATATCCAGGAGTCATTGCTTTGTAGGGATGGTAGAATCTAAAGACAGACTAAGTGAACCAGGAAGAGCATATGCAGGCTGAGACATGAAACAGGGAGTTTTAAGGAGAACCAAGAGAGTATTAAGAAAGAGAAAGTGAGCAGCATTACAAAATGCTGCAAAGTTGGCACACAACTAAAAGTATCAGTCATTTAGTGCAAAAACTTTTTGAGGAATAGTACATACAAGAGCTATGTTGCACGAATCAAAGAAAAGTATGTTAAGGCTTAATATGACCATTAAACACCTGTCACGAAATTCACCTTTCCAGCACATAGCAGAGTAGATAGTGTAAGAATAGAAACTTAAGGAACCAAATTGAACATCCTATTTCATGAAGTATATGCTTGCATTTTCTGCCTATATTTAAATTGGGCTTTCAGGACATCAGTGGATATGTCAGAGTAAGGACTTCTGAAAATCCAGTTCTCCATAAATGAATAGAAGCACCAGCAAAATTGTCAAAATCAACTTTTTCAGAACTTTGAAAATTAACCAAAATTAACCAAAGGAACATTTATTCAAGAAAAATGGCTGTATCTCAGTAAGAACTGCAAACTTCATAGTAGCCTTTGAAAACCAACAGTCTTACAATCACAGTGAAAACCTACAGCCTAGAGACACTGGAGGGGAGAACAGATTTGGAGCTCCCCAAAAGCCATTACCAGAAAATTGTGTGGCAGTTCCATAGTAAATCCACTTGCACGGCTGTCTTATTTGGCCTGCCTCAGAGCTCAGCTAGCGCAAAGGGCCTTTACCCTGCGGTTGTTCTCAATTATTTAACATTGCACCTGCTCACGGCAGTGATAACAGTCGGGGTGAACAAGATTATAAAAAATTTTAAAGGAGAAGCTGGGGAATGAGATGTCCACAGCGGACTTTGTAAACAGGTGGGAAGAGATGGGCACCATGGGCCCCTTCAGCCAGTCCAAGCTGGCTCCGGCACACCACTGCCGTCTATCATGCACCAAGAACAGAGTGGAAAATTTCTATTCAGTCTCTCCTATCTTAGAGTAACCCATAAATTGATAGTCACATGTCAGAGATGAGGACATAAACTTAGGTAACTTGCTCATGGCTATACATCACGAAAAGGATAATACGAGAGTTCAAATCCAGATTTCTCTGATTCCAGAGACCACATCTCTCATTTGTTTCAGGGAGTGGTAGTCAAAAAAGCCACCCAAAACCTCAGCAATAAACAAAACAAGAGTTTGGTTAAATGTTGAGTTGCTTCTAAAGATCATGATTATCTTCTGAATATCCTGGATGTCTTGCAGATGATGGAAATTTTATTGCTAGCATCAACTATATGCAAAGTATACAATTAGATGGATTGAGAATCCTTACAGTGGAAGATCAGAGTTCAGTGGACCAACAAACTCCTGGAACCCCTCTCTCTAGTCCTCTTTCTTGCTTTGTTTGCTAGCTCTTTTTTTTTTTTTTTTTTTTTTTTGACCCTTTCCTCCAAACATTAACATTTTAGACGTCAAGGGAGCAGGCATTGAAAGAAAAAGTGAGTAACAGGATGTGTCTGTGTATTTAGCAATTCTGGTGAAAAACAAAAAATGGATCAGTTTCAATGGTAAAAATGTCAATGAGGTAGTGAAGGAGTTCTATCCCTTTGGGAGATTGAGTCTCCACCTGTCAGGAATAAAAAGAGAAGAAGATTGGTCCCAAGTTAGACCAGTGATTCTCAGATGTTAGTATGTGTCAGATCACCACAGATCACTGCGTTGCACGACCAGTTTCTGACTCACTAGATCTAAGGTGGGGCCCCAAATTTGCATTTCTAACAAGTTCCCAGATGATGCTGAGGCTTTTCATCCAGTGACCACAATTTGAGCAGGGATGCTTCAGATACCCGGTAATCTGTGTACACATTACAGATGGAAACGCACTGGTAAAGATCCCTTCTTCTCAAACTTCACTGCACATTGCAATCACCTGGGGACTTTAAAACAAATGCCTAGGTCCCAACCCAGAGATTCTGCTTTAATTAGTCTGGAGTGCACCTTGGGTGCTGGGAATGTTAAGAACTCCAAAGGTGATTCTAATGCACATCTAAGTTTGAAAACCAGTGGAAGATGCTCTGAACTTTAATCCATGGATGCTATATTCTTTGCACAAGATTCTCAGTGTTTCCTCCTAAAACTGGCCCATAAGAAAAGCACTCGTTCCCTCAGTGTCCTAGCTTGTTTCAGGTGTGTGTTGATTGGTATAAGCTGGAGTGCCGGCTGGGAGATCCAGTAGACTGTGCCTGAGCTATGAGTTAGGAAGCTCTCCTTTGGGTCTCACTCAGCCTCTGCTACTTACTGAATGTGTGACCTTACTTAGTTGAATATGACATTTAATTTCTCTATTTTGTCTCCTGTTCTTAGGTGTAGATAATAGTGAGCAGTATATTTTTAAAAACTTGGAAAATAATAATATAATAATATATTATTTCTCTGCATATGGGAGGTTAAAACATGTTACCTCCTTTCCATTGTTAAGAACAAAATGACATTCAGCCTACTCAGATTGCATTAAATGGTTTAAAATAATAATATAGTAAAGAGAGAATTTGTGGTTCCATTTTGGCTGGCAAGTTTTAAAAATTCTTTATATAATGGCTCCATTTTCTGGTCAATGAAATAAAGAGTTTTCAGGCTCCAAAATGCAGTCAGGTTTCACGCTCCACGAATTAACTAGTCTAGTCTGAGTCAGGAAAAGAATAAGGTGACTTTTTATCTAGAAAACTTACACAAACTTGATTTAATTTCTTCCTTGAGAATTTTACTTTATTGTTTGAATCAAGTCCAATCTCTGTAACACTGCTATGTAAAAGTGAACGCTGTTGTATTTGCATATTTCCCTCTGATTTCCTTCGTCATTGTTCCCCATCCTTCCCTCTTGGTACTCCTTCCTCTGGCACCCAGTCTTGCTGCTACCCCTGATGCTTCAGGCAGGCTTGATGTTTCATGCTCTGTACCCAACTTTTCATTCTAATTGGGAAGAAATTTTATGAAATTTATGCTAAAATAGCAATGAGAAAGTATAGATAACTGACCCGTGAACAAAGTGTGGTTCCTAGAGATGGAATATCTAGCAGAAAGAAAGATTCTCAATAGCAGATCTAGATCCCAAAGTATAAGAGATCTTTGGGGGCTTATGGGCTTAGCTTAGTAGGAATGAAGACCTCTTGAAAAGTGAGATTAATTTTAAATGAATAGAAAAGATGTGTACTTGAATGGAAAAAAACCCCTATGAACCCACTTACTGTTTGGATATAAATCTCATGGAAATGTTTTACTCTTCCTGTGCCCAGTGTATTTGATGGCAAATATAGCACAAGTTATCCATATTCTTTAGTTAATACAATACAGTAAAGTAGTAGACCATTTAAAATTGTATTTCAATGTCTATCTGAGCCTTAGCAAATATAACTTACTGGTTCAATATAACTGAATATTAATATACACAGCTAGGTTAGTATTTTAGAAATCCAGTATGAGCCTATTGTCACTATAGCTGTTGTTTTGCTTTTTATTAAGAGGAACACAATCTTTTCTTAGAATAGGGAGACAGGGACATACTTGAATAGAAATTATATTTTTACTTATTATATGTATTTTATGGAAATTGTGATTTATTTTTGTATGCATTGGAATGTTCTGGGCCACAGTAGATATTATTCACATCAAGACATATTGAGTCTAATAGGATATTATTTACACCAACACATATTGAGCCTATTAATATGTCTCTTGGGATAAAGAGAGTGCAAGCAGTTAGTTGAATAGTAAAAGAAAAGTGTTGGGGAGAAGTACCATACTTTTTGCTCTGTAACTGCTCTATAAGAAGAATAAAACTTCTGCTACTGTTTCATCCTACAAATATGGTAATGAAAAACTTAGTCTCTTCTAATACTTCAGTGTTGAGATAGTTTAAGTGGTTTTATTGAAATGAAAGGATATGAAAATTACCTCAGAAGTATAGTAAAGAAACTAAAGAATAAAGGATTAAGATGTTAAATACTCTAATAGCAAAATAATCACTGAGTCTCTTGTGAACCTCCAATGGACACAGCATTTTCACTAACTCACTAATAAGGTCTTACATCCTCTGATATGAAATGTAAAAGGAAAAGAAATAACCGATAATTTTTTGGTAGGATAACTGATTCAATAGATATTTATTGACTGCCGTCTTTGTTAGATACTATTCTAGGCACTGGGAGAATAAAGGAGTGAACAAAACAGAAAACAGTTTCAGTCTTTAATAATAATAACAACAGTAACAATAGCTAGTAGTAGTTGGGCATAATTACACCAGATCCTGCATGATCTATTCATCTAATTTATCCCTCAATTAATATTTATAACGAATTTCTTCTTGTCCCCTTCTTTTCTTCATTATCCTTCACTCCCCTCATTTGTAGTTTAAAAAAAAAAATCACAACAATCCGAGTTCATTCTGAACAATACGGCAGAAAGGAGCTTTGGGGGTAGGGAGGGGGCTGTGGCTTAGCGTGGTTCTGTTATAAATGTCATGTGCCTGGATTCTCCACCTCACCGCAAGTTGTTAGAACAGCCCTAAGCAGTACTCAGCTTTCTGGGGATATTGTTTCATCTTTATGAAGTACTAACACAGTATTGGGATCTATACTTAAAATAGGCCTCTTGTCATGGTCCCACTTAAGTAGCCTGAAGAGTCAAGAGAACTAAGAAAAGAAAAGTAAGGTATGGAACAAGCAAGCTAGAACAGTGAGGGAAGACGGGTCAGGAACACCTCAGTAGACAACTACAGGTTGCATAGATATCACTGTAAAAGCCTCCCCCCTGCAGGATTAATGGTAAGAAATGGATCCAGAAAGTGAACTTGTGGACAGCAAGGCATGCCCTGTTTGGTAGTAGGTAAGTCTTAAACTGTGACGTGGCCTCCAAAGATATGAAAGACAGCCAGCCTACAACTCTGGATTCCTGTTACCTTACAGCTTGCTCACTCATTTATAGCTAGCTCTCTTTGGGTGTTCCTCTGAAGGAGGAAGGGCTCTGGGGAGCTGCATCCACTCACTCATTCGTGTCTGTATCTGGTTTTTAATCTTTGCACCACTTGCTGCTAATTTGGTAAAAACTAAAATGACAACAACTGTGAACTAAGTCTGAGTATACATTCCCTAGTCACTGATCACAGACCAGTTCTGTGTAGTCTGGTCAGCACAGGTAGGCTGCTTAACCACATTGCACCAGGCTGGTCACTTCAAAGGGGTCTGCGTTGCCCGATATATTGGGGAAACAAACTGCACTACAGAAATACACATTTATTATTTCCTTAAAATCTAGTATTCACTCCTCAGATTGCAAAAATAACATGTTCTTTGTAGAAACTGGAAAAACACAGAAACCCAAAAAGAAAGAAAAAAATACAGTAAGTCCCCTACATATGAATGAGTTCTGTTCTGAGAGCGTGTTCGTAAGTCCAGTTTGCTTTTAAGTCCAACAAAGTTAGCCTAGGTACCCAGCTAACACAGTCAGCTATATAGTACTGTACTGTAATAGGTTTATAATACTTTTCACACAAATAATACATAAAAAACAAACACAAAAATAAAGAAAACATTTTAAATCTTGCAGTACAGTATCTTGAAAAGTACAGTAGTACAGAACAACAGCTGGCACACAGGGGCTGACATTGAGTGAACCGGCAAGAAGTGTTACTGACTTCAGGAGGGAGAGGAGGTGGGGGATGGTAGAGCTGAAGGATCCTCAGCAACAGGAGACGGAGGGCAAGATGCAATTCCACTCATGCCTGACGTTGATGGCACAGGTTCCGCTTCCTTGCTGGATTCAATTCTATCTACCCTCTTGAAAAAACGATCCACTGATGTCTGGGTAGTAGCTCTTTTTTCCTCATCATAGATGACACGGTAGCACTGGATTGTATTCTGAACGACTGCTGCAACCTTCGTGTACCGGCCTAGTTTGGGTACTGTGCCTCAAAAACTAACAGTGCCTCCTCAAATAAACAAAATCCCCTTGCCATTTCCTGCGTTGTGAATCTCTTCGGTTCTTCAGTTACTTCTTCCTCTTGTCTCTCTTCATCCTTTCTCTGGGCCTCCAGTTCCATCAGGTCTTCATTAGTAAGCTCCTTGTGTTGCACAGCAAGGAGTTCAGTGAAGTCGTCCTCTTGCAGATCTAGCTCCAGCTTCTCGCTGAGGGTCATTAAGTTGCTGAAGACCTCTTTGGACTCCTTATCCACCTTTTCAAATCCACGAAAATTATGAATAGACTGCAGGCAAAGCTTCTTCCAAACCCCATTCATGGTGATGGCCGTAACCTCATGTCAAGCAAAGTCAATGTTTTTTATGGCCTTGTAGATGTTATATGCCTTTCAAAATTGCCGCAAGGTTGTTCCTGACTCATCACTCGCCTCTACTGCCTGATGAAAACTATGACGTAAATAATATTTCTTAAAAGTCGCTATAACTCCCTGGTCCATAGGTTGGATGAGCAACATAGTATTTGGTGGCAGATGCAGTACTTTGATGTTGGGATGAAAGTTGTCCATGAATGGGGTGTGGCCTGGAGCACTGTCGAGCAGCAAAAGAATATTGAATGGGACATCCTTCTCCAAGCAATATTTCTCTACCTCGGGGATAAAGTGGTGGAAAAAACTGTTCTGGAAAATGGCCTGTGTAACCCCGGCTTTGGGGTTACTCTTCCACACACCAGGAAGAGAGCCCTTGGCTGTTTTTAAGTACTCTTGGGTTCACTGAATGAAAAACTAAGAGAGGCTTCAGCTTCATATCTCTGGAAGCATTGCCACCAAACAACAGAGTTAGCCTATCCTTTGCTGCTTTATAGCCTGGCATCAACTTTTCCTCCTTACTGATGTAACTTTGGTCTGGCATCCTCTTCCAGTACAGTCCTATCTCATCCACATTAAAAACTTGCTCGTGTAAATACATGCCTTCATCAATAATTTCTCGAAGCATTTCAGGAAATTCCCTGGCAGATACCGTATCTGCACTTGCTGCCTCACCACTTACTTTTACGTTGTGAAGTTTGGCTCTAGCCTTAAACCGATGAAACCAGCCATGGCTGGCATTAAAAGATGCACCTCTGATTCTTTGCCATTTTTCTTCTTCAAGACTTCATAGGGGAGGAGCTTCAAGATGGCGGAAGAGTAAGACGCGGAGATCACCTTCCTCTCCACAGATACATCAGAAATACATCTGCACGCGGAACTGCTCCTATAGAACACCCACTGAACGCTGGCAGAAGACCTCAGACCTCCCAAAAGGCAAGAAACACCCCCACGTACCTGGGTAGGGCAAAAGAAAAATGAATAAACATAGACAAAAGAATAGGGACGGGACCTGCACCAGTGGGAGGGAGCTGTGAAGGAGGAAAGTTTTCCACACACTAGAAGCCCCTTCACGGGCGGGGACTGCGGGTGGCGGAGGGGGAAGTTTCAGAGCCACGGAGGAGAGCGCAGTAACAGGGTTGTGGAGGGCAAAGCGGAGAGATTCCCGCACAGAGGATTGGTGCCGACCAGCACTCACCAGCCCGAGAGGCTTGTCTGCACACCCGCCGGGGCGGGCGGGGGCTGGGAGCTGAGGCTCGGGCTTCGGTCGGAAGCCGAGAGAGGACTGGGGTTGGCTGCGTGAACAGCCTGAAGGGGTTAGTGCGCCACAGCTAGCCGGGAGGGAGTCCGGGAGAAGTCTGGAGCTGCCAAAGAGGCAAGAGACCTTTTCTTGCCTCTTTGCTTCCTGGCGCGTGAGGAGAGGGGATTAAGCGCGCCGCTTAAAGGAGCTCCAGAGATGGGCGCGAGCTGCGGCTATCAGCGCGGACCCCAGAGACGGGCATGAGACCCAGGGACAACTTCTCCGGGAGAACGCACGGCGCGCCTCAGGCTGGTGCAACGTCATGCTGGCCTCTGCCGCCGCAGGCTCGCCCCGCATCCGTACCCCTCGCTCCCCCCGGCCTGAGTGAGCCAGAGCCCCTGAATCAGCTGCTCTTTTAACCCCTTCCTGTCTGAGCGAAGAACAGACGCCCTCAGGCGACGTACACGCAGAGGCGGGGCCAAGTCCAAAGCTGAACCCCCGGAGCTGTGCGAACAAAGAAGAGAAAGGGAAATTTCTCCCAGCAGCCTCAGGAGCAGCGGATTAAATCTCCGCAATCAACCTGATGTACCCTGCATCGGTGGAATACCTGAATAGACAACGAATCATCCCAAATTGAGGAGCTGGACTTCGGGAGCAAAGATATATATATATTTTCCCTTTTTCTCTTTTTCCGTGTGGATGAAAGGCTCTTGGTGCTCCAGCCAGGCATCAGGGGTGTGCCTCTGAGGTGGGAGAGGCAAGTTCAGGACACTGGTCCACAAGAGACCTCCCAGCTCCATGTAATATCAAATGGCAAAAATCTCCCAGAGATCTCCATCTCAATGCCAAGACCCAGCTTCACTCAACGACCAGTAAGCTACAGTGCTGAACACCCTATGCCAAACAAGTAGCAAGACAGGAACACAACCCCATCCATTAGGAGAGAGGCTGCCTAAAATCATAATAAGGTCACAGACACCCCAAAACACACCACCAGACGTGGACCTGCCCACCAGAAAGACAAGATCCAGCCTCATACACCAGACCACAGGCATTAGTCCCCTCCACCAGGAAGCCTACACAACCCACTGAACCAACCTTAGCCACTGAGGACAGACACCAAAAACAATGGGAACTACAAACCTGCAGCCTGCAAAAAGGAGAACCCAAACACAGTAAGTTAAGCAAAATGAGAAGACAGAAAAACACACAGCAGAT